>NC_073260.2:2796785-3111250 GCF_029289425.2 Pan paniscus
TCCTAGCCCACTTTGCCTGGGTGAGGGTTCAGAGGAGAATTTGCCGCAGGCTGTAGCTGAGGAGGCAGAGCCCGAGAGACCATGATGTAGTGTGGTACAGGCCTGGCCCCTGAAGCCTGCGGCTGCCACAGCCATCCTCGGGCCCTGTGTGGAGGGAGGCAGCAGCTGTCCCCTGGGATGTGGAGGGACACCCTTGCTCTCCAAGCAGACCAGGGACCTGTGCCCTGCCGAGCCTGCTCCCCACACAGAGGGACTGGGCATCCGCCACCCTGGGGACCTTGGGGACTTGTCGGGCCTCCCGCCATCTGGAAGAGCTTTTGCTCCCCACCTCATCCCCCTGGCCTAGGTGGGGAGTCTTGCAAACAGGTCCCTGGGGGCTCCTGACCCTGCCCGCTGCATCCCGGGATGACCCTGCCCGCTGCGTCCCGGGATGAACGGCTGTGGGTATCTCCTGCAGGCGCATGCAGGTGTTGTGTGTCAGTGAGGGATGGGGATGGGTGTGGGGCCGGTCTCCCTCTTTATGCTTTAGCAGGTAGGTAGGGTGCAGGTGGGGCCTGGCCCCTCTCTATGGCCTCCAGAGCTGCTGGCTCTGTGGGCCGCCAACCCAGCCGCTCCCTGCAGCCAAAGCATCTTTGGGAAGCCCAGCTCCAGCCACCCTCTGCCCTCCCCTTGACTGCAGGGCTCAGTTCCTGCAGCCCCGCCTGGAAGAGCCTGCCCCCTGCCCTCGCCCTCCAGCCACCCCAGGGTTCTGGTCTGTTTGTCTGGGGCACCTCGCTGTCCCCTCTGGTGGCTTACGTGACCCCCATCCATCCTCCTGGCCTTGGCTGGAACCCTGGGGGGCCCTCGCCACGGCAGGGGTAGGTGCCTCATCCTCGCTGGGCGAGCCCCTCCCATGCAGGGTCTTGGGGGAGGGAGGGCACTGCTACACCCCGACAGAGCCTGACTCTCAAGAGGCTCGGCAGATCTTTGAGCAGAGAATGAATGAAGAAATCAATCCATGCTGAGCTGAGAGAGTGCCAGTAGCCGGGAAAGGGATGCAGGGCCCAGGTGGAAAACTGCCCAGCAAGCTCCCTGCTCCTCCCCACGGCTCCTCCCAGAGAGGCCTTCCCTGCCCACGTGCTCACCCTGGGCTGCCCATCTCCACCCGCTGGCCCCATCTCCCTGTCCCGCTCAGAGAGTTGGAGGTGTTGGCCCAAAGTCCTATGGGGATCTGCCTCAAACCTTTAACTGCTGGGGCGGGGGCCATGCTGTTGCCTCATTCAGACACTTCTGTTTGCTGGTCCCTGGATGACAGCTTCAGGGGGCAGCCAGCACTGACGGAGGGAGGAGCAGAGGCAACCGACACGTGAGAGTCAGGTGCCCAGAGCCCAGGCCTCACCCTGCGCTGGCTGTGTGATCTTATACAGGTTGCTTGCCCTCTCTGGGCCTGCCTGATTTCCCTCCTGCGAACGAGGTTGTGGTACGGGGCAGGGTGACTGCAACTCCCTGGTCGCTCCTGCTGCCCTTGACCTCGTGACCCGAGTGTGCCGGCTGCCTTGCGAGCAGCTTGCCCGTGGGAAGTGGAGGGCGAGGTGGAAGGAAGGCCGGCTCCAGCCTGCCCGGGGAGGGTGGCTGCAGCGCCGGCCCCTGGGAGCTCCTCATTGTGACAGGACCTTAGGGGAAGAGGAGAGGAAGTGGGAGGGCCTCAGACCCCCAGCAGTGGGGGAGGGAGAGATGGGGCCAAGGCCAGCCTCCCCCAGCTGTCAAGGACACCCTGGGAGGCTGGCAACCCCTGGCTGAGCCGGGCCCCACGGGGATGTGGGTGCCTGACGGGACAGTGGCTGTGTGTGTGTGACAGTGGGTGCTGTGGTCCCATGGAGCAGGGGACACGGCCGTCTCGGTGCAGGGGGCTCCTGCTGGGAGCCCTGACTAGCCTGGGAGGGTCCCAGGAACTTGGCGGGCCCCAAGGAAGCCCCTGGCCATGCTGTGGGGGTGGGAGTCCTGAGGCCATCGGGCCTCGGTCCTTCACCCTGCTTTTGTCACTTTCCCTTGAAAGCCTGTCCTCCAGTTCCCGTAACGAAGTACCACAGACTGGGTGGCTTACAGCAGAAATGCATCCCCTCCCATTTCTGGAGGCCAACAGCCTGGGATGCAGGTGTCAGGAGGGCTGCGCTCCCTCAGGAGGCCCTTCCCGCCCCTCCCAGCTCCGGTGGCCAGTACGGCCTCTGCCTCCCTCACTCCAGCGTCCCTGGCCTCTGTGCCTTTCCCGCTGGCACGAGGACGCTTGACATTGCGTTTAGAACCCACCCGAGGCCAGGGAGGTCTCACCCCGAGATCCCCACCTTAATTCCATCTGCAAAGAGTAAGTTCACACTCTGAGGTTCTGGGTGGATGCATCCTGGGGGGCCACATTTCAACCCACTCCCAATGCCAGGGCCCTCAGCCGGGGCTGCCCCTCTGCCCCGGGGCTGCCCCTCTGCCCCGGCACTGCCCCTGCCTCCCCAGGGGTTGCATCCAGCCCCCAGTGGCCTCAAGTCAGTTTCCGGGGGAAGCTGTGAGGAAAGTGCACCTGCAGAGGGGACACCCTGGGCAAAGGCCAGGGGGCAGGGCTGGGTATTCAGGGTCCTGGCTGTGCACCTGCTCCACTCTGCACGGGTGGCCTTCCTTGCCATGGATGTGAAGGCTCCAGGCCTCAAAGGCAGGGGCTGGGCAATGGGCGGCACCGGCCACAGGCAGGGCCCAACCCAGGCCGGGCATAGAAAGGAGACACCGCCTGTGGACCTGAGGGCCTGGGAAGCCTATGGCGGGAGCGTCCCCAGCCCCTGAGGCACAACCAGGGCCAGGCTAGGGTTTCTCGAGCTGGTGCCTGCACTGGGCCCGGGCCTCCCCAGCCTGGGCCAGCCCGGGCCAGCCCATGGCCCGGCTCCCAGGGTGCTGCAGAAATGTCCTTTTGTTGGCTGAACAAAGCAGCTTTGAGCTGGGCCCTTATCTCAGGCCACACTGAGATGGGCTGGAGCCGGCTAGCCAGCCTGGAGGGGCGCCCCCAAGCAAGGAGAGGCAGAGAGAGGCTCTCCAGGGATGCAGCAGGCCCATCAGATAAGGCCCTAGGCAGGCACAATGGGCATGGGTAGGCACAGGTGAGTACAGGTGGGCACAGGCAGACACAGGTTGGCACAGTTGGGCACAGGCAGGCACAGGTGGATGCAGACACACTCCATCTCTGCCCCGCCCTGCCAGGCACTGTCTTGGCTATCGAAGGCCCCAGGTGGCTCAGCGTGGCTGGGAACCCAAGGAGGCACAAGTGGGCTTCCCTGAGCTGGGCCAGGATAGTGGGGGGTGGCCCTCCCTCAGTGACAGGTGCCCAGTGGGTCAGGGGCAGCTCATGCTTGGCCCATCCCTGGGTCTCTCTGGAGACGAAGCACCTGACTCCAGGCACCTTAAGGGCAAGGCCAGGAAGGTGTGGCTGGCAGTGTCCCCTTTGCCCACCTATGTCTCAGGGAGCTGAGAGGCCTCAGAAACACACGCTGCCCTGTCCTGCTGTCCCAGGACCCGTTTCAGGCTTCCACGGTGCATGGTGCCTACCAGGAGAGACTGAAGTGCAGAAGAACAGCCACAGGGGCCAGTGGGCCACACGGCAGGCCTGGCCCCACCTGTGACACGGGTGGCAACCTTCCCCAGGAACATCCAGTGCCTCCTGCCTGCAACAGCCCACAGAGCACTGGATACAGAGGCGGTCAGTTGGTTCCTATGCCATGAGGCTTCCTCCTTCCTCCCTTTTTCCTGTCTCCCTACCTCCCTTATCTCTGTGTCTGGTGTACAGCTGGGCTCAGACAACATCTGTTGAATAAATGGATGGACGAATGAGTGAATGAATGAGTGAGCAAATGAGTGAGTGACTGAATGAGTAAGTGAATGGGTGAGTGATTCAGTGAGTAAATGAGCAAGTGAGTGAGAATGAGTGAGTGGGTGAGTGAGCAACTGAATAAGTGAGAGTGAATGAGTGAGTGTATGAGTGAATGAGTTTGTGAATGAGTGGGTGAGTTAGTGAATGAATGAGTGAGCAAATGAATGAGTGAGTGAATGAGTGAGTGACTAAGAGTCAATGAGCGAGTGAATGAGTGATTGAGTGAATGAGTGGGTGAGTGAGTGGGTGAGTGTGTGGGTGAGTGTGTGGGTGAGTGAGTGACTGAAGGAGTGAGCAAATGAATGAGTGAGTGAATGAAAGAGTGAGTGAATGAGTGAATGAGCGAATAAGTGAGTGAGTGAATGAGTGAGTGACTGAATGACTGAATGAGTGAAGGACTGAATGAGTGAGTAAATGAGTGAGTGAGTGAATGAGCGAGTGAGTGAGCGAATGAGCGAGTGAATGAGTGAGTGAGCGAATGAGCGAGTGAATGAGTGAGTGAGCGAATGAGCGAGTGAATGAGTGAGTGAGAGAATGAGTGAGTGAGCGAGTGAGTGAGTGAATGAGTGAGTGAATGAATGCGTGAATGAGTGAGTGAAGAGTGAGAGAGTGAATGGGTGAGTGAGGGAGTGAATGAGCAAGGGAGTGAGTGAGTGAATGAGTAAGTTAGCGAGTGAGGGAGCAAGGGAGTGAATGAGCGAGGGAGTGAGTGAGTGAACGAGTAAGTGAGCGAGTGAGTGAGCAAGTGAATGAGTAAGTGGGCGAGTGAGTGAGTAAGCGAGTGAATGAGTGAGTGAATGAGTGAGTGAATGAGTGAATGAATGAGGGAATGATTGAGTGAATGAGTGAATGAGTGAGTGAATGAGTGAGTGAGTGAGTGAATGGGCGAGTGAGGGAATGAGTGAGGGAATGAGTGAGTGAGTGAACAAGTGAATGAGTGAATGAGTGAGTGAGTGAACGAGTGAATGAATGAGGGAATGAGTGAGTGAATGAGTGAATGAGTGAGTGAGTGAGTGAATGAGTGAGTGAGTGAGCGAATGAGTGAGTGAGTGAACGAGCGAATGAGTGAGTGAGTGAATGAGCGAATGAGTGAGTGAGTGAATGAGTGAGTGAGGGAATGAGTGAGTGAGTGAATGAGTGAGTGAGTGAATGAGTGAGTGAGTGAATGAGTGAGTGAGTGAAAGAGTGAGTGAGTGAGTGAATGAGTGAATGAGGGAATGAGTGAGCAAATGAGTGAGTGAATGAGTGAGCGAATAAGTGAGTGAGTGAATGAGTGAGTGAGGGAATGAGTGAGTGAGTGAACGAGTGAGTGAGTGAACGAGTGAGTGAGTGAATGAGTGAGTGAACGAGTGAATGAGTGAATGAATGAGGGAATAAGTGAGTGAATGAGTGAGTGAATGAATGAGTGAGTGAATGAGTCAGGGAGTGAGTGAGAGAATGAGTGAGGGAATGAGTGAGAGAATGAGTGAGTGAGTGAATGAGTGAGTGAGTGAATGAGTCAGGGAGTGAGTGAGAGAATGAGTGAGGGAATGAGTGAGTGAGTGAATGAGCGAGTGAGTGAATGAGTGGGTGAGTGAATGAATGAGTGAGTGAATGAGTGAGCGAGTGAGTGAATGAGTGAGTGAATGAGTGAGCGAAGGAGTGAATGAGTGAGGGAATGAGTGAATGAGTGAGTGAATGAGTGAGTGAATGAGTGAGTGAGTGAGTGAAGGAGTGAGTGAATGAGTGAGCAAGCGAGTGACTGAGTGAAGGAGAGGTAGGGGTGAGGGAGGGGAGGCCCAGGCGGGGGCAGGTATTCCCAGCAGGATGTGCTACCTTCTAAGCGGGTCTTGTGTTGGGCCCCAGAGGCTGCAGGTGAGCACAGGGGAAGGGCACTGCCTGCAGGAGGCTCACCCTGCTGGAGGTCCCGGTTTGAGGCTGAAGCCTCAAACGGTCTGGGGGCCTGGCCGAAGGCAGAGCTGGGCAGACACCATCCCTGCCCTGCCGGGGCTGCCCTGGGCCCCAGGTGGCTCAACACAGCTGGGAACTGAAGGAGGCACCTGGATTTTGAGGGAGACAAACTGCGTGGGTCCTGTCTGAACAGGCTCATTTCAGCACCCAGTGTGTGGGGCAGGGCCCCCATCCCCGGCCATGCTCAGTGGCCAGAATGAGCCCTGAATCGGAGCTGAAGGCAGAGGTGAGGGTCCCAGAGACCCCACATCTCCTTCGGAGGCCAGGCGCCTGGCCCCAGTGTGGAGCTCCAAGCCCCTCCCCCAGAGCCCAGCCACATCCCCTGGGAGGACCAGGGGCCCTGTGATGTGGGGCCACCACCCTCCCCCTGACCCCTGGCATTCAGCCAGGTGGGAGAAGGCCAGCTTCTTCCTCCTGTGGTGCCCCGCCCACATGTCCCTCCCCAGGCTGGGGTGGGCGCAGCCTCATTGGAGCAAACAGTTCCTTCCTTCTTGCCCGTGACTGGGGTCTCAATGTTTCCCTTGCCTCCCATGGGTCCCCCTCACTTTCCCACAAGCATTTATGGCATAAAAATAACTTCTTTGGGAATGGCAGTCCCTGCTGGGCTCATGTGGGCCCCCAGCCTCGGGGACCTCTGACTACAGGCCCCGCCCCAGGCCAGGCCCCTGAACGTTGCTGGGTGGGGAGAGTGCTCCCCAACAGAGCTTCCCGGCTCGGCTTCCTTCCTGAGAAGCTGCCTGGTCCAGGCTGCAAACTTGCAGGTGAGGGTCTGCCCCACGGACTCCGGGGAGTGGGATGGGAGGGCGGCCCCTTCCAGCCTCTTCCTTGTCACATTTTACACTCCAGGTTGATGATGTTCTCAGGGGACGTGGCTTGGGACTGACAGCCTCACCCTGTCACTTGGAATCTTCCCGCTATTGTGAATCAGAGTCCCACAGACACAGCCTCCCGCCAGGAAATCAGGGTTCCCCAGGGCAGGGCTCCTGGGCCACAGCTGTGGGGGCACCCGGCGGCTCGACTGCTGCACCATAGCAGGCTCAGGTTGTATCTGACTTTTCAGAGAACGTCCCTGCCTCGAAGTTCTCATCACTCAGGAAGAGAAATAGCTAGCCCCGGTGTGGGGAGGGGCCCAGAGCCTGGCTCATGCCCCGAGGCCACCCCCACACCCCACCCTCTGGGCCTCAGTGTCCCCCGGCCGTGTTTGTGGGGATTTCAGCAGGAGGTGCTGTCTGGGTGTTTGGTATCTGGGAGGTGCCAGGCCAGCAGCGCAGCGCGATGACTGCATGGTCACGACAGGGATGCCTACGTGCCACACACTCCCATGCTGGAACCGTCAGAGCTGGCTGGTTTCCACCTGTCCAAAAGCATCTTAACCAAAGCCCGCGTTCTTGTGCAGATTTACCTCCAGTTTATGGGATTACTTCTTTAGATGCAATCAGCATTTTCTGGAAGACTGGGAACACTTACAGGTCTTTTTTTTTTTTTTTTTGAGATGGAGTCTCGCTCTGTCGGCCAGGCTGGAGTGCAGTGGCGTGATCTCGGCTCACTGCAAGCTCCGCCTCCCGGGTTCATGCCATTCTCCTGCCTCAGCCTCCTGAATAGCTGGGACTACAGGCGCCCGCCACCACGCCCGGCTAATTTTTTTGTATTTTTAGTAGAGACGGGGTTTCACCGTGTTAGTCAGGATGGTCTCGATCTCCTGACCTCGTGATCCACCCACCTCAGCCTCCCAAAGTGCTGGGATTACAGGCGTGAGCCACTGCACCCGGCCTTACACTTATGGGTCTTGAAGTCAAAGGAGCCCGCGGTGATGCCGCCAGCACCTGGGGTTTGTCCGAGCCCCGCAGCTCCTCCAGCCCTGGAGCCTGGGCGCTGTTCGCTGGGATCTCTGATCCAGTCTCGCCTCTTTTTGTGTCCATCCACAGACAAATACCTGTTACGTTCTAGGTGCTGAGGACACAGCGTGAGAGAGAAAAGGACAGACACCTCCTTCTTCCTGGAGCCTGGATGGGGCAGACGGGCACGGGGGAAGCCTCAGCCACTGTCTACTCAGATTTCCACACGCCACTGCCGAGTGGCCTCCTGTTCTCTGTGTCTGTGTCTCCTCTTCTGCCTCTTAGAAGGACACCTGTCACTGGATTTAGGGCCCTTCCAGGTACTCCAGGATAATATCATCTGCTGGAGATCCCTACCTCCATCACAACTGCGAAGACCCTAATTCCAAGTAAGTTTCCAGCTGGGCTTTGCGGCGGCTCACATCTGAAATCCCAGCACTGGGGGAGGCCGAGGCGGGCAGATCACTTGAGGTCAGGAGTTCAAGACCAGCCTGGCCAATGTGGTGAAACCCCGTCTCTACTAAAAATACAAAAATTAGCCGGGTGTGGCGGTGGATGCCTGTAATCCCAGCTACTCAGGAAGCTGAGGCGTGAGAATCGCTTGAACCCGGGAGGCGGAGGTTGCAGTGAGCCGAGATCGTGCCACTGCACTGCAGCTTGGGGGATAGAGTGAGAGTCTGTCTCCAAAAACAAACAAACAAACAAAAAAACAAGTTTCCATCTGCACATCTGCAGGTTCCGGGACTTGGGAGGTGGACATGGCTCTTGGGGGCCACCATTCACCATTTGGCTCACTGCTCTGGGGAACAAAGGCCCCCAGTTACTCAAGGGGAGTGAGGGGAGTTCCCAGCAGAGCGCTGTGAGCCAAGGGTGGGAGGCCAAGAGGCAGGGACCACTGTGTCCTCTGGAGTGGACGAGGGGGCACTGAGGAGCGGATGAGGGTGTGGCCCTCCTGACAGCCCAGCCTCCGCTGGAAGTGGGGACCCGAGTCCCGGGCTCTGCCCTCTCCTGCCACCCCACAGGGCCTAGGCCAGCCTTGCCACGACCCTAAATCTTCTCGCTACTCCTGCCCTCACCTCAGCCTCTCTGGAGACAGCCTCCTCACCACTACCCTGGCCCAAGTGGGGAAAGCCCCACCACCCTGGGCTCCCAGGATGAGTCAGTTCCCCTCTCCTTGCCAGGCCCAGCTGGCAGTGAGGTCCTTGGCCTGGCACAGCACCTCATGTGCAAACACGGCTTGATGAAAGGGCAGGAATTAAGCTTTGGTAGGGAGACTGAACGAGGAGAGAGAGAAGCATGTGGTGGTGAAAATGGAGGGAAGGCAGGGGGCTGGCAGGGGGCTGGCAGGGGGCTGGGTGCAGCCCAGATCTTGTGGAGTCCGGGCCCCAGGCTGGGCAGGCTGGGCAGGCTGGGCCCGCGGCACCTGTTTTTGCACACAAGGCCTGCCCTGACAAGGTGTCCTCTGCCGGATCCCGGGTGACTGTGCCTGTTGGGGGTCCTGCCGGGCCACCCGGTCGCCTCCACACCCTGTTATGTCTCTGCAAGCATCGGTGTGTGACAGCGACTGGCAGAGCTGGGCAGGCAGGAGGCCTCTGTCTGGACCCTCAGCCTCTGCCTCGGCTCCTCTTCCAGGTGGCTGGACTTGCTCCCTGATACCCCCAACCTGCAGACACGCGGCCTTGGATTCAAGTGGGGCTGGGCTCCTCGGCCTCTGCCAGGCCACCCCACCCTCCCCCAGCTCCCAGCAGAGGCCAGCACCCAAAACACTGCAGGCCAGCAGAGCTGGAGATCAGCAGACCCCAGAGGTGTAGACCTCCCGGCTCCAGACCTGGTCCTCCCCGCCCCGCTGGTGGTGCGGCCTCAGGCCAGTCCACTGCCTCTCTGCGCCTTGCCCTTCTCTCCAGGACTCAGGCCCAGCCTTACGAGAGAGGGTAAAACCAGACAACAACGGCAGGTCCTCCACCTGCACCCGGCCCCTCGGACTCCACCTACACCCGGCCCCTCGGAGGTGCCCAATAAACTCCGGTGCTGACGGTTGTGCCTGACACCCCCTGTCTCCTTTTGTGATCTTCCACAGATCACGCTGCTGCTTTGTGCCTCAGTTTCCCCATCTGTACCACAGGGGGCTGGATCAGACATCGCTGAGATCTTTGTAGAGCAGCACAGCTCCGTTGCTGATGTTCTAAGTAACCGAATTGTGTCCCGGACGCTGAGGTGTAACAGCCTTATCAGGGCCGGGCGCGGTGTAATCTCAGGCCTGTAATCCCGGCACTTTGGGAGGCTGAGGCGGGTGGATCACCTGAGGTCAGGAGTTCAAGACCAGTCTGGCCAAGATGGTGAAACCCCATCTCCGTTAAAAATACAAAAATTAGCCAGGCGTGGTGGTGCATGTCTGTAATCCCAGCTACTCAGGAGGCTGTGGCAGGAGAATCGCTTGAACTGAGGAGGCAGAGGTTGCAGTGAGCCGAGATCACACCACTGCACTCCAGCCTGGGTGACAGAGCGAGACTCTGTCTCAAAACAAACAAAACAAAACAAAACAAAAAGCAGCCTCATGAGGACAGACTCGGCCGAGCAGTGGCAGAGCGAGGCCTGTTCACAGATGGGTGTTAGGAAAGGGAGGATGTGGCCCGGCGCGGTGGCTGACGCCTGTAATCCCAGCACTTTGGGAGGCCGAGGCGGGCGGATTACCTGAGGTCAGGAGTTTAAGATCAGCCTGGCCAGCATGGTGAAACCCCGCCTCTACTCAAAAAATACAAAAATTAGCCAGGCATGGTGGTGGCGCATGGCTGTAATCCCAGCTACTTGGAAGGCTGAGGCAGGAGAATCACTTGAACCTGGGAGGCGGAGGTTACGGTGAGCTGAGATTGCGCCACTGCACTCCAGACTGGGCAACAAGAGCGAAACTCCGTCTCAAGAAAAAACAAAACAAAACAAAACCCACAGTGGTTAAAACAGAGTGATACTGGCACAAGAACAGGCACGAAGACCAACGGCGCCGAGTCCAGAAACAGACTCAAACAGATAAGGAATGTGGCATGTGACAAAGACAGAATGTCAAATCAGTGATAAAAACAGATCATTCAAAAACCCCTCCACACCTGGGAAGCCGGGGAGCCATCCAGAAAAAATAAAGTTGAATGTCTCACACCTCATACCAAAATAAATTTCAGATGGATCTGAGATTTCAATGTAAAAAATAAAACCACAAAGTCTAGAAAGCAACAGAAGATGCATCTTTAGAAGCTTGAGGCGAGACCCTCCTAAGCATGATGCAAAATACAAAAATCCAACACATAAATTTTTAAAAATAAATTCAATTCCATAGGCTGGGCGCGATGGCTTACGCCTGTAATCCCAGAACTTTAAGAGACCGAGGCGGGTGGACGTTTGAGTTCAGGAGTTTGAGACCAGCCTGGGCAACATGGAGAAACACTGTTTTTACAAAAAAAAAAAAAAAAGCAAAAATTAGCTGGGCGTGATGGCACATGCCTGCGGTTTCAGTTACCCAGGAGGCTGAGGTGGGAGGATCACTTGAGCTCAGGAGGTGGAGGCTGCAGTGAGCCGTGATCACACCACTGCCCTCCAGCCTGGGGACACAGCAAGACTCGGCCTCAAATACATAAATAAATGAATTCAACTCCATAAAATAAAATTTCTGCGTAGCAACAACCACATTAAGCAAAGTCAAAGTCTGCTGTTTAGGCAAGCGGGGAAATCCTTGTGAACTCTATCCCCCTCGAAGGGCTGAATTCTCTCATTTAGAAAGAGCTCTGACAAATCAATAATGAGGTTATAATCCAGCACAGGGAAAAAATGGAAAGCAAAGAATACGAACAGAGCATTCACACGAAAGGAAAAACAAATGCTCCATAAACATGCAAAAAGATGCTCCCCCACTCTTTTTTTTTTTTTTTTTTGTATGTGTGAGACAGAGTCTCGCTCTGTCCCCCAGGCTGGAGTGCAGTGGTGCGATCTCAGCTCACTGCCACCTCCAACTCTCGGGTTCAAGCGATTCTCCTGTCTCAGCCTCCCAAGTAGCTGGGATGACAGGTGTGTGGCACCGTGCCCGGCTAGTTTTTGTATTTTTAGTAGAGATGGGGCCACGCCATATTGGCCAGGCTGGTCTTGAACTCCTGACTTCAGGTGATCTGCCTGCCTCGGCCTCCCAAGTGCTGGGATTTCAGGCGTGAGCCGCTGCGCCTGGTCCTCCACCTCCTTCTTGGTGAGAGAAATGCAAACTAAAATGGCACTGACAGCGTGTTTCCTATCAGGTTGGCCACGGCTTTGATTACATGGTGTTGTCTGCACCGGGAGGAGGCAGGGACCAGCAAGTGTTGTAAGTGGTTGCACTCCCTACAGAGGGCAACTCGGAAAAATCTCTCAGAAGGACGAATCCTTTGACCCCGCTTCGAGGAAGTCGTGCTGCCTGTGGTGATCTTGGGGACGAGGTCATTGCAGCGCAGCTCCTTAGCTTCTCAGGAAAAACCTACATACTCATCGCTGGCCGGTGCACGCCACACAGCACAGCAGAATATTCGATGAGCAAAGAAAAGACCGAGGAAGGAGGTTTTCGGGCTGTGATAAGGGACTGTCTCTAAGTTCCACGTTGCAGGTGAGAAGGGAGCCGTGCCCATTGGTGTCCAGAGCTGGTGAGAGAGCGCAGAGCGGGGCGGAACGCAGAGACAGGTGCCCAGGGCAGGTGGAGAGCTCAGCACGCCTGCAGGGCCTCATGGGGAAGGGCCCACCGGTTGCTTATTCACTCATCCCACACTGCTGCACTGGGCAGACAGAGCTCAACCCTGCAAGGTAGGCTCTGTGCTCTCAAACTCAGACCTTGGCAGAGGGACAGGGTGACAAGCTGTGGGTGATGACAGTCTCCTGTGACAAGGGCAATGCTGTGAGGGGCCAGACCCAGAGGAGGCTGCACTGAGCTGGAGGGAAGGGAGTGGACCACGTTGAGGCGGGAGGTCCGACAAGCCAGCCCCCTCCACCCGAAGGGAGTTCCCAGGGTCTGAGCTTCAGGCCCAGAGATGCGGGAGGGACAGGGAGGTGGGACAGCCCCTCCCTCCGGCCTGGGCTGGGGCAGCTTCCAGGGCCGCGTTTCTGGGGACGCTGGCCTCATTCATCAGTGTCTTCTGTGCATGGCCGTTCATCTCTGGGTACACCCGCCCTGCAGAAAGGCACTGGCTCTGTCTCTGCCTCCTGGCTATGCTGCCCTTCCCCAGAGGGAAGGACAATGGGGGTAGAGAGGAGGTGGGAAAGTCTGGCGGGGACCATTGTGTGAGGCCCTGCATGTTTGCATAGCGAGTGCCTTGACTGCTGAATGGACACAGGCATCCCAAGAATGCTGGCAGAGCCCACCAAGGGGCCGGCCCCGCACCCCCAAGCCTCTGACACTTGCTGTCACTCGAGCCTGTCAGCACAGAGGGTAGGGAGAGATGAGACTGGCCAGGTTTAAGCACCAAGTAGGAGTCATCAAGAGCTGCCAAGCACAGTGGTGCCGGTTGTAAACTGCACAATTCCCAGGAGTGCCATTGACATGGGTGGCTACAACTGCCAGCAACCCTGTAGCCACTCTGTTGGCCTCAGTGGTCTCAGCAGTAAAATGGCACAGGAGACCCCGTCCTGAGAAGGTATCTGCTTTCAGCCCAAGGTGGGGAGGGCATGGGGGAGATGGGAAGCTGAGATGGGGCAGAAGGGGACAGAGGAAAGGAGGAAATCCACTGAGGACGTGAGAAGGGCGAGGCCTCCTGACCGACAGGCCGAAGGCCATGTGGGCGGCTGCATGGGGTCCATCGCGCAGACCTTCACTCTGGGCCAGCGCTGGGGCTGTGAGCTCGGCCAGCGTGGGGAGACTGCCAGCAGCTCAGAAGTCCCTGCGGGCTCCTACGACCTGGTTCCTGTTCCCTCCAAGGCCTTTCAGATTCCCCAGTAAACCCCACAGGACAGCAGGGAAGGGCCAGGAGGGAGGGGACTGCAGGGACTTGAGCTGTCCACACGGGGAGGAGGAACCCGGGGGAGGCTGCCCCGGCCCACATTTGAAGCCATGGCCTTCACTCCAGGAACCCCAGCTCACTCAGAAATGGGACTAGGAAGGGCTGTTCTCAGTGGGGACAGCCAGGAAGGACCAAGTGGGGAATATCCCTGAAGCCCCCACACTGCCCTTCAGCCCCCTAGAATGTTGGCTCTTCGGATCCTCACCCTGAGGGTGTGGCACGGTGTGGTGACTGAGGCCGCCTGGGACTGACCCCAGCTCTGAGTGTCAGGACTCTGTGTCTCTGTCTCTGTGTCTGTCTCTCTGTCTGTGAAACTGGGGAGGTGGTAACGACTCCCAGGGCGTGGGAGGTGAGCGGCCGATAAACGTCAGGAGGAGAGGCCGGCCCAGAGTCAGCACCACGGCTCCCGGGCTCCCAGGAGACGCACACCAGGCAGAAGGAACTGTGTGCGAAGGCCGGGAGGTGGGACCTGTCCGGGGGTGACGGCAGGCGAGGGAGGGAAGGGTTGTGGGGGCCTCAGGAGGACAAAGGAGGGAAGAGGCCAGGACCTAGGGGAAAGGAGGCGAGGGCAGCCAGGAGGCCCTGGGCACAGGGGTCTGTCCCCTGTCTGTCCCAGCCGTGGGGCGTCGTGCTGTCCTGGAAGCAGGTTTTCTGTGGAGGCTGTGGAGAGGCTGGGGAGGGGGTGAGGGCCCTACCCTTCCCTTTGTCCCTGGCCCCGGCAGCCAGGCACTGAGAACCAGCATACCGGCCCGGGCCAGGGGATTGGCCAGGGCCCCCAGAGGCCCGGGAGCTGCTCATTCCCCAGCTCGGGGTGGGCAGCTCTTCCCTTCCATCTCGGGGTGGGGCAGTGCCAGCCCACTGGCCCCCTGGGGGACAGGGCAAAGGGCTCCAGCAGGGCCACCCAGCAAGGGAAGGAGAGATGTGCAGGGGGCACCAAAAAGTCTGGGGAAAATGGGGGTCAGTCCTGGTGAGGGAGGCCAGAGGACAAAAGGGCGGGGCAGACAATGATCCCGGGCTGGGGACCGGGGCCTGACCACCCAGCCTGGTCGATAGTTCAGGAGGTCTGCACATCTCGGGCACAGCCTAGCAAAACCTGGGGGTAGCAGCAGGGCTAGGGACTGGGGACCCGAGTCAGAGGTCCAGAGACGCTGTGTCTGTGGCAAGAACCTCTCGCTGACCTGGTGTGACCCTGGCATGACTGTGTCAGGTGCCATGGTGACTGCACGCCCAGCCAGGGCCAAGGGTCTGCTCTAAGTTCGCTGCCTATGCGCTGTGTGGGGTGCCCTCCCCTCCTCTCTGTTCTGGGCTGCTCTGAGCCTCCCATCCCACAGGCCTGGGAAGGCAGGAGGGCGCCAGCAGCACCTGGGCGGAAGTCACCTCTCCCCTCCGCTTGCCCAAGCCAATGCCACCTGCTCTCAGGCCCAGGGATGCAGGGTTGGGCCAAGAGAGGGCTGAGAGCAAGCAGGGGACCCCCACCCAAACAATACACACACACAGAGACACGTACACACAAACACAGTGCACACAGACACACTTGCACACACAATGCACACATGTGCACACACACGTGCACGCATGCTCCAACAGATGCACACACCAGTACACACACAGACACACACATGCACACACCAGTACAGACACACATGCACACACCAGTACACACAGAGACACAGACATGCACACATGCGCACACATGTGCACACAATGCACATGCGTGCACACAGACACACACGCACACATGCTCCAACGGATGCACACACCAGTACACACAGAGACACACACATACACACACCACTACACACACAGAGACACATGCACACAGACACATGCACGCACAGATACACACATGCACACACCAGTACACACACAGAGACACACACATGCACACACAGATACAGGCACACACCAGTATACACACAGACACATGCACACACAGATACACACAGGCACAGATGCACTCAGAGACACGCACACACAGACGCATGCACACACACGTACACGCAAACACACACGCATGCACACAAACACGTGCACACACATGCGCATACAGACATATGCACACACAGATACATGCATGCAGACACTTGCACACACACACGTACACACAAACACATGCACACACAAACACATGTGCACAGACACACAAGTGCACACACAGAGGCACACATACAGCCCTGGACAGTCACCAGGAACCTGGGCTTGGTGTTGAGTGGGTGAAAGCCCCCACATGCTCTGGGCTCCCCCAACCCCCCTGAGAGTTGGTCATCACCTGCGAGGTGGGGCAGGGAGGAGTCCATGGAGGTGAGGGTGGGGCTGCCGGGGGATTTATCTTGCAGGGAGAAGGGGTGAGGGCTGGGGAGGTTCTCTGAAGAGGCGGCTGAAGTGAGAGCAGCGGCCTGGAGGAGGGAAGGGGCTCGAACATGGTGACCAAACAGTGCAGGGGCCGGTGCCAGATCTTCCTGGGCCTCCAGCAGGAGGGCCTGGGGCAACCAGGCCAGGACACAGGATGGGGGCTGCGTCACACCCTCCCAGTCCTGGCTGAGGCGGTCACCACAGGGGTCCAGGGCCTGTGCTTACCGTGTTAGACAGGGTTCAAGTGCTAGTTGGGACCTGACAGGAAGCAGAGGCCTCAGCTCAGCCCTGGCCCTGGCTCCAGACCGTGCCTGGCCAGCTTCCTTGTCCCTTGCCCGCCCCAGCTCAGAGGAGGGGAACAGAGGCCTGTACCCGGGGTGAGGGGCCGCAGGGACATGGCAGGGGACAGGAGCTATTTGTGCACAGGGTCAGGCCCAGCCTCAGGCCATCAGCCGCCCCGGATGTGGGTGGAGGGCTGTCCCTCCTAAGGAGCTGTGAATGGCCCCACTCAGCCCCCACCACCACCCTCTCCCTCCCTACCCCGCCCATGACTCCTCCAGCCTGTTCCTGCTCTAAGGGTGCCCTCGGGAACACAGGCCCTTGGTCCCCAGAACAAGACCTCTATTTTGGAAGGGGAAACTGAGTCCGGGTGGCTTCTCTGCACTTTCGCTTGGCCGTTAGAGACCCGGGTTTGAGCCCCACCCACAGCCTGTGGGCAGATCACCTCCCCTCCAGCTGGGGTGGGGCCTGCCGCCCAGAGAGGGCAACCTGCACCCCTTCTGTTTTTCAAATTGAGTTGAAACTCACATCCATTAAAACCGTACAGCCCCGTGGCATTCGGTGCAGCCGGAGGTCATGTGGCGCTGCCTCTGACTCCCAAACGTTTTTTAAGGAGCTCCCTACTCGCTAAGGAGCCATCACCCCCTCCCTGGTCCCATCCGCTCTCTGCACCCGGATCCCCGGGCTGGCCTGCTCTGGGCGTCTCATGGCAATGGAATGTGACCGCGCGTGGCCTGGGTGTCTGCTGCCTCACAGAGTACAGGGTTTTCGGGGCTTCTCTGCACGTGGCCTGGGTCAGACTTCGTTCCTGGTCGTTCCCATTCATGCTCAGGGAAGTGCTCAGGTCTGAGGGCCTCTGCCGGTCCCCAGGACCGCCCGGGAGCCAGGGGCTCTTCCAGCCCCCCTGAAGGAAGGAAGCGCTGCCTGATTTTCAGGAGAGAAGACTGAGGCCCGGCGGGCGAATGGGCTCATCAGCAGTCACAGAGCAGGGCTTCCCAGAGGGTCCTGCCGCCCAGCCCCTCCTGAGAGGCGGAGGCTGCACCCTCCAGCCTCAGGGGCCCGGTGTGGCCCTGAGCACAGTGAAAGGGACAGTGGCTGCCTCACCTGGGGAAGGGCCGAGGGAGCCCCTCCCACGCATAGCAGCCCGGGGGAGGCCAGCCTGGGCCCATCCCATCCGCTGTGCAGGGTGGAGAAAGACATCTCACCTCGCCTCGTTTGCATCTTATGTGGGTATGGAAATGATTAATGGTGAGAAAAATGTCTGCCGTACCCGGGGCACCTTATAGGCCCAAAATTCACCGGGGGCCGGGCAGACCCTGCCCCCCACAGCCCAGGCAGGCCCTCCCCCACAGCCCGAGCAGACCCTCCCCCACCAAGCCCAGGTAGAGCCTCCCTCCCTAGCCCTGGCAGACCCTGCCCCCCCAGCCCTGGCAGACCCTGCCCCCCACAGCCCAGGCAGACCCTCCCCCCCAGCCCGGGCAGACCCTCCCCCACCAAGCCCGGGTAGACCCTCCCTCCCCAGCCCTGGCAGACCCTGCCCCCCCAGCCTTGGCATACCCTGACCCCCACAGCCCGGGCAGACCCTCCCCACCCAGCCCTGGCAGACCCTCCCTCCCCAGCCCTGGCAGACCCTGCCCCCCCCAGCCCTGGCAGACCCTCCCCCCAAGCCAGGCAGCTCCCTGGGGCTGTAGATCATCCTTGCACTCAAGTCTTCAGTAGAAAGGACAGATTGTTTGCCGGGAGATGTACAAAGCCCAGCCACGGCCACTCCCTGGCCCGGGTCAGTTCCCAGCTGCTCCGTCTGGGATGGGTGCCAGTGGCCAGTGTGGGGCATGGGGCTCAGGGCAGCCTGAGGGACAGAAGCCCTGGCCGTCCACCTTCCCGCATATCTGCCTTTTTCCCACGTGTCCGCCTTTTTCCCGCGTGTCCGCCTTTTTCCCACGTGTCCGCCTTTTTCCCGCGTGTCCGCCTTTTTCCCACGTGTCCGCCTTTTTCTCACGTGTCCACCTTTTTCCCACGTGTCCACCTTCCTGCATGTCCGCCTTTTTCCCGCGTGTCCGCCTTTTTCCCACGTGTCCGCCTTTTTCCCACGTGTCCGCCTTTTTCCCACGTGTCCGCCTTTTTCCCGCGTGTCCGCCTTTTTCCCACGTGTCCGCCTTTTTCCCGCGTGTCCGCCTTTTTCCCACGTGTCCGCCTTTTTCTCACGTGTCCACCTTTTTCCCACGTGTCCACCTTCCGGCATGTCCGCCTTTTTCCCGCGTGTCCGCCTTTTTCCCACGTGTCCGCCTTTTTCCCGCGTGTCCGCCTTTTTCCCACGTGTCCGCCTTTTTCTCACGTGTCCACCTTTTTCCCACGTGTCCACCTTCCTGCATGTCCGCCTTTTTCCCGCGTGTCCGCCTTTTTCCCACGTGTCCGCCTTTTTCTCACGTGTCCACCTTTTTCCCACGTGTCCACCTTCCTGCATGTCCGCCTTTTTCCCGCGTGTCCGCCTTTTTCCCGCGTGTCCGCCTTTTTCCCACGTGTCCGCCTTTTTCCCGCGTGTCCTCCTTTTTCCCGCGTGTCCGCCTTTTTCCCGCGTGTCCGCCTTTTTCCCGCGTGTCCGCCTTTTTCCCGCGTGTCCGCCTTTTTCCCGCGTGTCCGCCTTTTTCCCGCGTGTCCGCCTTTTTCCCACGTGTCCGCCTTTTTCTCACGTGTCCGCCTTTTTCCCACGTGTCCACCTTCCTGCATGTCCGCCTTTTTCCCGCGTGTCCGCCTTTTTCCCACGTGTCCGCCTTTTTCTCACGTGTCCGCCTTTTTCCCACGTGTCCACCTTCCTGCATGTCCGCCTTTTTCCCGCGTGTCCGCCTTTTTCCCACGTGTCCGCCTTTTTCCCACGTGTCCGCCTTTTTCCCGCGTGTCCGCCTTTTTCCCACGTGTCCACCTTCCTGCATGTCCGCCTTTTTCCCGCGTGTCCGCCTTTTTCCCGCGTGTCCGCCTTTTTCCCACGTGTCCGCCTTTTTCCCGCATGTCCGCCTTTTTCCCGCGTGTCCGCCTTTTTCCCACGTGTCCACCTTCCTGCATGTCCGCCTTTTTCCCGCATGTCCGCCTTTTTCCCGCGTGTCCGCCTTTTTCCCACGTGTCCGCCTTTTTCCCACGTGTCCGCCTTTTTCCCGCGTGTCCGCCTTTTTCCCGCGTGTCCGCCTTTTTCCCGCGTGTCCGCCTTTTTCCCACGTGTCCGCCTTTTTCCCGCGTGTCCGCCTTTTTCCCGCGTGTCCGCCTTTTTCCCACGTGTCCGCCTTTTTCCCGCATGTCCGCCTTTTTCCCGCGTGTCCGCCTTTTTCCCACGTGTCCACCTTCCTGCATGTCCGCCTTTTTCCCGCATGTCCGCCTTTTTCCCGCATGTCCGCCTTTTTCCCGCGTGTCCGCCTTTTTCCCACGTGTCCGCCTTTTTCCCACGTGTCCGCCTTTTTCCCGCGTGTCCGCCTTTTTCCCACGTGTCCGCCTTTTTCCCGCATGTCCGCCTTTTTCCCGCGTGTCCGCCTTTTCCCCACGTGTCCGCCTTTTTCCCGCGTGTCCGCCTTTTTCCCGCGTGTCCGCCTTTTTCCTGCATGTCCGCCTTTTCCCCACGTGTCCGCCTTTTTCCCACGTGTCCGCCTTTTTCCCACGTGTCCGCCTTTTTCCCACGTGTCCACCTTCCTGCATGTCCGCCTTTTTCCCGCGTGTCCGCCTTTTTCCCACGTGTCCGCCTTTTTCTCACGTGTCCGCCTTTTTCCCACGTGTCCACCTTCCTGCATGTCCGCCTTTTTCCCGCGTGTCCGCCTTTTTCCCACGTGTCCGCCTTTTTCCCACGTGTCCGCCTTTTTCCCGCGTGTCCGCCTTTTTCCCACGTGTCCACCTTCCTGCATGTCCGCCTTTTTCCCGCGTGTCCGCCTTTTTCCCGCGTGTCCGCCTTTTTCCCACGTGTCCGCCTTTTTCCCGCGTGTCCGCCTTTTTCCCGCGTGTCCGCCTTTTTCCCACGTGTCCACCTTCCTGCATGTCCGCCTTTTTCCCGCATGTCCGCCTTTTTCCCGCGTGTCCGCCTTTTTCCCACGTGTCCGCCTTTTTCCCACGTGTCCGCCTTTTTCCCGCGTGTCCGCCTTTTTCCCACGTGTCCGCCTTTTTCCTGCATGTCCGCCTTTTTCCCGCGTGTCCGCCTTTTCCCCACGTGTCCGCCTTTTTCCCGCGTGTCCGCCTTTTTCCCGCGTGTCCGCCTTTTCCCCACGTGTCCGCCTTTTTCCCACGTGTCCGCCTTTTTCCCACGTGTCCGCCTTCCCGTGGCTCGGCAGCTTTGGGGTCTGGCAGAGGCTCAGATCCTCTCCCCAGGAGATCTCCCTGGAGTCCCGGGACCTCCTTGGGGCCTGAGTGGCTGCTGGAGTGGTCTGGGCCCCACCGGCCTCTGCCTTTTCCTCACCCGACTCCCTTACCCGGTCTTTAACGTGGACCCACCTCACAGGGCTGTTGTGATGACGAGTCAGACAAAAGAGAAGCAGAGCCCTCGGCTGCCCAGTGGTTTGCTGTTACCCCTTGCTGCCGTGAGAGCCCACCGGGGACCACCTGTGCACCTGGGGTGCGAAGGCCTCTCCTCGGCCCGCCCTGGTTAGGGGGAGGGCAGAGTGCTGGCCGCACTGAGTCCTGAGTTGCCTTCTGGCCTGGCAGACCCGGCCGCTGCTGGCCAGAGGTGGCTGCGCCCCAGGCCTGGTGCTTCCGGGGTCAGGGTCCAGGGACTCAGCCGAAGGCAGGGGTCCCTTGTCCCCACCCCAGGGCTCTGTGCTCCCTGGGACCCGCTGGCCCTCGGGGGCTCAGGTCCTTGTCCCCCACCTTCCCCATCCAGAGGCCTAGGCCTCACTCCAGTGTCAGCACACGGTGTTGGTGGAGGGGTTCCACCCTCCCCTGGTCAGACCCCTGACAACCCGCCCCATCCTGCCTCAGTCTTCATCCCTCCTTGTTCATGGGCACCTGCCACGTCCAGCCCTGTGCCTGGCCTCAAGGGCCTCGCGGGCTCACAGCAGCCGAGCGGGTGGGAAGGGTGAGCCACATAGATCGGAGAGGTACGGAGGTTCGGGGGATGTGGAGGGAGCATCTGCGGGACTCCCCAGGAGCCACTGACTCTTCCCTCCCCTTTGGGGCTGCGACCCCCACAGCCGGTGTCATTGCTGCATCCCAAAGGCCTGGGGCCTGGAAACCATTCCCAGGACAGCTGGAGCAGGCCCCAAGGGGATTCTCTGCCCATTAGGGAGGGGGTCTGCTGGCCCCAGTGGGAACTGGCTCCTCCCCTGCCGCCTACTCACCCCGCCCACTCAGAAACGCAGAGACAGACCTTGGAATCCTGACCCCTGCGGCCTCATGGGGAAAGTCTCTGAGTTGGGGTGAAGATAGAGTCCCATAAATCATATTCATTTTGGTAAGAGGGTCCCCCATAGATCACCATGTGGCCAGGACCAGGGCGGAACCTGGCAGAACCCATACCACCTCTTCCCCTGCAGGACGGCCGGGGTGGCCATGGGGCACCTCCTCCCTCCCACACACGCAGGTCTCGAATTCGCAGCCCTGGTCTGCTTTGCCGGCTGAGAGTCCTTGGCGGCCGACACATCCACGTCTCTACCTCCCATCCCATAATGAGTGTTTCCCACGTTGTTAGAACTTTCCACAGGCATTGCTTTTAACAACTGCACATCATTCAATTAGACAGACAGGGGATGGTTTTCCCAGCCGGGCCTCCCCTGCATCTGGGCCGGCTCCAGCTTCTCCCGGTTATAAATAACGCGGGCGGGGGCGTCTCCCACGGAAGGTTTTCTGGCTTCGTGCTATTTCCTCGGGATAAACTCCCAGAAGGAGAATCACTAGGTCAAAAACGCGAGCATTTTATGCCTCTTAGGACACACGGTCGTCAGAAGGAATCTGGACTCCATCTGGAACAGAGCAAGGACCCCTCTACAGAGCCGGGACCTTCTCTGGAAAGGAGCTGGGCCTGCGTGGCCGTGCACAGATGCCGGGAGTGCCGTGCTCTGTCCACCCAGGACTCCGCTTGCAGGGCCTCACGCTGCATGGCTGACCCAACCCAGGACTGCGCTTGCGGGGCCTCACGCTGCCTGGCCCACCCAATTTCAAACAGTTCTCACGCTAGAAGATGCACAAAGCCAGCTTTACATTTTGGGGAATGATTCAGAAGGGCCGGGGACCTGCCGAGACACCTGGGGCTTCTTTGTGGGGCCCCATCAATGGGAGGCGGGGACCCTTGGGTCAGCCCAGACCCTGCTGGGCCTCAGTTTCTCATGCCCAGCTCCAGCCGGGAGCCTGGGCAGGTCCAGAATCACGGCACATGCAGAAGGGCCTCACTAGGACAAGGGTGAGAGGTGAGGCTGGGAGCTGGGGCTTCCTCTTGGGAGTCCAGCGGGGCGACTGCCGCCCACGTGTGGGCTCCCTTGAAATTCACAGACACACCCAGCGCGGTTGCTGGCCGCAGTGCTGGCTCAATAAGGCCAGTGGAGTCAGACAGTGAAAAGTCACCATTTCCTGCTGATCTGAAACATCTTGTGAAACCCTCTGGCCCAGCCCTTTCCTTTCTCGTGGCAGCCTCTGGTCCCCTGTGGACTTTCCTGTTTACTGCACCCCAGAGGTGGGCCCTGACCTGGTTGAGCTGGGCTTAGCTGTCAGATTCCATTTTGGGCCTCGGCCCCCAGGTCCCGGCCTGCAGGCAGCTGGGCTGGTTGGGGCCGGCTCCTTCATGCAGCCAGCGCATTAGCTCCAGGCCTGGGGTGCTGCCTGCTGTGCCCCTTCCTGGAAGCCCTCCCTGCCTCTCCAGCAGGAGACAATGCAGCCTCTGGGGCAAGGCAGGAGGCTGCGGGACAGGCTCCAGGGACCTCCTGCCAGGCGTGGCTGCAGGGCGCCCCTCCCAGGTGAGGCTGGCAGCTGCCTCCTGGTCAGGTTCACACCCACCCTCAGCATGCAACAACCCCCCTCCTCAGCCCCTTCTGCTGTGACCTGGGCTGCTCCTCCCTGCGGTCACTATAGGAGTCCCATGGCCCTGTCCCCAATCCTGCCCTTCTGCCTAGTCCTGGGCCCCTCCCCTTGAGCACTTCCCAAGCTCTGAGCCACAAGCCCGTGGGCCTCTGGAAATCCCAGGGCCTGGGGTATGACGGGGCCAGGGAGGGGGAGATTTGTCCCGGGGCAGCTGCTTTGGGCAGTTCGCTCTCGCATGGAGGGCATGGTCCAGGCCCTGTCAGGTGGGCAGGTGGCCCCACAGCTTTTTGGGCAGGGGTCTTGCCTGCTGGCCTCATGCTGAGCGCACCTGATCAGCCACCCCCTGCGTGTCTCACCATAGCCCCACTGTACAGGTGAGAACATGGAGCTGACTGAGGGAACAGTGTGGACGCAGCAGAGTCACCTGAGAACCCAGCTCCATGGCCCCCACGCCAGCCACCAAACCCCTCTGTGACCTGAGAAACAGAAACCAGACTCAGCCCGGCAGGTGTCAGACCCTGGTCTGGTTGGTCCGCAGCGGCTCCTGGCTCAGCGCAGGGCCTGCCAGGGTCCAGGGGCCCTCAGGGGACTTGTTGAAGCCCAGCTCCTGCCAAGGAGGACAAGAACTCTCTTCTTCCAGGAGTAAACAGAAACGAGGGCCTGGCCCTGGGGTCCTAGGTGCCTCTGACCCCACCAGGAACCTCTGAGTCTCCCGAAGCACCTGCTGGCAGGGTGGTGCAGCTCAGCATGTGGGAGGACATCGGGTCGCCGTTTCCCGATAGAGCCAACAGCCTCTCCTCAATGTGCTGTGCGGCCAGCCTGCCCCAGCTGGCTCTGGACTGAGGAGGTGGGCGCAGGGACTACAGAAGGGCCCATGCTGGTGGGGGGCCCACTGCTGGGCCTAGGCAGGAGAAGGCTCCAGGCCAGAGGCCGCTAGCAGGGCAGACCCCAGCCTAGCCACGCGGGCTGGGAGGAAAGGGGAGGATGCGGCGTCTGCTGTGACAGGCTTTGGGTCAAGGGTCTGCTCTGAGCCCCAAGCTCACCGCCACAGGGGCTTTCCCAGGCTGGCTTGGCAGTGGGCGGGGGCTCAGGGGAGCTCAGGAAGCGGGTGGTTCCCACAGCAGCGGCTCAGGCAGGCGGCCCACACACCCAGCCAGCGGGCTCCTGTGGGAAGGAGACCTGGAGGCCGGGGCTCTCCTCCCGTCTGCTCTAACCTCCTGGACAACCTTCAATGCTGTCCTTCCCTCTCAGGCCTCAGTTTCCCAGTGATCTTGAGGGGTGGTCGCTGGGGGTCAAAAGGGGAAGATGACTGTTCAGTTGCCTTGTAAGCAGTGAACACTTGCAGAATCACAGCAGCTCCTGGCGTGGCTGGATCCAGGGCTCTGGCAATGCTGCCTGGACTTTGTGTCTGTCCCTCTTTGGGCTCCCTGACCCTGATGTGGGCTCCCTCCCTGGTAATCCCTTCCCACGGTGTGGCAAAGATGGCTCATGTCCCCCAGGTCAGCAACTCCCCTGGAAGATGGGGTCTGCACAGGTCCTAGGCCCCCCTGTTCCAGGCAGCCTGGGCCCAGAAGTCCAAACACGTGGGCAGATGGTTAGGGGAACAGTGGGTCCCCAAACCACAGCTGTCCACTGAAAGTGCTGACCACAAGCCAGGCCCAGGGCCAAGCACCAAGTGTCCACTGAGCCCACCTCATCCCCTCACAGGTGCCAAAAGTGAGTCCATTCCACAGAAGGGCACCCAAGGTGCAGAGCGGAAGTGTCACCTGCCTGAGGTCACCCAGCTTCAGGCAGAGACCAGGTGGATATGAGGATCAAGGATCCCGGTTCCATGGGCTGAATTTCAACTCCTGAGCTCTCCTCGGGCTTCCCCAGTGATTCTGGAGCCCTGCAGGGCAGGAAGCGAGTCCTAATGCCCATCCCAGGCCTGCCGCCTCAGTGTCCCTTCCTGCCTTGGGGGGAAAGCTGGGGTGAGGAGGATGCAACAGGGGCAACCGTTGGACCCCAGGGAGAGCCCAAGTCCTGGGCATAAAGCACAGCACATTCATTCCGGAGCTGGGCCTCACCTGGGGCAAATCATATTTTCACTCTAAAACAAATGCAAACTCAATGTTTAAGATGAGCTACACACACTGGCTCTAAGGTGAACAATTCAGGAGGGTTTGGTCGCACATGGCCAGTGTGGGCCCTCAGCAGTGCCTCTGGGTGGAGCTCTCTCGGGAGTCTTCCCTCTCAGCTGTGGGACTCGAGGCGGCCAGGAGAAGCCAGAACTGAGGGCATGCGGTCCACGCAGGAGCACGGGAGCCACGGGCCACGGGGTCCCCTCCTCACAGGAGCCACTGGTCTGGGGCGAGCACTGGGTGGCGGTGGAGTCCCAGAGGAGCTCCAGCACTGTCCAGAGAAAACAAGGCTACCGTCCAGCACACGTCCTCACTCACCCCGGCCACGGTGATCTGACCATGGCCACGACCAGGCCACGGGGCCTCCCCACCACTGGGTCAAAGGCTGTTCTCAAGAGACTCAGTGACTTTTGGAGCACAGAGCATCTTGGGTTAGTCTCCTGTCCACTTGGTTCCATCAGATGAGTTGTGCAGGGGCTCCTGGCCCACCTGGAACGCAGGGCCTTCCTGAGATGCCAAGTACCCTGGGCTACAAGGGAGAGTTCCCGTGGCTGGAGGGCATGGCCACCGGGAGGATGCCACAGAGCCAGTCCCAGGACCGATGCTCTGAAAGCTGACCCAGTGCTGCCTCGGAGGGCCCCGGCTTGACTCACCACCCATCCGTGCACTAAGTCTATGCTGACCCTGGCATGCTGCACCCACCCAACACTTGTCCTCTGCAGGTCCCAGTCTGGTGGGGCAATGGGCACCGAGTGAAGTTTTAAGAAAATGACTGTGGTTTCCAACCATAATGACGAGCCCAGCAGTCTGGGTTGTGGGGCTTGTGGAAGGCTCCATCAGAGGGTCCTGTGAGCTGAGGAAAGGGATCGAGCTGGACCCCAGGACACACTTCTACCCCCAACTCTGCTCCTAGGGGCTCTAAAAAGTAAAGGAGTGTATTAGGCCATTCTCACACTGCTATAAAGAGCTACCTAAGGGCGGGCGCAGCAGCTCAAGCCTGTAATCCCAGCACTTTGGGAGGCCGAGGCAGGCAGATCACGAGGTCAGGAGCTCGAGACCAGCCCGACCAACATGGTGAAACCCTGTCTCTACTAAAAATACAAAAATTAGCTGGGCATGGTGGCAAGCACCTATAATCCCAGCTACTCAGGAGGCTGAGGCAGGAGAATCGCTTGAACCTGGGAGGTGGAGTTTGCAGTGAGCCGAGATCGAGCCGCTACACTCCAGCCTGGACGACAGAGCAAGACTCTGTCTCAAAAAATAAAAACTACCTGAGACTAGGTAATTTATGAAAAAAGAAGTTTAATTGACACAGTTCTGCAGGCTGTTCAGGAGGCATGGCTGAGGAGGCCTCAGGAAACTTACAATCATGGTGGAAGGCAAAGAGGAAGCAGGCACCATTTTCATATGGCCAGAGCAGGAGAGAGTGCGAAGGGGGAAGTCCATCCCGTGCTTCAATCACGGCCCACCAGGCCACGCCTTCAACATGTGGGGATTACAATTTGACATGAAATTTGGGTGGGGACATAGAACCAAACCATATCATTCCAGCCCTGGCCCCTCCCAAATCTCATGTCCTTCTCACATTTCAAAACACAATCATGCCTTCTCAACAGACCCCCAAATCTTAACCCATTTCAGCATTAACTCAAAAGTCCAAAGTCTCATCTGAGACAAGACAAGTCCCTTCTGCTTATGAGCCCGTAAAATCAAAAACAAGTTACTTACTTCCAAGATACAATGTGGGTACAGGCACTGGGTAAATTCTCCCATTTCAAAAGGGAGAAATTGGCCAAAACAAAGGGCCTATAGGCCCCATGCATGTCCTGAACCCAGTAGGGCAGTCATTAAACGTTTTTTTGTTTTTTTTTTTTGAGATGAAGTCTTGCTCTTGTCCCCCAGGCTGGAGTGCAATGGCACAACCTCAGCTCACTGCAACCTCCGCCTCCTGGGTTTAAGCAATTCTCTTGCCTCAGCCTCCTGAGTAGCTGGGATTACAGGCACCTGCCACCACGCCTGGCTAATTTTTGTATTTTTAGTAGAAATGGGGTTTCACCACGTTGGCCAGGCTGATCTCAAACTCCTGACTTCAAGTGATCTGAAGCAGTCATTAAATCTTAAAGCTCCAAAATAATATCCTTTGACTCCATGTCTCACATCCAGGCCACACTGACTCAAGGGGTGGGATCCCAAGGCCTTGGGCAGCTCCACCCCTCTGGCTCTGCAGGATACAGCCCCCTGTGGCTGCTTTCACAAGCTGGCATTGAGTACCTGTGCCTTTCCAGGCACACAGTGCAAGCTGTCAGTGGATCTACCATTCTGGGGTCTGGAGGACAGTGGCCCTCTCCTCACTGCTCCACTAGGCAGTGCCCCAGTGGGGACTCTGTGTGGGGGCTCCAACCCCATATTTTCCCTCCGAACTGTTCTAGTAGAGGTTCTCCATGAAGGCTCACCCCCTGCAGCAGACTTCTGTCTGGACATCCAGGCATTTCCATACATCCTCTGAAACCTAGGTGGAGGCTCCAAAACCGTAACGCTTGCTTTCTGCACAACTGTGAGCTCAACAGCACATGGAAACTGCCAAGGCTTGGGGCTTGCACCCTCTGAAGCAATGGTCTGAGGTATACCTTTCAGCCATGGCTGGAGCTAGAGTGGCTAGGATGCAGGGTGCCATGTCCCAAGGCTGCACAAAGCAGCAGGGCCCTGGGCCTGACCCATGAAACCATTTTTCCCTCCCAGGCCTCCAGGCCTGTGATGGGAGGGGCTGCTGTGAAGGTCTCTGAAATGCCCTGGAGACATTTTCCCCATTGTCTTGGTGATTAACATTTGGCTCTTTTTTGCTTATGCAAATTTCTGCAGGCTTGAATTCCTCCCTAGAAAATGGGTTTTACTTTTCAATTGCATAGTCAGGCTGCAAAATTTTCAAACTTTTATGCTCTGCTTCACTTTTAAACATAAGTTCCGATTTTGGGTCGTTTCCTTCTTTATGCAAATAAACATAAGCTTTTAGAAGCAGCCAGACCACATCTCGAATGCTTTGCTGCCTAGACATTTCTTCCATCAGATACCCTAAATCATCTCTCTCAAGTTCAAAGTTCCACAGATCCCTAGAGCAGGGGCACAGTGCTGCCTGTCTCCTTGCTGGAGCATAGCAAGAGTGACCTTTCCTCCCTTTCCCAATAAGTTCCTCATCTCCATCTGAGATCACCTGAGCCTGGACTTCACTGTCCATATCGCTATCAGCATTTTGGTTACAACCATTCAACAAATCTCTAGGAAGTTCCAAACTTTCCCTCACCTTCCTATCTTCTTCTGAGCCCTTCGAACTGTCCCAGCCTCTGTCCACGACCCAGTTCCCATGCTGCTTCCACATTCTCAGGCATCTTTAGAGCAGTGCCTCTCTCCCAGTACCATTTTCTGTGTTAGTCTCTTCTCACACGGCTATAAAGAACTACCTGAGAATTAGGTAATTTATGAAGAAAAGAGGTTTAATCAGCTCACAGTCCCACAGGCTGTGCAGGAGGGATGGCTGAGGAGGCCTCAGGAAATCATGGCGAAAGGCAAATGGGAAGCGGGTTCTGTCTTCACACGGCCAGAGCAGGAGAGGGAGACAGCGAAGGGGAAAGTCCATCCCATGATTAAATCACCTTCCACCAGGTCCCTCCTTCATGTGGGGATTACAATTTGATTGGGGGCGGGGGTACACAGAGCCAAACCATATCAAGGAGCAAAGAGGTGCATGTTTCATTTAAAACACAGCCCTCCGGCTGGGTGCAGTGACTCACGCCTGTAATCCCAGCACTTTGGGAGGCCAAGGCAGGTGGATCATGAGATCAGGAGATTGAGACCATCCTGGCTAATACGGTGAAATCCCGTCTCTACTAAAAATACAAAAAATTAGCTGGGTGTGGTGGCGGGCACCTGTAGTCCCAGCTACTTTGGAGGCTGAGGCAGGAGAACGGCGTGAACCCGGGAGGCAGAGGTTGCAGTGAGCTGAGATTGCGCCACTGCATTCCAGCCTGGGTGACAGAGCAAGACTCTGCCTCAAAAAAAAAAACAAAAACAAAAACAAAAAAAACAGCTCTCCCTGCTACAGATTGTGGCGAATGGAATTTTCTTCTCTAAAAATTTGCTTGTTTGCTTTGTTTGAATTTTTAGCATAAGGGAAAAAAAAACTACTTTCTTTTTCTTTTCTTTTTTTTTTTTTTTTTGAGATGGAGTTTCACTCTGTCACCCAGGCTGGAGTGCAATGGCGCAATCTCGGCTCACTGCCACCTCCGCCTCCCTGGTTCATGCCATTCTCCTGCCTCAGCCTCCTGAGTAGATGGGACTACAGGCTCCCATCATCACACCCAGCTAATTTTTGTATTTTTAGTAGAGACGGGGTTTCACCATGTTGGCCAGGCTGGTCTCGAACTCCTGACCTCAGGTGATCCACCCGCCTCGGCCTCCCCAAGGGCTAGGATTACAGGCGTGAGCCACTGCGCCCAGCAAAAAAGCTGTTTTCACGTGTATAAAAAAAAATGTAACTAAGTGGTGCACCTGTAGTCCTAGTAACTTGGGAGGCTGAGGCAGGAGGATTGTTTGAGCCCAGGAATTCAAGTCCAACCTGGGCAACATAGTGAGACCCCTGTCTCTAAAACAAACAAAAAAAAGTGACACTGATAAATAAAACATGTTTGTTCTTCCTAATTTGGCATTGAGGTGAAAAAAATGTTGCTCCCCATGAAGCTGGATGGAAGAGTGGAGACTGGAGAGGCCCAGGCCACCCCCAACCTGCTGACCACAGCTGTGGCCCCAGTCCTGGGGTTCTCTGCCTTGGTTTCCCCACTTAGGAAGCTTAGAGGCTGCCCTGGCTCAGCTGTGACCGAGAGGATGGCATCCCCCATCAGCAGGCTATGCCCCTGCCTGGTCTTCTCTGTGTCTGTCCCCTCAGCTGCTCTCCACCCCTACCCCAGGGTCCCTCTCCCCTTGCCCTGCAGGGCTCTCTCGGGGACGGGCCTTCTTGCAGTTGACGGGTCCCAGCAGAGGTTCCCTGCTCGGGAGGAGCCATTCCACGGGAGGGGTCAGTGGCAGAAAGGCCATTTCTTGGACTCTGGGCTCCAAGGAGCTGGGGCTCATGCTGGGGATGTGGGTGGGAAGGCTGCCCGCAAAGGCCATGTCAGCCGAGAGAGAAGCTTCTGGGTCCTGCCTTCTCCAGGGAGCCTCTTGAGGACGTAGGCTGAGTCTGCCTCAACCTGGGGCCTGGCTGGGACTGCCTTGTGTGCAGCGGCGTGAGGGTCTGGTGGGTCCCTTTGAGGAGACGGACCTGGGCTCCTCCCCTCTGTCTGGTGAGGGAGCTCCACACCTGAGGTCCGTCCTTCAGGTTCTGGGGGGGTCCCGTCAGGAGGCTGTGGGCTGTGGGGGAAGAAGGGCCCAGAAATACAATCCCACCACTGCTAAGTCCTGTTGCTATCCTCCTGGGCCCACCGCAGACGGGGCCACCCTGCCACCCGCGGATCCCCCTGGCACAGCCCTGCTAGGACCTTTCTATGGGGATGAGAGGGGGTCTCAGAGGGTGTGGCCACTCACCAAGGCCCACGTGAGAGGACCCTGGATCATCCCAGCTCCTTTGAACTGGATGCTCCGGGGCCACCTCCCTGTTAGGAATGAAAATGCCGCCCTTTGCATGACACGATGAGCCAACTGCTTCCGCCAAGGGCTCAGGCATGACTCTTAGGGGATTTGCACGCATCTGCGTAGGGCTGGATTTCTCACAGTGGACTCCCACTTGCTGGGTTAGGAAACTGAGTCTGTGCGGGACAAGCTCTGCGGGACGGTGCCCCGGCCGGGATCCAGGCGGCTGGCTGCCCACCACCCTCCCCAACCCTCTGTCTGCTCACCGGAATGTGGCCCTTCCTGGGGGAGCCAGTGACTGCCCAGCCTGGGAGCCTGGAGCCCCAGCCCTCCTGGCAGAGCTCACACTCTGGCAGGGTCCGAGGAGCTTTTTGGCGACCTGGCCACTCATCCATCCAGGTTCAAGTTAACTTCGGTGAAGATTCATTGTCATTCTGTGTCTCATTTGCAAGCTGAAGATCATGCTGCTGTCTTTGCCTCTAGTCATAACGCACTCCGAGCTGGGCGCGGTGGCTCATGCCAGAAATCCCAGCACTTCGGGAGGCTGAGGCAGGTGGATCACTTGAGGTCAGGAGTTCGAGACCAGCTTGGCCAACACGGTGAAACCTCATCTCTACTAAAAATACAAAAATTAGCCAGGCATGGTGGTGTGCACCTGTAATCCCAGCTACTCGGGAGGCTGAGACAGGAGAACTGCTTGAACCCAGGAGGTGGAGGTTGCAGTGAGCCGAGATCACACCATTGTACTCCAGCCTGGGCAACAAGAGTGAAACTCCGACTCAAAAAAAAAAAAAAAAAAAAGAAAAGAAAAGAAAAAAAAAAAGCACTCCCGTAGAGAGAACCCGGCGGGTTCTGCCACCGTCCCGAGTCACGCTGAGAATGCGAGGGTGTAGGTGTCAGCCCCGGGGGACGCTGGCCCTGACACAGGCTGGCTTCCAAGGAGTCTTGTCCATGAGGATTCAAGGCGGCAGACATTGATTTCATATTCTAAGGAAAAGACAGTGCAGCTCCTTTGGGAAGCTCGGCCTCCAGGCCCGCTATGCCTCAGCCTGGCCCCAGACACAGCCAACAGGGCTGACGTCCTCGGGAAGACGCTGTGACCTCAGACAGGCCTCGGGTTTCACCTGAATCCCAGGGGCTGGGACCTACCCTTGTTTAGTTTCCATGCGGAAGCCAATCTGGGACGTTTGTGACCCAGACGAACCCTTTCAGTGGTTTTGTCCTTTCTTTGGAGAAGGGACTAGGACGAAGGAGGCTGGACTCGTGGGGCGGCCCAGGGCACAGCTGGGCCCTCGTGTTTCTCTGTGCGTTTTCCAGAAAGCCTCCAGCCCTGCCTCAATCATGGGTTGGCTCTGTCGCTATTCCGAGTTTCACCGTTGTCATATTTGAGCAGAGCTTTTGCCCCGACCAGGGATGAGAACGTCGTCTGCCAGTCTCCTCTGCAGCCGGAGTGGCCACAGGCAGGCAGAGGGGGAAGGCGGAGTCCTCCAGCCAGGAAGAGCGCCAGGCCAGGCAGCCTCTGCTGTGTAAATCGACAGGCTTAAGGCTGCTCATTATGTGGTTTCACCTGAAGAGCGACCTGCCGTAGCCACCGCCAGCAAGCGTGTACGGAGGCCGGTGCCTGGCGAGTGTCGGGGAAGCAGCTGAGTCCCTTACTTCCCCGTCAATCCCGGCAGCCTTGCGCAAAGCTTGGTTAATTCAAAAACTGTCTTTGTCTGCATTAAAACACCTTTATCCCTGGTATTAATTTCCTGGCCAGAACAAATTACCAAAAATTTGGTGGCTTCAAACCGCAGAAATGTGTGCTCTCTCAGTTCCGAAGGCCAGAAATCCAAAATCTGGGTGTCACAGGACCGGGCCCCCTCCCAAGGCTCTAGGGAGGATCCTTCCCACCTCCTCCAGCTTCTGCTGGGCGCCGGCAACCCCTGTGCTCCCAGCTTGGGGCTGCACTGTCTCCAGCCTCTGCCTGTCTTCCCAGCGCCTTCTCCCCAAACCTCCCTCTCCTGCCAAGGGCCCCAGTCGTTGGATTAGGGCGGGCCCCACTCCAGCGTGGCCTTGTCTTAACTCGACGACATCTGCAAAGACCCATCTCCAAAACAGGTCCTGCTCACAAGCTCTGGGGGTATACAGCGTGTCTTTTGGGGGAATACGAGTCAACCCACAGCCCCCCATGAGTGACGAGTGACAGACCTGGAGCCCACTCCTGGGGGTGGAGGGAAGCAGAGAGGAGGAGGAGAAGGGTGTGGACGGAGCTGAGCTTGCCCCATCATTGAAGGGACCAGCCCACAGGCCTGGCCCAGGCTGGAGGCACCAGCGAGCACTGGCTGTCATTAATCCTGGGCCCCAGGGTTGGTCCACAGGGCCAGGGTGGCCAGGGTCGGGGTGTGCTCAGAGCCACTTGGCTGGAATGTTCTTTCCCAGATGCCTGCATGCAGGAGGCTCACTGTTCACATCTCCCCCTTTCCACGAGGGCCTCCTTCCTGGCCACTGTCCCCCAGAGCCTACGCTGCAGGGAAGGGGCTCCGCGAATACACTTTTGAGTCCAGGGGAGGCCCTCCTACCCCTACCAGGTGCACGTCCTGCTGCTGTTTGGATCTTCTCAAAACCTAAGTCCGTCATCTGTGCCCAGCGTGAGGGCGGCTGGCTCTGCAGTCCAGGCTCAGCCAATGGGAGAGGCAGGGTCCTGGGGGCCTCTTCTCACAGCATCAGGTCTGTTCCTGCCCACCAACAGGTGGACAGATGACAGACAGACGACAGAGAGGCCGGTGCGGCCTGTGCAGAGCTGCTGTGCTCGGCACACCTCAGTCAGGGTCCCTGGGCCCCGTCGGTCCTCCACAGCGGTCTTGGAAGAACAGGGCCTCACACAGCCCTCTCCCCAGCCGTTCTCTTTCTGGCTCACAGAGCGCCCAGGCTCTAGGGGCTGCAGCCCCGGGGGGCTCCATGCAGTCGGCATCTGCGTTCCTTCACTCTTCTTCCCTTGAATGAATTCCAAGCCCCACTGTTCTAAGGAGGACCAGACGTTACTCCAACCACACTCAGGACCCCCAGCTTTGGGGAAAGGAGGACAGACCCCCCCCCCCATATGAGTGAGGGCTGCCAGCAGGGCGGAGAGAGAGGGGGCTGGTGTCAGATTCATTGCAGTGGCCCCCTTTCCCCGCTACACTGAGGAACTCCCAGGCACGGAGGGACTCTCCAGCCAGCCCCATGTCACCAAGGAGAGGTGGCAGAAGGGAGCCCCCCAACATGGACCCTCACTCTCTCCAGAAGAGTCCTGGGCTCATCACCCCTTCCCAGCCCTGACCTCAGTCGATGGGAACCCAAGAGTGAGGAAACCAAGACATTCTCTGAGGCCCTCCCAGAGACCCTTCAAGACCAAAAGGCTGGCCAGGTGCAGTGGCTCACGCCTGTAATCCCAACACTTCGGGAGGCCAAGGCAGGCAGATCACCCGAGGTCAGGAGTTCAAGACCAGCCTGACCAATATGGTGAAACCCTATCTCTATTAAAAATAGAAAAATTAGCTGGCGTGGTGGCGCACACCTGTAATCCCAGCTACTCGGAGGCTGAGACAGGAGAATTGCTTGAACCCGGGAGGTGGAGGTGGTAGTGAGCGGAGATCGCCCCATGACACTCCAGCCTGGACAACAAAGTGAGACTCCGTCTCAAAAAAAAAAGATCAAAAGGCCATGAGATGCACCCAGTAGGGGGGTGCTCAGTGTCCCAGATACATTTGCCACCCCTGGGGCAGGCTCTGAATTCAGGTCCCTGAACGTTGGTCTGTGTGGCAACCCCAGCAAGGAGGGGAAGGGGCCCAGGGGTCCCCATGTCTGCTGCACCACCACAAGCCCCTGGGAACAGGCAATGCCATCCCAGGGCAGCCTCTGGCCTTCACTCGCTACAAGTGAGTTTATCCCCCTCTCCACTCTAGAGATAGTCGGTCTGATTTATGTCGTGCAAAGGCCCTCAAGTGATTAGAGTATCCCTCGGAGACAGGCTCTGGGAGGCGCTGGGAATCCATGCTTCCAGCTGGGGCCACGCAGTCACAGCCACATGAAACGCTCAGACTTTTCTTGCTGATTTTTGAAAATTATTGCACCAAATGTTTACCAGTGAAATGCTGATCGTGATGATAAGAAGGCTGGGGAGGCCAAGAGAAAAGGGAAGAGAGAGTGCAGCTGCAAACCCTTCTCCGGGCCCGAGAAGCACCGCTCTCCTGCGTGTTCAACTGGCATTTGCCACCAACATGCCTGTTTTTATTTAAATGGCCCAGAGCAAGGCTCTGACTAAACTAACATTCCCACGCCAACACTCAGCAGCGCCTCTGGTTTTTGGCAGATTTTTTCCTTAGCTGTCAAAGCAAAAATATAGAAGCGTCCTGGTCTTACTTAAGGCTTGTTGGGGCTTTTTGCCTTCCCCCGGAGACCCGAAAATAGCTCGCAGATGTGCGGTACCTGCTTATGTTCGTGCTCCGTGTTACTTCACGAGCAGAATTCCCTGTGCTCTCTGTAACCCACACCCCGATTTCCAGGCCCATGTTCATTTGCAGAGGGGGTCCGTGGGGGTCCGCGGGGGGGGGAGTGTGGGTGGACGGAAGTTCTCAGCTTGTTTAAATGTGTCTGGAGCAAATGGGGGGAAACCCCGGCCACCTGAGAAACTCTCGCCTCGGGCGGCTGCTTCTCCATCACCCCAGCGGTGAGGTCAAGGATGGCCCAGGCTCCACTTGGGGCACCAGGCACAGGTCGGGGTGGGGTGGGGGGTGTGGTCAAAGTCCTTCAGGGGCTCCTGGCTCTGCCGGTGGCTCCTCCGGGGCAAAGGACTGTGCTTTGGGACACCAACATCGTCCCTCTAAGATTAAAATAAACTTTTTAAAGGGGGGTTTCCAGCTATTTTTACCCTCAGAAAAGAAGAAAGGCAAAGACGGAGGAAGGGAAGAAGATGAAAGGAAGGAAAGAAGAGAGGGAGAGAGGGAGGGAAGAAAGAGAAGTAAAGCAAAGAGAAAAAGAGGGAGACCGAGAAAGGGGGAAGGAGGAAGGAAGGAGAGGGAGGGGGAGGGGCCAGCCCGTCCCGGCTTTCCCAGTGACTCAGCCCTCGGAGGAGGCTCGGGGTTTGTACCAGAGCCCAAGGGGTGGAGCCTCGAAGTTTCGTCCCCCGGGGCTCTTACTTTTTGGAGAAAGTTCTGAGGTGAGGTGGGCAGGGGCCAGGCAGGGTGGAAGATCCCCCCCACCACAGGCTCTGCAGGGGTCCCTGAGACTGAGTAGTTTGGGATCATGGGGGTCTGGGGGTAGTGAGGGGGCATGGGGGGTGCAGATGGACCTGGTGGCCAAGCTCTGCCACCCCACTCAGAGCCTCTGTGCCCCCATCCAACAGCCAGGCATCGTGACAGCCTCCCTGTCTGGTCCAGCCCCCCACAGCCCCTACCTGGAGGTGCCAGCCCCGGTGCTAAGCCGCCTCTGTGCCCATCCTCCTGATGTCTCTCCTCCTGGAAGCCCCCTGATTTGGGCAGGCCTGGCCAACTTCCCAGTGCATGCACCCCCCAAACGGCATGCCAACCAGGGCCCCAGCCAGGCACTGCCTCTGCCGTCTCCCTGGGACTCCCTGGAAGCAGCAGAAATGGGCCTTTGGCTCCCAAGTGACCCAACCCCAGCCCAGGCTCCACCCACACTCTGTGGGCTGCTGAGGGGACCTGGGGTCCTGGAAAGGTCTGAGTGGGCTCCCCACTTCTCAGGGCTGGGAGACCATACCCAGGCCTATCTACTGTCTTTCCCACTGAGGTCTGTGCTCTGAGCAGTCTAGGGGCTTCCAGGGACAGGCAGGTGGGTCTGAGCCCTGAGCCACGTGGAAAGGACGGGCAGGTGGCCTCCATCTGAGATCTGCACTGCACCAGCCACCCCCCTGGCCCAGCTCTAGAATGACAATGCCAGGTCTGCCCCATGGCCAGTCCTGCAGCCCTCGAGGCCTACACCAGCTGGGGCCTTCTCAGCTCACCTGCTCAGGAGGCCCAGTGCCTGCCCGGGGACTTGCCCGGGCAACTCACTCCCCCGGCCTCTGTGCAGAGGGGAACAGCAGGGCCTGCCTCTCGGATGCTGACCCTATCCCATGCCTCATGGGCAGCAAGGGGGGCAGTTTCTGCATGGGGACCACTGGAGACACTGAGTAGACAGGGCCCCGGGCAGAGTCCTGGCCACAGCTGGGGATCACTGTCCTGGCAACTGGGTCCAGGGAGGGTACCAGGCGCCTGGCGGGAGGGCTGGCCACAGCAGCAGGCTTGCATGTACAGCCAGTTGACTTTGCACCAAGCAAAGCCCCTGCCGGGTCTGAGCCCACATTCCTTCAGCTTCTTGCAGTCACAGGTCAGTCAGCAAACCTTCCGGAGCCTCTGGTGTGGGTCGGAATGGTAGGGATGGGCTCTGCCTCACACACAGAGAGTGGGTCAGGAAGGCTTCATGGTCAGGGGTGCTCAGACGGCCGAGAGCCTCTGGGATGGCTGAGGAGTCTCAGGGACACGTGGGAAAGAGACCCCTTCGGCAAAGGACGAGGCCTGCAAGAGCAGAGCAGGGAAGTCCCCGGCACAGACCGAGGGGTGCAGGGCATGGGGAGCCCCTGTGAGGGCCAGGGTGAGATGCCCAGCACCTGCAGGCACCCCTGGGCCTGGGTGACGGTGGCTGTCTGCACACAGCAGGGGACCAGGAAGCAGATTCCAGACCCCAGCCTCCTCAGAACAAGGGCCGGCCCGAATCCATCCTAGAGCAAGGACTGCCAGGTGCGTCACAGCGGACCGCCCAGCACAGGCGACCAGGTAGCAAGCGAGACACTGAAACCACATCTGGAAAAATGCCCAGCCTCGAGGAAATGTCCCAAGTTCTTTATAAGTGGAGAAAGGCAGACGGGGCTTTAAAAATCACTTGGTGCAGCAGAACCCGAGGCCCGGCGGCCAGCGAAGGCCCCACGGTGTGCCCGATGGTCAGGGGCTGCAGTGGATGGGGACGTGGAGGCTGCGTAGGAGGCACCCTGGAGGCTGGACACCCTGGAGGCCTCTGGGCTTGAGCTTTGCACGCAGGTCAGATGTTTTTTACAGTCAGCTTCAAACGGTGAAGGGGCCCTACTCCTAGGTGGTCTGGAATGTTCCCACAGCTGCCTGGTGGTAGCCCCCACCCAGGACCCAGCAGGGTACCCGCCACAGGACGTCCCCACACTCAGCCCCGCTTCAGAGCCCCCACGCCCCCTGCTTTCAGTCCCAGGGGCCACTCCAACCTGGCCACGCCAAGCCATGGTCCCTGCACCGAGTCCAGCCTGCTGCCTTGGGCAGTGAACAGACCGTGAGTGTGGGGGAGGGGAGGAGTGTCCCCCAATACCTCCTGGGGGTCCCACTTACCCTACTGGATGACAGCAGCTGAGGACCAAGGCCTGGCTGGGCCTTGAGCTGTCATCCTCATGATGTCTCTGAGCCTCAGCTTCCCTCCTGAAAAATGGGGAGCATCAGGCTAGCCGCCCCCCAGCGCCACAGGGTCATGGGGGCTGCAAGAGCCAAGATGAACTCCTGCAGGAAGGAAAGGGGCCTTGGGCTCAGAACCGGGAGTCTCAGCCCTGGCTGCTCCTTAGAATCTACTGCAGAGCTTTCAACACAGGCGCCCCTCAAATACACCCACCCACCAGGTCACTGCTGACCCCCCTCTACTCAGACCACATCTCTCTGGGGCCGGAGCCGGCCCTGGGGTGTTTTAAGGTCACCTGGGTCTCCATGAGCTCCGTCGCTGTCCCCGTGTGCTCACCAACTGTGCTTACCTCTCCACGCACTTAGGGGTGTGCTCTGCTCTCGAAAGCCCCCACAGCAGCCGCAAAGGAGGGGCCTGGTTGGGCCAATGTCAGCAGGGCCTCCTTAGCCCACCCTGACAATGGTACCCCCATTTCTCTGGCAGCAAACAAGGGGGAACTGACCCAGTTCAGTCTCCTGGGGTGCAACGCCTAAGCCACTCTCCCCTCAGCACCCGCAGGGGGCCTCTGAAGAAGAGAGGGCTGTAGGACACGTCTGCCTCTCCCCTCCGCAAACCAGGCTCTGCGGCCCCATCTCATCTGCTTCCAGGCTCCCTGGCCAGCTTGGGAACAGCCCCATTCATTCGGGGTACCCCTGGAACCTTGCCCCAGCTCCCACCACAAGTTGGGACGGGAAGCCCAAAGTGACTCCTACAGGGGAGGCCTGGCGGCACTGCACCCCAATTCAGCTTCTTGGGGTCCTAGCCCCCACCCTCCCATTGGGTTTCTGGAGTGGCTGGGGTGCTCTGCACACAACCTGCTCTTGTTTCTCTTTAGTCCCTGCAATGCCCGCTGCCCAGGGCTGCCCCCCGACCTGTAGGAGAAGGTCTCCAGGCCCTAGGCCAGCAGATGTACTCCTGTTGTGTCGGGACCCCAGCCTTCCCCGACTGCCCACACCTGATGGCCTGACAAAGAGGAATGGGGAGCCCGGACAACTTGTGAATGAAAAAGCTTCTCACCTACTTGCCAGGGGCCCACCCCCTTCCCAGGCTGGTGGGGAGGTGAGGCCCATCCCCCTCATCCCTGGCTTCTCCTCGGCCACAGCTGTCCATGGGATACTCCCGGCTGTGGGTGGTGCAGGGGTTGGGAGCTGGGAGGCCGAGGCCTGTGCTTCCCTCGGGCCTGTGCACCCGGCCGCACCATCCGTAACGCGGGCTTATGAGCGTGCCTGGCTGCTGGGTGGCCTGACGGGTGGACATCGAATGGGTCACTCTCTTCTCTGCTGGTAGAGGATGGAGGCCCAAGGTGGAGGTGCTGTCGGCACAGCTGGGGCAGACCAGGGGAGACCCCCTATCCAGGGATCCCCTCCTCCCCTCCCAGGCCGCCCCTCCGCAAAATGCTGAGGACTGGCCCCCGAGCTAGGGCTACATGGGCCATTACTTCTGGCCTGGGGCCCACAGGCAGAGATGCCAATGGAGGCACACAGGCAGTCGCACCCGCACCTGATCAGCACCAGGCCTGAGGCCTTCGGGCCTCCCCATGCCCCACCCCACCCCCACCCACCGGGAGCAGAGGACGTCGTGGTGGGCAGAGTCCTCAGCCTGGGAGCTGCACAGCCCCGCGCTTCCTTCTATGGAAAATCTGCTCCTCCAGGCTGCCTGGCTGCTGTTACATAAACATCTCTGCTGCCTCCAGGCGCCTCCTCTCCTGGGGCGCTGACCCCAAGACGTTACCCCAGGCCTGCAGAAGTGAGGCCAGATTCTGGGAGGACGCAGGCGAGGGAGGCTCCCAGCAGCAGCTACAGGGGCGGGACAGGCCGCCTGCACTGGCTGTTTCCAGAGTGCTCAGCATTTGGCAAGAGGTGTGCCAGGAAAGGCTTGCTGGGGTCAGGTGTGAGATTTGTCCTGCTTTCTGTGCCTGCCTCTGCCACCATGCTCTGGGGTTTCTGCAGCCCTCCCCCCAGGCCCCCACAGTCCTAGGTCCCTCTCAGCCTTTCGGTCTCCCCGCAGGGCAGGCTTAGCCCTCCTACTCCAGGAGGGGCGCCGGGACACGCGCCTTCTGCCATCGCACTCACCACCCTGTGTTGGGGTGGGGAGGGGGCGCTGTCTGTCCCTGGCACGAGGCCGTGAACTTTGCGCAGGGACTATGGCAGGCATTTTGGACTCCTGGCGCTTAACCAGGCTTGGCACAGGGTGCCCGTGCCTGGCATCGTGGTGGAGAAATAAATCAGCCGGAAGGAGCACGTGGGAGGGGCTGCGCCGGCGCCAGCGGCAGATTCGCCCGACCCGTTTCTGCTTTCTGGGGCCGCCTTAGGCAGGCGGCGCCCGGGCAGGAGGAGGACGGTGACCGAGGAGCGTGTCGACGCGGGTCCCCCTTGGGGGAGCGGGGCACAATCCGTCCGCGAGGCACTGGTCCCGGCTGCTCCCTCGGGGCGCCCTGAGCCCCCTGCCCAGAGGCCGCGGCGCCCCCATCCCTCGCGGTCAAGTGCTCGGGCAATCACGGCCAGGGATGTCTGGCGGCGATCGATCCTCTGGACGCCTAAAGCCGCGGCCACGGGGCCCTCGGGAGGGAGTGAAGCCGCTGGGCTAGGGGCGCACACACGGCTAGGCCACTTCTCCCAGAGCCCTGCCCCGGGCCCGGGGTTCCCCAACGTGGCCTCAGCTGCTCCCCGCCCGGCCCAGCGCACGGTGCACACGGCTGTCCGCGGCCTCGCCCTCCCCACTCCTCCCCGGGCTCCTCCGCTTATTCACATGCAAATTTCCGTCGCCAGTTGTCGCCGAGCGCGGCAACGGCCAGAGCCGGATCCTTCCGCAGCCCCGGCTCAAACTTTTGGCCTCTGAAAACTTTCAAACGAGAAGTAGTCCCAGGCGCCCGCTCCCGACCCACGCCGCGCCGCCGGGTCCCTCCTCCCCGGAGAGGCTGGGCTCGGGACGCGCGGCTCAGCTCGGGGAGGCGCAAAGGCGGACGGGGCGCGCGGGAGGAGGCGGCCGCGGAGGGGGCGGGGGGACCGGCGGGGGCGGGGCCGGGCGGGGCGGGGCCGGCGGGGGCGGAGCGCGCCTCGACTCTGAGCCTCACTAGTGCCTCGGCCGCGGGAGGGAGCGCAAGGGCGCGGGGCGCGGGGCGCGGGCGCGGGCGCGAGCGCAGCGAAGGAACGAGCCGGGCGCGGAGCCGGGCCCGGGAGCCCGCGAGAGCACAGCGCCGCCAGCCAGCCGGGGAAGAGAGGGCGGGACCGTCCGCCGCCGCCCCGGGACCGTACGCCGCGCGTGTGCGTCCCAGCCCCGCCGGCCAGCGCAGGAGGCCGCCGCTCGGGCGCAGAGGGCAGCCGGTGGGGAGGCATGCCGCCGCTCCTGGCGCCCCTGCTCTGCCTGGCGCTGCTGCCCGCCCTCGCCGCACGAGGTAGGCGCCCACCCACCCGCGAGCCCCCACTTTCCGCGCCCTTTGGAAACTTTGGCGGCGCCCGGCGCGCGCGCCCCATGGCTGGGAGCGGGCGGCGGGGAGGCCAGCATGGAGAGGGAAAAGCGGGCGGCCCGGGGCGTGGGGTTCTGGAGTCCCGGGATCAGGGAGGACCGACCTTCCCCCTCGATCCCCCGGTGGAGGCGGCCTCGCGCCGCCCGTGCCTGGAGCCGAGTTAGAAGGCCGGTGTGGGGTGCTGGGGCCCCGGAGGCCCTACTCCGGGCCCGCCCTTCACCCGCCGCGCGTGGGGCTTGCCGCCGGTCGGCCGGGCGGGCGGGCTGCCTACTATTTTTCGATTTGAATAGAGTCGGTTTTGGTTTCCTGTTGCTTCTCCGGGCCATTTATCTTCTTTCTTCTTCGCCTCTGGCCCACGCCGGGGCGGATGTTGGGGCGCGGAGTGTGGGCTCTGCGGCGCCGCGTTCGCCTTCACTGACCCGCGCGGCCGGGCTGGGTCCCCGGGCTCCCGGTCGCCCCGCCCGCCGGTGCCCCCCAGCCCGGCTCTCAGTTTGGGGGAGGGGTTGCGTAAGAAGCCGCCGCGCCCGGGGGGACTGAACTTTCCTTTTGCTTTGCGGAGTTGAAGTTTGGAAAGCTTGGGGGCGGAGAGCGGGGCGCGGGTGGGGGGCTCTTACATTTCTCCCCGCCGCACAGCGAGCGGGGTCTCTGGGGAATCGAGTGATTAATCCACTCTTTCTCCGAGAGTTGGAGGCGAGAATTATCTGTCCTCTTCCAGAAAGTGCGGCTCTGTGTCACACCCCCCTCCCCCGTTTCTCAGCCCCGGTAAGATGGGGAGGGAGGGGCTTGAGTAATTGATCCCTTCTCGAGATGGGGTCGAATTCCTTCCGAATGGGGGACCTTCATCCCCCTCCTGTGGGTGTATGGGGGCTGCCCTGGAGATGCGCGCCCGCGGAGGCAGGTATTGGGTGTCGGCGGAGGCGGGGCCGCGTCCCCAGGGTGCTGTCCCGGTGCCCCTGGAGGCGGCCCCGACTCCACAATGGGCCGCTCTGATTCCGAGGCGGAGGCCGGCGCTTTGTTGGCGGGCGGGGTAGCGGGCGAGCAGCTGTCGCATTTTCCCACGGGCGGGAGCTGAGTGTGGCCACCCCCCCTCCCCCCCGTCCAGCTCTGCCCCCTTGCAGAACGGGTTTGAACAGAGGCAATCTCGGCGGCTGGATGGGGGGCCCTGCCCTGCCAGACTCCTCAGTGAGCCTCCAGGGTGGGGGGCAACGCTTCGGAGAGTAGCCCACTTTGTCTCTGCTTTTCCCCCACTGCGTCCAGGCGGCACATCAGGCCATCCCACCCTGCTTCAAGCAGGACGTGTTCCCTGCTGCTCCCCTTCCCCCCATTTCTGACTACAGAACTCTGGGCAGAATGTTGACGCCCCTTTGGTTTCATGGAGGGGCTTCCTGCGCACCCGTGCCCCAGCAACCCATGATACTGAGCAGAGTGCGTCCGGGGTAGGGGGCGGACGATGCCCCTTGGCTGGGTGCAGGTCCCGCCCCCAGGGTAACAAGGACCTTCGGTGGTGGTGGTGCGGGTGAGACTGACCTCTCTTCTCCTGCCCCTGCCTAGGCCCGCGATGCTCCCAGCCCGGTGAGACCTGCCTGAATGGCGGGAAGTGTGAAGCGGCCAATGGCACGGAGGCCTGCGTGTGAGTACCACCCCTGCGGGACCTGTTGCTTTGTCGAGGGCAGAGCCCCTGCCTTCTGCAGCCGCGCAGGGGACAGAACACTAGGCCATTGTCTTCTGGAGATGGCCCAGAGTCTGGGCACGGTCACGTGCTGACTTTTATTGGACAAAGTCTGGCAATTACTTAATCACCAGCAATTATGCTGCGTGTGGAGCTGGTCTGGCTGCTGGGGGCTTGGGCACTCCTCCGTGGGCCACCTCAGGCTCCGGGATCACTAAGTGGGAGTCCCAGTACCCCAATTCTTCTTTAAGTCCCCAAGAAACAGTTGATCTGCCAGGGGAAGCTCTGGACCATTTACTGAGAGGCCCAGCCCCCACCACCCTGCCAACTTGGGGCGCCTCCTCTGGGCGGGTGATGCCTCCTGGGCACAGGTGATGCCTCCTCTCGGGGGTGATGCTTCCTAGGTGGGTGGTGATGCCTCTTGGGCTGGTAGTGGTGCCTCCTCTTGGTGGGTGATGCCTCCTCTGGGCACAGGTGATGCCTCCTGGGTGGTTGATGCCTTCTGGGCTGGTAGTGATGCCTCCTCTGGCACAGGTGATGCCACCTTCTGGGCGGGTGATGCCTCCTCTGGGTGCGTGATGCCTCCTGGGCTGGCGGCGATGCCTCCTCTGGGCACAGGTGATGCCACCTCCTGGGCGGGTGATGCCTCCTCTGGGTGCGTGATGCCTCCTGGGCTGGCGGCGATGCCTCCTCTGGGCACAGGTGATGCCACCTCCTGGGCGGGTGATGCCTCCTCTGGGTGCGTGATGCCTCCTCTGGGTGGTGATACCTCCTCTAGGCGGGTGATATCTCCTCTAGGCACAGGTGATACCTCCTGGGCAGGTGATGCCACCTCCGGGTGGGTGATGCCTCTTCAAAGGAAATTGACTCTTCAAAATCGGACCCGCCTTTGGGCTCTCTGTTTGCCCCAGCTCCCTCTTCCCGGCCTCAGGCTGGGGCTGGGGAAGAGAAGGTGGAACTCATGTTTTGGCACGGGGTGTGGGGTAATTATTGAGTCTGGTTTCTGTCCTGGCATCTGCAAACTCTGACCTCAAAATCCCGTGGCCCTTCTGGTCTGCCAGCCTCAGATGTAAAATGGGCACAGAGGGGGCTGGGAAGTCGTGCGGAACCGCTCCCTCCTGCCTGCCTGTGAGTGCCCATCAGCCGTGGGGAACTGTTCTGTTGTGGCCGATGCCCTTCAACTTGAGTCCATCCCTGATGAGAATAATGAGGAGGTGTTTGGTGGCTGGAAAAAGAGTTCCCTTCGCCCCCCAGGAGCTACAGATGAAGAAATGGCTCCCCAGCCAGTCTGCGCGCCCTCATTCCAACTGCAGAAGGTCCCATTCCCTTGACAACCCCAGCCCGGCTCCTGCCTGTGCCGACTGCCCAGCCTGTGGGCAGCAGGCCCCCTCCCTCCCCGGCCCCCACCCTCCCCAAACTGAAGCCAATTAAGCAGGTCTGTGAGCAGTTTAATGGACAAAGCCGATTGTGTCTTTGTCAGACACTAATGAATGCGCACTACTTTTTTTTTTTTTTTTTGCTTTTTGGGGCCCCCTTCTCCCTCTGCAGAAGCCGCACGGACGCTTGATGCCCTAAATCTTGTTTCCTTTCATTCAGAGACCGACAGCTGGGATCCAGGGGAAGTGCAGCAGCTATTGTTGGGGGAGGCGGATTAATGCCGTGTGATTAATTATGCGTGGCTTCCCAGAATGTATAACCCCCTTCCCCGCCACTGCGCTCCCAGCTCGGACTTTGCCTCTCACCCATTCGGGGCTCTGGGAGAAGCTTCTTGCTCCTGCAGAGGACTTTGGGAGGGTGGGAGGAATACCGTGCTGGGAAAATTGGGGGCGTGTTGCTTCTTCTCAGTGGCACCAGGGAGTAGGCACAGCCTGGCCCACAGGGGTCTGGGACTGAGGTCTCCCTGGGCCAGAGCGCTGTGCTTTGGGGTACAGATTGCTGCAGCTCCCTGGTGTCTGGGTTAAAACCCTGCCACAGGGCCGCAAAACACTGGTGTCATGGGCCCACTTTCCCATTCCCCAAACTTGGGATCCCGGTGAGCTGTTTCCAGCCCAAGGCAGGCCGCCGACCATGGCTTTGGTGCCTGGCCTTGTCCCCTTTGCTGGGGCCTGGCGCCCCCTCCTCCTTGGCGGGAAGCCTGCTTCAGTTTGGCCTGACAGGCAGCCGAGCTCAGCCCACAGAGACCCCATTGTGCACACCCCACAAGTCCAACGAGAAGATGGGACGGAAGCGCATCCTCAGGCTCCTGCTTCTGGGCCGCAGGGTTGGAGGCCAGGGCCACAGCCGAGCCCGGCTTGTGGAGGCACAGGTCAGGGCTCACACAGCAGTCTGGGGGACATTGCAGCCGCTTCGGAGAAGGCCCCGGGCTCCCTCCCTGGGCTTGAGCCCCACCCAACATACACCCAACATACGGGAAGGTGCCTCTGCCTTCCCGTTCCTGCCCATCCTTCTCAGAAGGCCCAGTAGGTCTGTCCAGGAGTTAGCCAGGGCACCTGCAGGAGGCCTGGCTCCCCCAGCAAGGGGAGAAACCCACACTGTTTCTCGAAAGAGTCTGGGGTGCAGGCTCTTGGAGCCCTGCCAGCCTGAGTGGGAATCCTGGCCCCGTGGTATCCAGCCGTGACCCCGGAAAGAGCTTTGGCTTTTGGTGCCATTTGCTGCCTCCGCTGTAGAAGGGGCATGGTCATGATGGGCGTCACAGTGCCTGGCTCACTAGTACTGGGTGAATCATTTCTTTCCATCCCAAAGAGAAGGAACCTTCACCGGAAGCTGCCAATCAGGTGGTTGCAGGGCCCGGGATTGGAAAAAGTGGTTTTGTTGGTGCAAAATGCCTTCCCAGGAGGTCAGAGTGTCGCCGTGGCCTGGTCAGCCAGTGGCCAGGTAGAAAGCACCTGGCAGCACATGCTGGTGGGCGGAGGATGGTTGGTCTCTGGGCAGCTGCTGTGCGAGGTGTGGCCGTGGTGGCTGTGGTCGGAGATGGTGGCCTTCTGAGCAGGCCCAGGGGGTCACTGTGGCCCTTGGCTCTTCTCTAGCCCCCTCATCAGCTCCGTCAGTGTGAGCAAGGGGTACTGAAGAGGGCTCCACCTTTTTTCTCTTTGTTTTGAGGAGAGCTGGGAAGAGCTGCAGGGACCCTATCTGTCTGGGTGAGACTATGTCCTTGGTCTGAAACGCTCTCCCAGGGCTGCCTGCGTCTGGGCTGGGCGTTGAGGCAGGGGGCAGCTAAGATGTTGGCTGCTGACGGCAGAGTCAGAATGGCACGGGGCGTCTTCCAGGAGCTGGGAGAAATGGGGGTAGGCTGTCACACCCAGCACCTCCAGGAGGATGTCCAGCTGCCTGCTGGGTGGTGCGCTTTAGCTTTGGACAACCTCGTGTCTGAGGCCTGGCCTGGCCACTAGCTCCGTGACCTTGGGTCATCAGGTCATGCAAGCCTCAGTTTCCCCAGCATGTCAGCCGGGCTGATACACGCTGGATCTCTTGGTGTGTGAGGATTGCATGAGAACCGTGTGGAGAGGGCACCTGGTCAGCGCTCCTTTCTTCCCCGCCTTCTCCCCGTTGGCTGACAGTGCTGGTTTCCAGAGCCTCCTTCCTGAATGTTTAATTGATTGACGAGTGAATTCAGAGAATCCTAAAGGTGCTGCCTGGTGGGCTGGGCCTGGCACTGCCTGGGGAGGGACTTGCCGGCTCTGGGGAAGTCCATCTCCCAGGATGGCTCCAGCTCCGGGGAAGTCCATCTCCCAGGGTGGCTCCAGTTCACAGACACGTTTGAGCGCCTGCTGTGTGCTGCGTTCTGCTCCAGGCCAGGCCCCCGGTGGGGACAGGGCAGACATGGCCCCTGCTCCTGTGGAGTTCACTTCCCAGCAAGGGGTGAGAGAGGCACCTAGCTCACATGTGGGACATGTTGGGGGTGTGCCGGCCTGGTGGTGGCCTGGCATAGCTCCCGGCAGCCCCGTAAAGCTGTCTGGATCAGGCACTGATAAGTGGGAAGAAGAGACCCAGAGAAGTCGCCATCAGCCCCAGGGTCACACAGCAGTGGCAGAATTCCTACTAGCCCTGCCCCTCTCCTTCTCCCAAGCGAATGTCCCTAAACACAGCCCCAGCCAGCCTGAGCTGCCCCGTCACTTCCCGACTACAAGAGGACTGGGGGCGTGGCTTCCCCTTAAAAGAAGAGGAAGGAGGCTCAGGCGGGAAGTGACTTGGCCCTGCAGCCGGCCTGGGAGGCTGGGGAGGGACGGGGTAGCTCCTGTCACCCGGTCTGGCTGTTTCCATTGAGTCACCTGCCTCGTCTTGGGCGTGGCCAGGGGAGGAACAGGTTGATTCTCCTCCTCATGCTGAGCTGAGCGGAAAGACCTGTGACAGGACCTCCTGTTTATGCAGAACCTGGTCTTCAAGGGCGCCAGGGTTAGAAAAACATGTTTAAAAACATGCAGCATCCGAGGTGGGCAGATCACCTGAGGTCAGGAGTTCAAGACCAGCCTGGCCAACATGGCGAAACCCCCGTCTCTACTAAAAATACAAAAATTACCCAGGCGCAGTGGCGTGTGCCTGTAATCCCAGCTACTTGGGAAGCTGAGGCAGGAGGATCCTTTGAACCCAGGAGACGGAGGCTGCAGTGAGCTGAGATCGTGCCACTGCACTCCAGCCTGGGTGACAAAGTGAGACTCTGTCTCAAAAAAACAAAAAACAACAAAAAAAACCCCACACAGTGTCAAATAGAAAGTCTCACCTACTCAGACTGGGGAGACATCAGGAACAGGAAGGCCTGGGGCGGAGACTGGGGTGGGAGCCTGGAGTACTCTGAAGGAAGCTGGCTCCTTGGGGCAGGCCCTGCCTCTGAACAGCAGCCAACATGTTTTCCATTGAAAAGAATAATAATAGAAAAAGAGAGAGGGAGAAAGAAAACAGCAACCCTGGCAGGAAGAGGGTAGGGCAGGGCAGACAGTGCACCAGGGGAAGTGCTTCCACAGGGCAGAGCTGGGTGCGGGGACCCCCAGATGCGGGCGGCAAACTGGAGACCCCACGGGAGCCGGGACTGGCTTCATTCCTCATTCCCTGCACCTGTGATGGGCAGCAGCGGCCACCGGTGCCCACTGGGCAGTTCCAGGCCGGGCCGAGGGACTGCACCCTTTTGCTGTGGGGAGGGGACCTTTCCTGTTTCATGTCTCGTCTATAAATAGTGAAAGGATGTGGCTTTGCAGAATCGATTGGGCGTCTAGCTTGCCTTCCTCAATAATGCAGCGATGACAGCTCCACACTCAGGACGCCACTGTTACCCAGCCTCGTAAAAGCCCTGGCAGACGGCCGCCCACCCTCCAGGTGTGCCAGTGCAGTTTTCATCCCCAGCGCACAGGTGGGAAAGCTGTGGCTGCGAGGGCATGGGGATCTGAGGCAGGCTGGCGTCAGCTTTCACCTTCATGTGCAGGCATATCCAGAACTTTCCGGATCTTTCCCCGGGCTGAGGAGGAAATACCAGCAGCTTTAACGAGCGGCTGGCTTTGGGGCATCACACCTGTGGGCCGGGCTGCGTTTGACGGCCTCGAGTTTCCCAGGCAGCGCTGGCGCTTTCTCCTGTGGGGCCCGGAGCTCCGAGGGGCTGTGAAGCAGGGCTGGCTCTGATTTGCTGTGCTCCCCACACTGTCCCCTCCCTGGGCCTCAGTTTCCCCATCTGTATGTGATTCCCCTTCCAACTACAGCCAGCGGGACCCTGGGGCGGGCTGAAGGCGTGGTGGTGGCTGTGGGCCCCGCGGCGAGGCCTGCGCTGGGCTCGGTGGTCGCCCCAGCTGGGGAAGGGGCAGTGGCTGCAGGGGTGGGAGGGCAGAGGGAAGCCCTTTTCCAAAGTTGCCTGGTTGGGTTCTCCTTGTGGCCCTGCCCCACCCCACCCTGCTCCCTGGGAGCAAAGGGAGCTAAGGACTGGTTTGGGGGATGGATATGTATATGGAGGGATTCTGGGTGATGACTTAATTCATGTTACAAAATTTGCCTTTTTTTGTTTGTTTTTTGAGATGGAGTCTTGCTTTGTCACCCAGACTGGATTAGAGTGACGCAATCTTGGCTCACTGTAACCTCTGCCTCCCAGATTCACGCGATGCTCCTGAGTAGCTGGGACTACAGGCACATACCACCACTCCCAGCTAATTTTTGTATTCTTAGTAGGGGCAGGGTTTCACCATATTGGTCAGGCTGGTCTCAAACTCCTAACCTCAGGTGATCCACCTGCCTTGGCCTCTCAAAGTGCTGGGATTACAGGCGTGAGCCACTGTGCATGGCCACTTTTTTGTTTTTTGAGATGGGGTCTCACCCTGTCACACAGGCTGGAGTGAAGTGGTGGGATCACGGCTGACTGCAGCCTCAAACTCCTGGGCTCAAGCGATCCTCCTGCCTCCGCCTCCAGAGTAGCTGGGACCACAGGTGTGCACCACCATGCCTAGCTAATTTTAAAATTTTTTTGCAGAGGCGGGGTCTTGCTATGTTGTCCAGGCTGAAAATGTGACTTTCGAACTAAAGCGTGCTGTTGCTTGACATCTAGTCCATTCACAAGTTCATTCAACCACTATCTAGTTCCGGGACTTTCTCACTGAACAAAATAGAAACTGTACCCAAATACTGTCACTCTGCCCTGACTGCCCCAGCCCCTGGCAACCACTAACCCGCTTTCTGTCTCTGAATTCGCCTCTTCTGGACGTTGCCTATGAATGGAATTGTGCCATAGGTGGTCTTTGGCCCCTTTCACTGAGCGTGATGTGTTTAAGGTTCATCCATGTCACGCGTGGACTAGAACTGCATTCTTCTGAGGACTACATTTTAGCCGCCAGAAGCATCAGGGACTGGCCAGAGGTGGACCCCAGCATCCCAGCTCCCAGACAGTCCAGAGGAGGCAGGTGTTGGGAGGGCGTCCGGGGTGGCTTCCTGGAAGAGATGGCGCTCACTCTGGGCCGGTGCAGCCACCCGACAGCCACAGAGCCCCCTAGAGGGAGTCCTGGCATATTCCCAGGTGAACCTGTAGGATGGACTGGCGTGCCCGCGGCCCCTGTCCTGCTCAGGACTCCAAGACAGGCTCACAACCTGTCCCTGGGCCTCACTCATGCCAGCCGCCAAGCTGTTCAGCATCCCTTAGCCCCCAGGAGGCGCACAGTGGGGCCACGGTCACTGAGCGTCCACACGCCTGGTGCTGTAAGAATGCAAGGTAGAGGGTCTTTATTGAGCATCTACTACATGCTGAACCCTGGGGTATGGGTGGGCACGGCAGATGCAGGCCCCCCTGGGCAGGGGAGGAGCATGCCGCTTAAGAACCAGGCCACAGGATGGACGGGCTTGGCCACAAGCTAGGGGTAGACACTGCAGCCTTCATGGCCTCCTGTGTGCAAAGTCAGTGCTGTGGGACCCCATCTGGGTGCACCTGCTGTGGCTTTCAAGTGAGGCCCACCACGGAGCAGCTTCCACGCTGGCTGGGACAGGGTCAGCGGCAGGGAGCTCCAGACCAAAGGAGCGGCAGTGGCTGGGGCAGCGGGGGGCAGTGAGGCTTTGGACACATCCAGGGGGCAGGCAGGCATCTCAGCCCCCACCCGCCCGGTCTGCCTGCTCCGGGGCCTTCCCTTCCCTGGACAGAGCTCTGTGTGATTGGCTCCAGGCTGCTTCTCCCCCTGGACCCTCAGGGTCAGCTTAGAGTGACTGGCTATGCCCTGGCCTAGACCCAGGCCCGTGTGACAGGAGAGAGCTAGGAACCTGGCCCCTCACTCTGAGACACAGATGGTGTCCTCTCCAAGTTGCCCTTGGGACGGGGAAGCGCCATGTCCCCTGCAGGGCACCAGGCCAGCCAGTGGCTCTTGACAGCGAGGCCCCGTCTGCAGGCAGCTGGGGGACTTCTCCCTGTCGGGAGGATGCGTGCGTGTTAGCATCCGGGTGCCTGGTTGCCCCAGGGGTGGTGCAGGGCGGTTATAGGCGGTCCTAGCATTTTGGGGTTGCTTTCAGTGTATCTCCGAGACCTGTGGAATTCTGGGAGGAGAAACTCCCCAGCAGTGTCCTCAGTGCACCCCCCTACCCTGTACCCGTTGCTCCTGGGAGGGATCCTGAGTGCTCCCCCCCACCCACCCTGCACCCATTGCCCCAGGAGGGATCCTGAGTGCTCCCCCCCACCCACCCTGCACCCATTGCCCCAGGAGGGATCCTGAGTGCTCCCCTCTCCACCCACCCTGCACCCATTGCCCCGGGAGGGATCCTGAGTGCTCCCCCCTCCACCCACTCCCACCCTGCACCCATTGCCCCTGGGAGGGATCCTGAGTGATCCCCCCTCCACCCACCCTGCACCCATTGCCCCTGGGAGGGATCCTGAGTGCTCACCCCCTCCACCCACCCTGCACTCATTGCCTCCGGGAGGGATCCTGAGTGCTCCCCCCTCCACCCACTCCCACCCTGCACCCATTGCCCCTGGGAGGGATCCTGAGTGCCTCCCCACCCTGCACCCATTGCCCCTGGGAGGGATCCTGAGTGCTCCCCCCCACCCACCCTGCACCCAATGCCCCTGGGAGGGATCCTGAGTGCTGCCCCCCACCCACCCTGCACCCATTGCCCCTGGGAGGGATCCTGAGTGCTCCCCCCCACCCACCCTGCACCCATTGCCCCGGGAGGGATCCTGAGTGCTCCCCCCCACCCACCCTGCACCCATTGCCCCTGGGAGGGATCTTGAGTGCTCCCCGCCTACCCTGCACCCATTGCCCCTGGGAGGGAGACTTCTGTAGAGGCCTCACCTCTGAACCCCCCACTCACAGGCTCAGGGGCCCAGGGTTGGGGGCGTCCTGCCGTCTACACTCCAGATTGAGCCCGCACGGTTAAACAGGGCCCTCTCCGCACGCCCTGCGTAATGCAAAGCGGTGGCTTCGGGTGGGTCCCCAAGGGGCCTTGTGAACCCTGGGGGCCCGGCCCCTCCCACCTGGCTGCACCCGCTGGGCGGGAGATCCCATCCTCCGAGTCCCCAGCCCCTCAGCCTCAGCTGCAGCCCAGACACCAGGGCTCTCTGGGGCGGGGGTGGGGCAGCGGTTCCCTGAGGTCTGTGGGGCTGCCCTGCTGTGGTTCCTGCAATTTCCTGGAAGGAGGTCTGGGGCCTGGTGTCCAGTGGGGCCTGTGGGGGGGGGACTCGGGGGCTCTGTGGGGAGGGACTGGGGGCTCTGTGGGGAGGGACTGGGGGGCTCTGTGGGGACGGACTCGGGGGCTCTGTGGGGAGGGACTGGGGGCTCTGTGGGGAGGGACTGGGGGCTCTGTGGGGATGGACTCGGGGGCTCTGTGGGGAGGGACTGGGGGGCTCTGTGGGGAGGGACTCGGGGGCTCTGTGGGGAGGGACTGGGGGCTCTGTGGGGAGGGACTGGGGGGCTCTGTGGGGAGGGACTGGGGGCTCTGTGGGGAGGGACTCGGGGGCTCTGTGGGGAGGGACTGGGGGCTCTGTGGGGAGGGACTGGGGGGCTCTGTGGGGAGGGACTGGGGGCTCTGTGGGGAGGGACTGGGGGCTCTGGGGAGGGACTGGGGGGCTCTGTGGGGAGGGACTGGGGGGCTCTGTGGGGAGGGACTGGGGGGCTCTGTGGGGAGGGACTGAGGGGCTCTGTGGGGAGGGACTGGGGGCTCTGTGGGGAGGGACTGGGGGCTCTGGGGAGGGACTGGGGGGCTCTGTGGGGAGGCACTGGGGGGGCTCTGTGGGGAGGGACTGGGGGCTCTGTGGGGGGGACTGGGGGCTCTGTGGGGAGGGACTGGGGGGCTCTGTGGGGAGGGACTGGGGGCCTGTGGGGACGGACTTGGGGGCTCTGTGGGGAGGGACTGGGGGCTCTGTGGGGAGGGACTGGGGGCTCTGGGGGGGGTACTGGGGGGTCTGTGGGGAGGGACTCGGGGGCTCTGTGGGGAGGGACTGGGGGCTCTGTGGGGAGGGACTGGGGGCTCTGTGGGGAGGGACTGGGGGGCTCTGTGGGGAGGGACTGGGGGGCTCTGTGGGGAGGGACTCGGGGGCTCTGTGGGGAGGGACTGGGGGCTCTGTGGGGAGGGACTGGGGGCTCTGTGAGAGGGAACTGGGGGGCTCTGATGTGCTGGGCGTGCACAGGGGAGGCTTTGCCTCTGACATCCACACCTGCAGTTCCCAGGCACACACAGCAGCCCCATCGGGGTCCTCGCAATCACAGTCTGTGAGTGGCCACTACCAAGGGCGTCTCCGGATCAGGCCATGCCCAGATGCTGCCCGGACCCAACCCCCACAGCGCCTACTGCCGCAGTAGGGACCAATGGCCACAGAACACTCACCCGGCCTCACTTGCGTGGGGCTGTTCAGTCTGGTGGGCACCAGGTGGGCGCTGTTCTCGCCCAGTGGGAGGCCTGCCAGCTCCTTGGTTGCTAGTTGAGATTTTTCCCCAAGAAATAGTCGTGTTGTTCCTTCTGCTCCGCCTGGCACTGAGGTTGGTGACACACCCGACCTTGCTCTAATTGGCAGATGAGAGTTTGTCATCAGATGTCGACCCTGTCTACGCAGTCCCCTGGCCTGGGCGTCCGTTGTGCGTCTCTGAAGGGCTTGAATTGGTTGTTTAAAGCTGGGTAAATGCCCCCTTGACATTCTGTTGACACTGTCAATTTGCTGAACAAACTCTTCCACAGGTAGCACAGGAGGCCAGTCTCACCCCAGCCTGAGCCAAGGCCCAGGGAGGCAGGTCCTGTGTGGAGTCAGCCTTTTTGTGAGTGCAGCGGCCCTGCAGGATGCACCGGGTTTGGGAAGTGGACTCCCCCGTCTCCCGCCACATCCCAAAAGCCCTCAGACATGGAGGGCAGGACGAAGCCAACGGTCGCCCTCGTGCCGAGATGACAACCGGGCACAGAGGCGGTGGCTCCCAGCTTCCTGCCCTCTTCGCCGTACTGGGGTTACCCAGCGTGACTCATGGCCCGAGCCACAGGCACCCGCCCAGGGAGCCACGGCGGGGAGACCTGGCTTTATTAGAGATGCGTTCGTGCCTCATCAAGTCCAAAGGAGGAAACTGGCGCGTCCCTCACTTTCCCTGAAACAGGCTCCCCCACCGCCCAAGCGGTCAGGTTAAGGTGCATTTGCAGACAGATGCCCTAGTAGGAGGCTGGAGCTTTTGGCCCAGAATTTTCCCTGCTGTAGGCCCATGGTCACCGAGCCTGCCCGGGGGCTGAGGCCCTGAGGAGGTGCCATTGCCCCACCCAAGCCTCAGACAAGTGTCCTGCCCTCGACCCTGCGGGAGGCAGCAGCTCAGGCCCCGACCCTGGCCAGAGAGGGCAGCTCTCTGAGGCCACTGTGGCCGTGGCAGGCAGGGGCCGGGCTTGCCGGGCCGTCGAGTGGGCACAGAGACTATCTGGGAAGGAGGTGGGCGGTGAGAGCTGACTCCCCGCAGCCGGGGGACAGATGAGCCCCGTGCCGCACAGCAGGGCCGCGTGGTGGGGCCCCCCAAGTTCCGCCCGGTTTCAGCTGTTGACGAGCGGAAACACACAGTTACTGGAAATGAGAGGTTTGGGGGAGCCGCCAGGGGTTGAACATGTGTGGTTTCCCTGACGGCTTTTCAGTAAGAGATGCTTGAGCTCAGGCTGGGCACTGGCTGGTGTGCGGAGGGGGCTGGGCCAGAGTCCCCCCCTTGGGCCTCCACTCTCCATCCTTATAGAGGGACCTGGGTTGGTCCCAGCTCCCGGGGTGCAGCCCCTGGGTGGCCCCTCCTACTTCCCCTTCAGTGGTCAGAAGGCGGCTGGCCTCATTCCTGTCTGACGGAGAGCCAGGTGGGGAGGCCGGGCAGGGCTGAGTGTCCAGGGTCCACATGGTGGCGGGGCTCAGGCCGTGGCGAGGTCCTGTCCTGGGCCTCCAGGGTCTGGCCCTCCAGGGTCTGGCCCAGCACAGAGCTCTGCAGCTCTCTGGTGGACGGGCCTGGCTGGGCTGTCGGCAGCCCTGGGGCCAGGTGGGCAGTGGGAATGGAGGTGGAGGCAGGTGGGTGGCTGCAGGTGACTGGAAGGCTTGGCTCCAGCCTGCAGGGGCTGCAGTCCAGGCCAGCCACCCCCACCAGACCTTCCCCCTTCCAGGCGTGGGGTGGCACTGGGTCGACAACACAGGCCACGGACTTCTTTCCCCCACGTGGGCTGTGCGACCCCGGGCCGCCACCACCTCTCTGAGCTCCCCTCCTCCTTAGGAGATGGGAAGCGGCTGGGGCCATGAAGTGTCCCCCAGGGCTCCTGACAGCCCCAGCTGCCGTCCTTGTGGCTGGGCGACTGCTGCGAATTGTTGCGCCTTCTTTTGAGTTGGCTACAGAGTCATGGCGGCTGTGGGAGGTGTAGCTGGGTCTCGGGCGGCACGCCCGGCTCCCCCGGGGATGTGTCATCTGTGTCATCCACCCTGGAGCCCCTTCCTGGTGCTGTGGGGGCCCCTCCAGGAAGGTCTCTCCCAGAGGCCAGCCCCAGCCACAGGCTCTGGGGAGACTGTGTGGGATTTGCATGCGGTTGTGCGCTATTTGATCGAGGTCATGTGTGGGATTTGGGCGAGGTCCTGCGGGATTGGGTGAGGTAGTGCGAGATATTTGGGCGAGGCCACGAGGCAGTGGGCGAGGCTGGGCATTATTCAGTGCCTTGGAGGGGCAGAAGTTTTAGGACCTGCCAAGTCCAGCCCAAGAATCCCCAACTTTCCCCACAGGGAAAGGTACCCCAGACAGTCCTCAGCCTGTGCCAGCTGTCTTGGGACACCCTGGTGTCCCCCAGGTTGTGGCACTGCAAGCCCCTCCCCCAGGTGCCCCTCCTTATGGGCCCCTCCCAGGGCTGCAGGCACCTGCCTGGATCCCACTTCCCAAGTGTGGGGTAATCCCAGGCGCCCGGTGATCACGCTGGGCCTGGGCAGAGTGAGGCTCTGAGGGGGTGCCAGGGGCACAGTGGGCCGGTATGTGAGCCGGGCTGGGCGCTGGGACTGGGCCGGCAGGCGAGCGGTGTTCCGAGAGGAGGATTCCTGGGCTCGGAGGCCCCTCTGTGCCTCGTGTGGTCAGAGAGCAGGGAGCCGGCGGGTGTGATGGGGATGAGGTGACCTCTGGGGCCACCACTGAAGCCGCCGTCCATCTGCGGCCGAATCGGGAGGCACACAGAGGTGTCCTGGTGGTTTCCCGGGACAGGCGGGAGGAGGCGCAGGAGGGCGGCGTCTGCCCCCGGGAGGCCAGGAGTGCTCCTCCGGCAGCGTGGGCTTCGGCTTCGTCCCTCTTTCACCAGTGCCGACGCACCGCGGGTGCTGTGGGTGAAGGGGCATCGGTGCCCTCCCGCTGGGCGGGAGGAAGGAAGGGGAGCGGGAGGCTGGGTCTCTCTCGCCCAGGGCTCTGCCGCCACCACCCTAGGGTTTTGTGTTTCGGTGGAGCTGTAAGAATGCTTTGTCTGCTCCAGACTTCCCGGTCCTGGGAGATCAGGTGGTCGGGCAAAACATCCAGACCGTCTGGGTGGGGCTGGGGGTGCGGGGGACACGCGCCTTCCTCCTCTTTCCCAGGGAGCTTCTGCCACTCCTGTGCCACCCTGGGGAGCTGCCTTGCCCTGCCCCGCTCTGGTCCCCATCAGCAGGAGTGGTTCTGAGCTGCCTTCAGATCCGGGTGGTGTGCTGGGCATAGCTGCCCCGTTTTCTCACCTGTGAAATGGGCCCATTACACGCCCCCAGGGCGGTTGTGGGGGTCCCATGAGACAGAGCTTGGAAAGCCCGAGTGTAGGTCAGGCCAGGAGGGGCGTGGGCTCAGTTTCTTCATTGCTGGGCTGGTGTGTGCCGGACAGATGTCTCGGGATCCCTCCCCTCCCTGCAGCATTCTTAACAAGGACGCTGGACATGGAGTCAGCACCTCCGGGCGACTGCCCTGCTGGCTGTGGGGCTCACTCCAGAGGAGAAGAGGAGCCCCTCCGGGCAGCCCCTTCCTGCCACCCCCAGCGACAGGATCTGTTCAGGAGCAGTGGTGGGAGGTTGCTAGAAGCATGTCTGGTGCTGGCCCGGAGCGCAGCCTGTGATGCCCGACTTCATTCATGGAGTGTGGTTTGAGCCCTCCAGCAGCGCTGCTGTGGGCCTGTCCATTGCCTTCCCTGCCTCTGAGCCATCGTGGGGTGCAGGGCTGGGCTGGGTCTTCTTGGGAGCAGAGCCCCGGCGTGTCATCACCATCTTGGCCTCTCCAACTCAAGAGGTTTGTCCACATGGGTCCCTAGGGGCCGTTGGGGTCCCAGGGCAGGAGACACATGCCTGCTTTTGGGGGATCCGCGTGGGAAATTCCCGCAGTGGAGCAGCAGGTGGGGCTCCAGCAGGCGTTTTTCACACTCCAAACAGCCTGCGGGGCACTTTGGTGACACCTAGTTCCTGGGGTCTCAGAGCCTGCTGGGCTGTGCCTTGGCATTTTGGGGAGGGGCTGGCCACATGCCCCCAGAGTGGCCACCCCAGCTCCGCCATCTCCACGGGCCTTCTGTTGGTCAGATGCAGACAGCCGTTCCCATGTCGGGTGAGGGCATTGTTTTCCCGGCTGCGGGAAAGGTGGCTTCCCGGGAGGACAGGTTCTGTCCCCATCCCGCCTCCCACACAAAGGGTTTCCCCGGAGCCAGAGGAGGAAACTTGGCCTTCCTGCACTTCCTCCTTCGCACATTTTAAACCATCCGAGGATGCAACTGGGGGAAAAGATTTGCAGACAAAAGAGCTGGGGGTGCCGGCAACAGCTGTTTGGGCCGGAAAGCCTGGCCCCGGCTCAGACCCCGGCTGGGTCCCTGCGCTGTGGCGGGCCGGCCGCGACCCCCGCCCCACCCAACTCCGCCCCCTGCTGCCTGCTGTCTCTGGAGCGGCGGCTGTTTGGGGCTGGCTCCTTTTCTGGGCCCCCACCTCCCTGAAGCCCCCACTGCCCCTTTCCTCCTTCCTGGGGCCCTGGGAGCCAGGGCAGGGCCCCCATGCAGCTTTCAGCAGCTCCAGCCCAACGGCTGCAGGCGCTGGGGTTGACCACAGCTCAGGTGGGACCGCAGGTGGTGGCTGGAGGCAGCCATCCCACATTGCAGCCCCCAATCTCGTGGTTTTGTGCCCCAACGGTGAACAGGCCTGGTGGTGCTGGGCTATCGTGGGCCGCCTTGGCCCCCTCGGTGCCTGCATCCCTCTCTCCTGTCCAAGATGGGGAAGGAAGCCGGGAGCAGAAAGGGAAGAAAGACCCAGCGGCTGCAGGGCGCCTTTCAGGGCCTCCTAGCCACCGCAGAGGCTCCAGCCAGCTGTTTGAACAGGGGTTTGGACACAGGGTCCTGGCAGGTTTGAGGAGCCCGGGGCCTTCCTTGCTATATAGCTCTTTGTTCTAGGGGATTTGGGGAGGCTAGGGAAGGGGCTGTGAGCAACGAGGTTCCAGCATCTTCCCAAGCCTCCTCCATCCCCCAGGGCTGGGCTGCTTGGCCGTTCCAGTGGGAGAGGACCCGAGGTGGGACCCTGAGCCCCCTGCCCAGCTCATTTCTTAGCAGCCAGTGCCTCCTGGAAGGTGGGTGGTGCCCACTGGGATTGGGGAAACTTGGTCTAGCCTCTGCCCAAGGGAGGGGCTGAAGTCCCAGGACTCCCCCTGCCCCAGAAGCCTTGGTCCGGGCTAGAGCTGGGCTCGTTGGCCTCATGGAAGCCTGCCTTGGGAAGCATCCCCACCCAGGTCTGGCCTTGTCTCCCCGTCTCCAGTAGGGGGTCACAGTGTCCCCCCGGCCAGTCCACATATGGCCCCATTTGCTTGGGCAGGCCGATGGGTGGGCCTGTCTGTGTGGCCCAGGTCACCTGGCGGGGCCCACTGTCAGTGGCGTGGGTAGAAGGTGGTCAGCCTTGCTGGGTCTTAGCAGAGCACGGCAGGATCTGGGTCTGGGGAGGGCGTGGGGGTGCCCCTGCCATCACAGGAGCAGGCAGAGTGGGAGCCCTAGACTCCCCTCTGGGCAGAAAGCCCCTTGAGGCTGGGGGCAGGTCCTGCTGGTGAGGGAGGGGTCCCAGGGGCAGGGGCACCCTCAGGCTGGCCGCCTAGCGATTGGCTCCTGCAGGACGTGGCCACGGGCTCCCTGGGAGCAGCAGCTGTTGGGGGTGTCTGGGGAGAAGACCCCCATTTATTGCCCTGTGAGGGACCACACTGCTGCCAGGGGACCCTTGGGCTTCTGTGGCAGGACAATGGGCCGGGATTGGCAGTGAGGCCCAAGGAGGGCAGGTGGGGCTGGACCTGTGGCTCTGCTGGGGAACAGGTGGGGTGTGTTAAGATGCTGATTTCAGCCAGGCAGCTCCTCCCCTTCCCTTCCCAGGGAGCTGGGGTGTGCAGGGCCGTTCCTTCCCCTCTGGGAAGTGCAGCTCCTGTGCACCGGAGAGGCCCCCGCACTGTCCCTGCCTGTCCCACCAACTGTCCCTGCCCGTCCCTCCACTGTCCCTGCCCATCCCCCTCACTGTCCCTGCCCATCCCCCTCACTGTCCCTGCCCATCCCCCTCACCGTCCCTGCCCATCCCCCCTGCACTGTCCCTGCCCATCCCCCCCCACTGTCCCTGCCCACCCCCCACTGTCCCTGCCCATCCTTGCCTTGGGAGGTGCTGTCACCTGGTGGAGCCATGGGAAGCACCTCTCCCACCCAGGGTCTCTGGTTCCTGTTGCGGGTGCAGAGCCAGCCACATCACTGACACCCCAGCTGGGTTGGGTCCAGCTGACCCCACACCCCCACCCCTCTGCTCGGCCTCCGCCTGTGCCCCCATCCCTGGCCCTGCATGACCATAAACTCCTTGAGGGCAGGAAGTGAGTGAGTCCTGCCCCCACTGAGTCCCTCTCACCCCTCCTTCTCATTTTGGGGCGGAGGGAACTGTCATCTGTCCCCTGGGGGTGGCAGATGGCCGCTTAGCTTAGAAAGGAAAACAGCACAATTTAGAATTCGTCCTGGGTGAAAGGTCTCGGCAGCATCTGCCTCCCGCTGCTTTCTGGAGTCGCATTTCTATGGAGCGGCCCTGGCAGGGAGGGCGGGAGCGGCACAGTGGAAATACTGAGGCGGGAACAAAGTGGTGGCGGTAGAGGTGGTGGAAGTGGCACAGCAGGCGCCGGGGCCACTTGGCACCCTACCCCCGCAGCCCTCCTGGAGCCCCCGCCCGCCGCTCACCTGCGGGGGACCCAGATAGGACAGGTTACCCCAGCGCCACCAGGCCACTGAGCGTGGGGGATGGGACAGGCAGGTGCCAGGTGACCCTAAGAGGGACGCACGGAAGGGGAGTCCACGGGGGCACACCTGGCGTGGGTTGGGTCTCCTCCGTGGGAGCCCGAGGGCTGGGTGGCTTGGTGGACAGGGCAGCTCTCTCGTCCAGTCGGGGGAGACTGGCGTTCCCTATCTCAAGCCCCACTTTTTAGCCCCAGAGGGGTCTCCCCACCGCCCCTGACAGGAGGAGATGCGGGGACGGTGGAAGGTGGGGTGCAGGTCACTCATGGAAGCCCTGAGGATCCCCGTGGGCACTGCAGCTGTTGGGTGCCACCTCACTCGGCCAAGCCCTGGCGCCCACCTCATGGCCCACACCCACCTGGCTGCCGGGACGGCGTTGAAGACAGAGTGGCCCGGGTACCAGGGGTGTGGCCAGCGCCAAGGCTGTGAAGGGTTTGCTCACAGGCCGGTGGTCCTGGCCATGGCCATGCTGCAGGCCCGAGGTCCCTCCCACCTTCTCAGGGACGTCTGGGTGCTGTGCGGAGGGCAGGTGTTCGCCGTCTGTAGGGTGCTCCAGCTCTGTGGCCAGGTGGGAGAGAGGTACAGACTGGGGCGGGCACAGGCTGGAGGCTGCCCACAGCAGCAGCGGGAGACTGGGCCCAAAGCTGCCCCCCACACACAGACCCCCACACCTGGCTCAAAACTTTCTCCAGGCTCGGCCCGGTTCCCCCCAGCTAGCGCGTCTCACGGAACCTCCAAGCCGTGGCTGTGGGGCCATGGCAGGGGCCTTCCCTGTGGTGTCCGATGCCCAGGCTGGGAGTGGGGGCGGACAATGGGCCCTCTCAGCCTGCATTCCCCCACGGGAGCCTCCTCAGGCCTCCGGCTGGGGCTCCTGCCCCACCCGCTGGGAGCAGCTGCCGCCACGTCCGACACCTGCTCCCAGCCGCCCTTTGTCCGAGCACCGACGCCTGATTTATGGGGCGTGTTTTCCTCTTGCTGGCCCGGCGTGATACAGCCTCGTTAACTGGGATGCGTCCGGTTGGGCAGATTCTCCCACAGTCCTCCACGCTGGGGTCCGCGCTCAGGGTGGGGAGTGGGGCCCGGTGTCCGGGCAGAGCGTCGTGGTCCATTCAGGGACAGCCAATGTCCTGTGACCTCAGGGCACTTAGTGGGAGACTGCTCTAGGGGCTCGGACCTCCAGCGTCTCCCCTCTGGGGTCCCCTAAAGCTGTGGGGTGGGCCTCCCCTGCCCCTCCTCCCCGTCTTGCCCAGCAGGTGAGCTTTTCCCACTCTTTGGAGCCTCGAGGGGCCGGGAGGCAGGGGACCGGCTTGCATGGGCCAGGCTGAGGAGCCTCCAGCCCCGGCTTTGATGACCGAGCGCCCTCTGTCCTGTACCCACCCCCTGCCGACTTCAGCGGCTGGGAAAGAAAAAAGGGCCTTTTCTCCAAGCGGGAGCTGTGGCCAACTCCCGCCTGACAATGGGGCATTTATGTGGAGGGAGGGCGCCCCTCCTGTGGCCACAGCCCAGCCCAGCCCAGCCTGTGCACTCCACGGGTTCCCAGCGGCCGCTCCACCTCGGGGACCAGCCAGCCTGTAACTGGATCTGCGTGCAGTGGGAACCACGTCTGCCCTCCCAACAGGTGCCCGCAGAGGCAGGTCTGTCGCTGCAGCCCCGGAGTGACCGGCCACATGGGATGGAGGAGGGGGAGCCTCATTCCGGGGCTGTGCCCGTCACTCACTGGGCTGGCAGGAGCCGTAGCAAGGCCTGAGTGAATTCCCCAGAGCCCCTTTGGAGGGGGTGACATGTGTTTTCTTTAAGCCAGTTGGTTTGGGACTTTTGGCTTCTGGCAACAGATGGTCGGCCGGAGTGGCCCTTTTGCGTTCTCTCTACCCAAGCCATGGCCAGGGGTAAAAGCCTTCGGGGAAGACAGATGCCTCCCGGGCCTTTGGGACAGGGGCGTGGCTGGCTGCTGAGAAACGCACAGGAACCCCCACCCCCAGCCTCCACAAGCCCCTCAGGGTAAGGCCCCCCCCAGGCCACTGCCACACATATCACAGGTCTGATTGGAGACACTGGGGTGGGAATAAGCGGGAGAGGAGGCGAAGACTTGGGGGGCCGGTGGGGGTCCTGTGGGAAGCCGGCAGCTTCAGGGCCGGTCCTGGGGCAGGCAGCCGCCGCAGCCCCGCACCCAGGTGGGCTCTGGAAGGCGGGACGGTTCCCTCTGTACATCCCATCTGGAGGAGGTCGTGCCCACCCAGGGCCTGAGCCGTGAGGCCGCTGCCTTCCCGGGCCGCTGGGGCCGCTGAGGCTGGTGGCATGTTCTGCTTCAGAGGCTTCACCACTGGGAAGAGCGGCACCCGGTGGGTCCCAGACCTTTTCCCGGAGCGCAAGGCCAGGAGGTGACGGGGGCCGGAGATTTATGACCACAGCAGGTGGCTGGGGGGGGGCAGGCTCTGCGCCTGTTGCCACAGGGAACAGGTGAGACCAGGCCTGGGTGGAGATGCAGGACCCCTCCCCTGGCTCCCCTTGTTCTCTCTGAGCCCAGACTGTGTGTCCGGGGTGAGGGGCAGCCTTTCACCCACCTTGACGGGGTTGCAGAGACCTGGCACAGGGACCTCCTGGCACCTTGGTTTCCCCGGCTGTAATGTGGGTGCTTCTGCTCCTGGCTGATGTGCCTGGATGTGAGTTATGAAGACTCAGTGCCGAAAGGGAAACGTGTCTGGGGGCTGAGTGTGGGCAGGGAACGGGCCGGCCTTCATCCCCAGTGCGATCTTGGCATGAGATGTCCCATCCCCATTGCGGTCTCAGCGTGAGGTGTCCCATCAGAAAGGCTTCCTGGCCGGGCGCGTTGGCTCACGCCTGTAATCCCAGCACTTTGGGAGGCCGAGGCGGGCAGATCACGAGGTCAAGAGATCAAGACCAGCCTGGCCAACATGGTGAAACCCTGTCTCTACTAAAAATACAAAAATTAGCTGGGCATGGTGTCAGGTGCCTGTAGTCCCAGCTACTCGGGAGGCTGAGGCAGGAGAATCGCTTGAACCAGGGAGGTGGAGGTTGCAGTGAGCCGAGATCGCGCCACTGCACTCCAGCCTGGGCAACAGAGCAAGACTCAAAAAAAAAAAAAAAAGAAAAGAAAAGAAAAAGAAAGGCTTCCACGTAGGAAGGGGCTGATCCACACTTTCCGTGACTGCCATCATGTTGACACCTGAAGGTTGGAAAAACCACGGCCTTTGTTACTGCCCAAGCAATGCCTGTTCGCTTTAGCAAAGCTGGGAAGAAAAGCAGATAGGCCTGCAGACCCGGAGGCTCTACGGAGCTAATGTACCCGGCTCCTCTCCATGGCTCTCCGCGGGTGTAGACCCAGACCCCTGCCTGGGCTGTGGAGTCCAAGCTGGGTTCTGCTGGAACATCCTAGTCTCTAGCTTGTTCCCCGAGTTAGCAGTCATTTGTCTTTTTCTTTCTTTCTTTTTTTGAGTCTTGCTCTGTCACCCAGGCTGGAGTGCAGTGGCGTGATCTCGGCTCACTGCAACCTCTGCCTCCTGGGTTCAAGTGATTCTCCTGCCTCAGCCTCATTCAGTGGCATTCAGTACATTCCCAAAGTTGTGCAATCGCGGCATGTGTCTGTTTCCAGAACATTTTATCAGCCCTAAGGGAACCCTGCTAAGCACCCGTTGTGCCCGTGCCCGGGGTGTGGGGGGAGGCGGCTGTGCCCATGACAGGTGCCCGGTGCTGAGTGGCGGGAGCGCTGGGGAAGCAGGTGGGAACTAACTGCCCTGGCACATCTGCCAACAGCTGTGGCGGGGCCTTCGTGGGCCCGCGATGCCAGGACCCCAACCCGTGCCTCAGCACCCCCTGCAAGAACGCCGGGACATGCCACGTGGTGGACCGCAGAGGCGTGGCAGACTATGCCTGCAGCTGTCCCCTGGGCTTCTCTGGGCCCCTCTGCCTGACACCCCTGGACAACGCCTGCCTCACCAACCCCTGCCGCAACGGGGGCACCTGCGACCTGCTCACGCTGACGGAGTACAAGTGCCGCTGCCCGCCCGGCTGGTCAGGTGAGGGAGGACCCACAGCCTGAGGGGTGGGCAGACCCAGGCCCGCCGCCAGCTGCCCAGGCAACTTGAGGTACTTGGCGGGATCCAGGCCCGGGTCTCTGACCTGGAAGTAATTGGGAGCCCCTGCCCCAGGGTCCCTGCCCCCCTCCCAGACCTGGAATCGCCTCGTTTTCAGCTGCTTGCTCTGGCCCAACTCTTGCTGTCCCCACTTTTGTGAGACAAGGGGAGCCTCTGTGTCCAGGCCGCCCCTGCCCCCTTCCTCCTGCCGTGCACTGGCCCTCACCTGTTAGGGTGAAGGGTGTCTGGAGGTGTCAGCTCTGGGAAGAGACGGCCCAGGCTCAGGCCTCTTGGGAGCTGTGGTCCTTCATCTGCCAAAGGCAACCGGTCTCACGGCAGGTCCTGAGGATCAAATGTGATAGCACCTAAGGTGGAGCCCAGGCTGGCACCTCCAGGTGGCCTGAAGGGAGGGAAGGCCCGGCCTCGGGGAGCAGTGAGGCCAGCATGACCCTCTTGCCCCTTGTCTCCAGGGAAATCGTGCCAGCAGGCTGACCCGTGCGCCTCCAACCCCTGTGCCAACGGTGGCCAGTGCCTGCCCTTCGAGGCCTCCTACATCTGCCACTGCCCACCCAGCTTCCACGGCCCCACCTGCCGGCAGGATGTCAACGAGTGTGGCCAGAAGCCCGGGCTTTGCCGCCACGGAGGCACCTGCCACAACGAGGTCGGCTCCTACCGCTGCGTCTGCCGCGCCACCCACACCGGCCCCAACTGCGAGCGGCCCTACGTGCCCTGCAGCCCCTCGCCCTGCCAGAACGGGGGCACCTGCCGCCCCACGGGCGACGTCACCCACGAGTGTGCCTGCCTGCCAGGTAGTGCTGCCCGCTGGCCGGGGTGCACGAGCCCCTCCCCGGCTGCCAGGCCCAGGGAGTGGGAACGGGGCGCCTGGTGTAGGGGCAGCCCTGGGAGGGCCCATGGCGGGGAGTTGGGAAGGCGGGATGGCGAGTTCCCCAGACTGCGTGTGGTGTTGGGGGGACGCGTCTGGAGCGGGGTGTGCGCTGGGAGGAGGCTTGCACAGGGTCCAGGTGCCAGCCCGTGTCTTTGGAGTTTCCTGGAACTCACATTCGAGCTGTAGGACGCCCTGCCTCCCCGCAGTGCAGGCACCCTGACTTGCGCAACCCCCAGGGTTTCCCCTGGAGTGGGGCTGGGGCCGGAGAGGGTGTGGGAGCTGCGGGGGCACCATCACTTCCCAAGCCGTGGCCCTTCCTGCCATCCTGCTGGTCTCCTGCGGGTGGGGGTGACAGGTAGGCGCAGCCGCCTGCCCGTGTCCGCAGTGCTCCCCGATCCCTGTGTTGTACGTAGGAGCCTCTCTGCTGTAGTTCTTGTTTGAGTAAATTTTGCAGCAGCTCTAAAAATAAGGAAGAGTTTTGAAAACCTCCAGTCTCGGCCGCGCGTGGTGGCTCACGCCTGTAATCCCAGCACTTTGGGAGGCCGAGGTGGGCAGATCACAAAGTCAGGAGATGGAGACCATCCTGGCTAACACGGCGAAACCCCGTCTCTACTAAAAATACAAAAAATTAGCCAGGCATGGTGGCACGCGCCTGTAGTCCCAGCTACTCAGGAGGCTGAGGGAGGAGAATCACTTGAACCCGGGAGGCGGAGGTTGCAGTGAGCCGAGATCCCGCCACTGCACTCCAGCCTGGGCGACAGAGCGAGACTCCGTCTCAAAAAAAAAAAAAAAAAAAAAGTGAAGAGAAAAAAGAAAACCTGTAATCTCAGCTGCACAGAATGGCTGTTAGGTGGGAATGGGGAGAGGGCATTCAGGCAGGGGTGGGGCTGGAGGGTGCACAGGGTCCTGGCTGACCCACGGGTGACCCAAGGGCTGCCCCACCCCCTTGGAAGCCCCAAGCTGGCCTGGCCCCTGCAAAGGGGAAGCTCCCTGGCTGCCCAGTCAGCTGAGCCCAGCCAACTCTGCGTGCAGACACCAGACGTGTGCGTTTCCTGCAAGTCACTGGGCGAGCGTGGGGTGGGGACAGACACTCCCTGGCCGGCTTGGATCTCTGCAGGGTGGGGCGCAGAGCCCTTCTGCTGGTGGGGGCTCAGATGCCTTCTTAGCAGCACGGGACCCTACCTCCAGTCACACGGATTGAGGGGCCAAGCTCTCGGGGGGCCGTGGTTCAGGCTAGGGCAGGTGGGGTGTGTGCGGCCTTGTCCAAGGCCACCTGCGTGCAGAGCTGATGCCCACCCACCTTGGGCAGGGTGGGTGAGGACCTCCTGGTGAAGCCCAGCGGCAGAGATGCCAGGGGTGCTGGGCCGGCTCAGAGCCACTGCCCGTGCAGGGCAGCTCAGGGCCCTGGTGAGTGGGCAGGGAGGGAAGGGGAGGGGCTGGTGGGGTTCACTCACTTGAGTGTGGGTAGATCTCAGAGGCTGGGGTGCTGGGGGCTGGGTCACCCGTCCGGTGAGGGGTGTGCTCACTGCCTGCTGTGGAGTCTGGCCGTTTCAGGGTGAGATGACCATCCGGGGGCCTCCCCAAATGACTCAGGCCTGCCAGACCCTAGCTTCAGACTGTCCCCGGTGGCCCCTGCACCCAGGCCCCCTGAAGGGCCCTCAGCCACCTCTGGGTGTTCAGGAGCCCAGGAGACAGCTGTGTGTGGAGTCACGGGGAACCGAGGTGGGGGCGGCCCTGAGCTCTGCAGGCCTGGGAACTGGCTGGGATTTGGGGTCGCACAGCCTGCCTGGCACGTCAGCACTGTCTCCTCGTGGGGTCGCTGGCCGAGGCTACGTCGCAGAGGGTCCAGCTGGGGTCCACGGGGCTCTCGCTGGCTTCCCGCCCTCTCTCCCACTGTGTGCCTCAGCCAGTGCTTTGCAGGGCAGCCCTGGGGTCGCAGGCCCAGCCAGGGGCCCCACCTGCCTAGGAGCCGGGGTGCAGGGTCCCACACGTGAGTGGGACCGGGACTCAGGCTCCAGGCTCTGAATTTTTTTTTTTTTTTTGAGACAGGTCTCTGTCACTCAGGCTGGAGTACAGTGACGTGCCCTCAGCTCACTGCAGCCTTGACCTCCCAGGCTAAAGCGATCCTTCTGCCTCAGCCCCTCAAGTAGCTTGGGACCACAGGCCCGCCCCACCACGCTTTGCTACTTCTTGTATTTTTTTTTGTAGAGACGGGGTTTCGCCATGTTGTCCAGGCTGGTCTTGAACTCCTGGGCGCGAGCGATCCACCCACTTCAGCCTCCCAAAGTGCTGGGATTCCAGGCGTGAGCCACCGCGCCAGGGCTGGGATCTGGTTTTGGGTGCTCCCCAAGCTGATTTGCATTTTGGATTTTGGTTGTCTCTGGCTGCCTGCTTTTGCTCCGGTCCAGCAGACAGACAGGACGGACGGGGTGGTGGCAGCGGGGCAATGTCTCAGAGGGAGGGGCCGAGCAGGTGGGAACTCCAAGGGCAAGGGGGGTTCAAAGGCATCTCGGGAGGGCGGCAATTAGTAACCGGCTGCAGGTTTGGCTGTTGCCGAACGCGCCTTTCTGGGTTGATCATTGAACCAGCGGGAGTTGAGTGGATTAATAGCTAACTGGCTGCCTTGGAGGCCTGGGTGGGGCCATACCTCGGGGGAGGGGGCCCTGGCAGCCTGTGGAGGAGGAGGGGGAGGAGGAGGTGGGCACCAGAGCTCTGCCCCAGGGAAGATGGGCCATCTGAATCTCTGCAGCTTCCCTGGGGCTGCGAGGGGCCCACCCTGCCCCAGCCAGCAGCCTGCTTGGCCCCATGTCCCCTGCTGCTCAGAGCCCAGGCCCCAGTGTCAGCCCCTGAAGATGGGGTGTGTGGCCCCCCTATGGAGACATTGTAGGGAGCTCTGAGCATGCAGGCGGCACCCAGGTGCAGGAGCTGCCGGAAACTCTTAAAAGAGACCCAAGGGTTTTTGTGACAGAATCTTCTGGAACCCTGTGTTCCTGAGTCCCTGTTTAGCCAGCCCTGTCCAAAATGATTCTTTCAAGCAGGGCATGTCCCTCTGGGCACTGGAGTGAGGCAGGGGACGAGCACAGACCCCGGGGGCCCCAGGGCAGGGCCGTGGAGGCCAGGCTCTTGTGTCCAGAGCGGTGTGTCGGGGGTCCAGGCAGGAGCCGGACTGGACCTCAGGGAAGAGGCTGACCCGGCCCCTCTTGCGGCAGGCTTCACCGGCCAGAACTGTGAGGAAAATATCGACGATTGTCCAGGAAACAACTGCAAGAACGGGGGTGCCTGTGTGGACGGCGTGAACACCTACAACTGCCGCTGCCCGCCAGAGTGGACAGGCGCGTATACGGGTCGCCGCAGGGCAGGGTAGCCGGGGTGGGGCTGCTACCCACTTACTAAACTGCACTCACAGGCATAGTGGGGAGCAGCCAAGACCCTGTCCCAGGCCAGGCAGACTGGGGTTGGCCGAGAAGGACAACATGATGGGGGCCCCACTTCCCGTGGCCAGGGTCTGATGCCCCTCACCTCGGGGGTCAGCACAGACAGGGCCCTGGTTGGTCTGTGTGGGCCGTTTGCAACCTGGCCCCAGGCAGCCCCTGTGCCCAGTGGGGTGTCCTGGCATTGAGGGCCTTCAGCACCCCACTCAGGCCATGCTTCCTGGGCCGGTCACAGGGATGCCTGGATGAACAGACAGGCCCTGCGTTCGGGAATTACCCTCTGGTGGGGTGACGGGCAAAGGTGCACCCCGACGCAGCAGTGTCCACAGAGCACAAAGAGGAGGCAAGACTCCATGGTGCTGGGCCTGCAGAGGAAGGAGTGATTTAGGCTGGCGGTGGGTGGAGGAGTCAGCCCAGGAAGGCTTCCTGGAGGGGGCGGCATTGCCACCCTGCGTCTTAGGGGACAGGGAGCTCAGGGAGTGGCAGCTGCCCGGGGCCGACAGCTCCTGTTCCCTGCAGGTCAGTACTGTACCGAGGATGTGGACGAGTGCCAGCTGATGCCAAATGCCTGCCAGAACGGCGGGACCTGCCACAACACCCACGGTGGCTACAACTGCGTGTGTGTCAACGGCTGGACTGGTGAGGACTGCAGCGAGAACATTGATGACTGTGCCAGCGCCGCCTGCTTCCACGGCGCCACCTGCCATGACCGTGTGGCCTCCTTCTACTGCGAGTGTCCCCATGGCCGCACAGGTGAGTGCCTTGAGGCCCAGGTGGGCGCAGGGGGCTCACATGGGCCAGGCCTGGGCTGTGTGACCTCACCCAGGGACTGTGGCCCTCCTGCACCCAGGATAACCTGAAAGGGCCTTTCTGGTCAGGGAGGCCGGTGGTCGCTGTGAGTCCCCTGGAACGTCCCAAGTGTCACGGGATGCCCGATGGGGTCACGGCGGGCAGCTCCTCCTGGGGTGTCAGTGGGGTTGGACCCCAGCCGTGGGTGGTGTGCCATGCCTGGCCCAGGGGCCATGCCCACTGACCGCCGCTGCCTGCCCAGGTCTGCTGTGCCACCTCAACGACGCATGCATCAGCAACCCCTGTAACGAGGGCTCCAACTGCGACACCAACCCTGTCAATGGCAAGGCCATCTGCACCTGCCCCTCGGGGTACACGGGCCCGGCCTGCAGCCAGGACGTGGATGAGTGCTCGCTGGGTAGGTGCCAGCACAGGGGGTGCGGCCAGGTGGGGGTGGCAGCCGGGCCCCAGAACCGATGAGAAGTCGATTCTGGCTTCAGGGGGTGCCCGGTTAGATGGGGGATGGGACCCTGCCAGTCCGATGGGGGTGGTGTGCAGCGAGGTGTTGCAGGGGCCAGGGTGCCTGGAGCAGCCTCTCACCCGTGTGCCCTCGCCAGGTGCCAACCCCTGCGAGCATGCGGGCAAGTGCATCAACACGCTGGGCTCCTTCGAGTGCCAGTGTCTGCAGGGCTACACGGGCCCCCGATGCGAGATCGACGTCAACGAGTGCGTCTCGAACCCGTGCCAGAACGACGCCACCTGCCTGGACCAGATTGGGGAGTTCCAGTGCATCTGCATGCCTGGTGCGTTGGCCGGGGCCAGGGCGGGAAACCGAGTCGAGGCTGGGCAGCCTTGGAGGGGCAGCCCCGGGAACATCTGTGGGTTGCTTCCGCTTTCCCCAGCTTCCATGCCTTCTGGGCCCACAGCCTGCACAGGGCATGGGGAAACTGAGGCCAGGCCACAGGGCCAGCAGAGCACGGGGGTAGTGCTAGGCAGATGAGGGTGCCGGGCCAGGGGCCACAGGGGCTGCAGGGGAGCGGGTGCGCAGGGGGCCCGTGGTGGCTGGGATACTGGGCTGGAGGCAGGGTTCGTTTCTGTCCCAAGTCCACAGCTGTGCCCAGTGGGGCACTGGGGCCGCGCGTGCCCCCCTCACTGTTGCCCCACCCCACAGGCTACGAGGGTGTGCACTGCGAGGTCAACACAGACGAGTGCGCCAGCAGCCCCTGCCTGCACAATGGCCGCTGCCTGGACAAGATCAATGAGTTCCAGTGCGAGTGCCCCACGGGTGAGGGCTGCCCCCGCCCCCTGCCCCCGGGTCATCTGCACCCTGGCCTCCTGAGGGGTGCCTGGGCGTGGGTTGTGTCCCCTGCCCCTGGGCCATCTGCACCCCGGCCTCCTGAGGGGTGAGGGCCGTGGGTTGTGTCCCCTGCTCCTGGGCCGTCTGCACCCCGGCCTCCTGAGGGGGGCCTGGCCGTGGATTGTGTCCTCTGCCCCTGGGCCGTCTGCACCCCAGCCTCCTGAGGGGGGCCTGACCATTGGTTGTGTTCAGATTCCCAGGAGAGCGAGGGTTTTGCCTCATGAGTGGATGGGAGTGTTTTCAGACTTCCCCGAAGGAAGGGCAGGGCCCAGTGGGGAGTGGGAGCTTGCCCAGGGGTCGCAGTGGAGCCCAGGGCCAGGAGATCCTCCTTGATCTGGGTGCAGCCCCTTCTGCCTGGAGAAAAGGGTATACCAGGAGCTGCAGTGCCCAGACAGGGAGGAGGCTCCAGCCTGGCTTTCTGAGGGCTTGAGGCTGGGAGGGAGGCCAGCCTGCCCTGTCCTGCCATGTCCCCTGCCCAACGGCACACCAGCGACAAGGGTATGCAGAGAACCACGTGGGGCAGGTTGGCCTGCAATGGAGATGATGGCTGCCCGGGGCGGACTTGGAGGAACTCTCAGGGGCCTGGGTGAAAGGTGTTTCCATCTGTCCCAGAGCTGTGGGCCGGGGCGCAGAGCCCAGGGAGGCGTTGCTGGCCCAAGCCCAGGCTCCCGAGACATAGATTACCCGTCCCAGACACTGGAGCGAGGGGAGCCCCATTCTCAGCCCAGCTCCGCTGTAGCCATAGCAACCCAGTCGGTTTGGGAAAAAGGCCCCTTCTGTGGGAGCGAGGGCGTGTGGTGCTGGGGGAGGGGCTTTGATCCGGGGAGCGGGCAGCGGGAGGCAGGGAGAGCTGGGGCTGGCTGAGCTCAGGCTGAGTGTGCCCTGGGGAGCCCAGCCAGGCGCTCACTGCTGGGGTCTGGCCGGGGGTCCCTGAAGGGCCATAGTGCTGTTGCACATGACTCCCTCCCCTCCCCGGCCCCAGGCTTCACTGGGCATCTGTGCCAGTACGATGTGGACGAGTGTGCCAGCACCCCCTGCAAGAATGGTGCCAAGTGCCTGGACGGACCCAACACTTACACCTGTGTGTGCACGGAAGGTGCGGGCCGGCGCCCACCAGCGGGGAGGGACAGGGGACGGGACAGGGCACTCAGGGCAGTGAAACTGACAAGGTCATGGACACCTTGGTCTGGGCCACCTGGTCCAGAGGCCGAGAGCACAGCTCAACCCCAATCCTGAGTAGGTGGGAATGCCACGCTCGGAGCCCTCCTCAGGTGGGCACAGGCGACCCCAGGTCTGGTCATGGGTGTCCCGGGGGCAGCCAGTCCTAAGTCTTCCTGTGCCCGCCCCTCCCGCGGTCCAGGGTACACGGGGACGCACTGCGAGGTGGACATCGATGAGTGTGACCCCGACCCCTGCCACTACGGCTCCTGCAAGGACGGCGTCGCCACCTTCACCTGCCTCTGCCGCCCAGGCTACACGGGCCACCACTGCGAGACCAACATCAACGAGTGCTCCAGCCAGCCCTGCCGCCACGGGGGCACCTGCCAGGACCGCGACAACGCCTACCTCTGCTTCTGCCTGAAGGGGACCACAGGTGGCCGGCCAGGCGGGTGGCCAGCGGGGGGCCAGTGGGCAGGGCGGGCCCGAGGACTGACCGACACGTGCCACCCCTTCAGGACCCAACTGTGAGATCAACCTGGATGACTGTGCCAGCAGCCCCTGCGACTCGGGCACCTGTCTGGACAAGATCGATGGCTACGAGTGTGCCTGTGAGCCGGGCTACACAGGTGAGTGGCCCTGCACGTGGGGGCTGACTGCACTGTGCTCAGAGATCAAGGTCAGCCACTGCCCTGGGGCTGCTGAGGGGTTGGGTGGGGGCTTTGGTGCTGCCCACCTGGGCAGACCGTGGTCTGCGGCAGAGATTGCAGCGGGACCAGGGCTATAACCGGCAGCACGATGGGTCCCCCCGACCCCTCTTGTCTCCGGTCAGAGCTGTCCCAGGCTGTGTTGGCACAGTGGCCCAGCAGGCCAAGAGGGAGCGGCCAGCCCTGAGGTCAGGCTTGAGTACCTTCTGCCTCTGTGGCTCACCAGCACCTTTGAGCAGGTCCCTCTGCCTCTCTGGGCCTCAGATTCTCATCAGTCAGGGCTGCAGTAGCCCCTGCCCCTGGGGCCCCTGGGAGGATGACCTGAGTGGGCACTGGTGCCCGGGGAGGCTGGCACATGGCACATTGTGATCCAAGATGGTTTCTGACACCTGGAAGGATGTGGCCAGAAGGGTGATCGCCCCGGCTCAACAGACAGGGAAACCGAGGTTGACGTGGGTGGGACCCCCCGGGCGCTGGGCCTCGGAGTCTGACCCGCCCTGCCCTTAGGGAGCATGTGTAACATCAACATCGATGAGTGTGTGGGCAACCCCTGCCACAACGGGGGCACCTGCGAGGACGGCATCAATGGCTTCACCTGCCGCTGCCCCGAGGGCTACCACGACCCCACCTGCCTGTCTGAGGTCAATGAGTGCAACAGCAACCCCTGCGTCCACGGGGCCTGCCGGGACAGCCTCAACGGGTATGCGGCGGGGCCGATCATGGGGACACATCAGTCCTAAACCCTGGGAGCTCTGCTGCCAGGAGGGTGGCACCTGCACAGAGCTTGAGATGGGCCAGAAACGGGCCTCGGACGGGGCTGGGTGGCAGGGAGCTCTCCTCGGGGACGCACATGCCTCTGGGTCCTCAGTCAGACTACAGTCCACACCCAGCAGCTGTGCGCCGCGCGTCCTTGTGGGCTGCATGGTGTGCTCAGGACACAGGCCCACAGTGACCCTGGAACACGTTTCCATGGTAACAGCAGCAAGTGTTTCTGATGCCCATGATGTGCCTGGCAGCACTCTGCCTGGATGGGACCATTTAAATCAGCAGGGACCCCATTGCCCTCATTTGGCGCAGAGAAGGCACGTGCTTTGCTCGGGGCCACACAGCGGGCAAGTGGTGGGGGGCTTTTCGCAGCACCCTACTGCCCTGCACTTGGCATGGTCCCCTCGCTAATGAACCAAACCCCTGCCGCAGTCTTGGGTATGGGAAGCGCTGCGGCCCCCACTTTTTTCTTTATTTTGAGACAGAGCCTTGCTCTGTTGTCCAGGCTGGAGTGCAATGGCATGATCTCAGCTCACTGCAACCTCCACCCCTCAGGTTCAAGTGATTCCCCTGCCTCAGCCTCCCGAGTAGCTGAGATTACAGGCATGTGCCACCACACCTGGCTAATTTTTGTATTTTTAGTGTATATGGGGTGGGGGAGTTGCGCCATGTTGGCCAGGCTGATCTTGAACTCCTGGCCTCAAGTGGCTCAGCCACCCCCGCCTCCCAAAGTGCTGGGATTACAGGTGTGAGCCACAGCGCCCAGCCTGCCCCCACTAAAGGACTCTGCGAGTCTGAGTGGATGGGCACCTCCACCAGCCCATGGGGCATTGCAGACCCGGGAGCGCCCAGGCCCTGGCCGTGCTGCTCGGGCCTCCCTCGACCTGCGGTGTGGTCCCCCTTGCAGGTACAAGTGCGACTGTGATCCTGGGTGGAGTGGGACCAACTGTGACATCAACAACAACGAGTGTGAATCCAACCCTTGTGTCAACGGCGGTACCTGCAAAGACATGACCAGTGGCTACGTGTGCACCTGCCGGGAGGGCTTCAGCGGTGAGTGGGCTGCGCGTTTCTCAGTGCAGAGGGCCGCCCTCGAGTCTGGGGAGCTGGAGACACAGGATCGGGACCCAGGTCCAGCCAGCACCATGCATGGTGTCTCCCTCCCGTGGCAAAGCCTTAACTCCAGGCCTCTGGCTCTTGGAGATGAGGAGGGGCCTGGGGTGGGGAGCAGGCCCAGGGCTGCTGTTGTGGGGCCCTGCCAAGGTGCCTGGGAGTGCTGGACATGCCGAGTGCTGTCCCCTTCCCTCCAGGTCCCAACTGCCAGACCAACATCAACGAGTGTGCGTCCAACCCATGTCTGAACCAGGGCACGTGTATTGACGACGTTGCCGGGTACAAGTGCAACTGCCTGCTGCCCTACACAGGTGAGGGGTGGGTGGGGCCGATGCTGGAGGGGGCGGGGCCTATGTGGGAGGGGAGGGACCTGTGCTGGAGAGGGTGGGGCCTGTGCTGGAGAGGGTGGGGCCAGGGGTGGGGGCGGCCTGGGAAACCGTGACTGGAGGGTAAAGTGGTGGCTTTCTTGGGGCGGGGCCTTCCAGAAGGTTCTGCTCCTCACTGAGTGCCTTAGGCCCCTGCAGTATGTGGGCCTTCTCCCCGGGGTGGGGTTGGCAGATTAGCAAAGATACAGGATGCCTGGGAGAAAATTTTCATGCAAGCATGTGTTTTACCTGGCAAGCCTGCCGCAAGACACAGGTAAGATGCAGGTGAATCCTTAGCAGGGCCGGGCCTGGGTCAGTGGGCTCCGTGCTCCCGGCGCCCACCCTGCTGGGGTCTCTGGGGGCCGGGCTTCCCCACCCCCGCCAGCCGGACCTGAGGGATTCCTTTGATGGCAGGCTCTCTTTGTGTGAGCGGAACAAGGAGCCCTCTGTTTGGGCTGAGCAGGGAGGGGGATGTTCCCCCAACTGTCCAGCCCCTGCTATGAACCCAGCCAAGGGGATCACAGGAAATGATCTCTAGAAAAGACAAAGAAGAGTCCACAAGCACCGGGGTCCTGGCGCTCCCCAGGAGCGGGCAGAGGGTGCTGCCACGGGGCCTGGTCAGGGTGGGCCTGCCTGGGCCAGGCAGCCGGGCTGGAGGTTCCACGCCTGCGGTTCCCATGACATCCAGCAGCCTGTGGCCAGAACGCTGTTTTCTTTGACCGAAGTTAAGGACCTGGGTTTTCTCTCCTGTGTCAGTCAGTGAGGACCCTCCCTCCACGGCTGGGCGCCCCTGTCCCTTTCAGACACGTCGATCAGGCCGGCAGGAGGAGCGGCGGTGCTGACCCGCTTCCTATCTGCCCGCTTCCTGCTTCCTTTTGCACAATTGTCGGAAACTCTGGCGCAGTTCCTGCCTGCCCGGGTCACCGTGGAAACCAATAGGAAGAGAGGCCCTGGAAAGTCGCCCCAGCAGGCCAGGGAGATAATGGGGGACAGGGAAGATAACGCAGTCCCCACGGCTATAAACAGGAAGCTCGGCCATGGGCTTGTGCAGAAAAAGGCCCTCGGCTGTGCACGTGGTTCCTACATAGTCTTTGCCAGACACCCTGCGTGGTCCTGGAGGTCTCCAGGCCGTGCCCCGTGCCCCGACACGCAGGATGTGCTGGGGGCCTGGGCCTGTCCCCTCCATCGCAGCCCTTGTTTGTTGGCCTCCCGTGATGGGCGTTTGCTGCCTGTGACACGGAGCCCCAGGATTAGTTTCAGGCCTCGGTCTCAGGCCAGGGCCTTTCCTTGTCACCCAGAGATGAGGGGGCTTGCCTCCGGGGTGGGCCCAGGTCCCTGCAGTGTCGTGGAGCCCACCCGACTGAGGCCGCCTCTCCTGGTGCAGTCCTTGTTCCTGGGCACGCCTGGTGGGGTGAGGCCTAGGCTGTGCCCCGCTGCCAACCGGGAATGAGGGGTGGCTTCTGAGCGTGACATTTGTGCAGCTTGTCTTCAGCGTCCCCCCATCTGTGCTCCACTCCTCCCTGGGTCAGGGTCCTGGCACAGCCGGGAGCGCTCAGGGGTCTCGGTGCACATTTGCCTCCCGGCGGGACCAGCAGACGGCACTCTGATGGCGGAAAGACCAGCAGGCGGTGGCCGATTTGGGAGATCCCTCTGGGTGAGGCTCCCGGGGTCACGTGTGTCTCCTTCCCGCAGGCGACACGTGTGAGGTGGTGCTGGCCCCGTGTGCCCCCAGCCCCTGCAGAAACGGCGGGGAATGCAGGCAATCCGAGGACTATGAGAGCTTCTCCTGCGTCTGCCCCACGGGCTGGCAAGGTGAGGCTGGCCAGGGCCCGGCGAGGGCTGGGATGGGAGGTCAGGATGTCTGCAGGACACAGGCAGCTCCCAGGCAGGCTAGATGAGTCTTTGGAGAGGAGCCGGTGGGTGCTGAGGAGGCCCTGGTCGGAGAAGTTCTGGAATCAGGAATTGACCTGGGAGCACCGTTCCCAACTCCAGTTCCTGTGACCTTCTTAGGCCAAAATTAGGGGAGAGGGGATGGTCCTGGGGTCACGGAAGCCCACTCCTGGGTCGGGAGAGGCACTGTAGGTGGGTGGGCCAGCCTGGGAAGGGCCTGGAGGGCCAGGGGCCGCTGGTGACCAACCGGCCTCCTCCTGCCCCGCAGGGCAGACCTGTGAGGTCGACATCAACGAGTGCGTTCTGAGCCCGTGCCGGCACGGCGCATCCTGCCAGAACACCCACGGCGGCTACCGCTGCCACTGCCAGGCCGGCTACAGTGGGCGCAACTGCGAGACCGACATCGACGACTGCCGGCCCAGTGAGTAGCCCCGCGGCTCTGGCCTCCTCCAGGAAGCTCTCAGGCCTCAGTTCCCCTGGGCAGGGTTGGTGCGCATGGTGCTGGCCATAAGCGCCCAGGGAGGCCGGAGTGTGGCCGGGGAGGGTTGGGTCAGGTGTGGGGGATGTGCTGAGGGATGGCCAGGGTGGTTCAGGAGGGCCTCAGAGCCGGCTTGCTCCTCCCTGCACTTCGAGGGAGAGTCACGAGAGCTCCTCCCATGGCTCTTCACTGAGCCGAGGATGGCTCGGGCCCAGCCTGCACTCCCGCCTGGCTCATCAGGCCCCGCTGCAGGCCAGGGCTCTCAGGCCTCCCAGCCCTGCTTCACAGAGGTTGAGGTTGGCAGAAGCCGGGGGTCTTGCTGGCATCACCTGGCAGGCAGAGGCAAGAACTGTCTCTCCTCTCCTGCTTGGTCTGTGAATCCTGCAAAGCTGCCCCCTGCCTTGGGGCTTGAGGACAGGAGCAGAGGCAAGAAATGTCACTCCTCCCCTGCTCGGTCTGTGAAGCCTGCAAAGCTGTCCCCTGCCCTGGGGCTTGAGGACAGGAGCAGGTGGGGAGAGAGACCCCAAGCACAGGAGACGGGTGTGACGCAGCCTGTGGGTGCTGGGGCTCCCCACCAGACACCTTTGTTACAGGGCTGCTTGCCGCAGCCTCGGCAACGAAAGGCTGGGCTGTCCCCAGCCATGCAGCCTTCCCGGCCCCCTCCCGCAGGTGTGGGTTTGTGCCTGCCCCTCACACTCACCCTTCCGTCCTCTCCCAGACCCGTGTCACAACGGGGGCTCCTGCACAGACGGCATCAACACGGCCTTCTGCGAGTGCCTGCCCGGCTTCCGGGGCACTTTCTGTGAGGAGGACATCAACGAGTGTGCCAGTGACCCCTGCCGCAACGGGGCCAACTGCACGGACTGCGTGGACAGCTACACGTGCACCTGCCCCGCAGGCTTCAGCGGGATCCACTGTGAGAACAACACGCCTGACTGCACAGAGAGGTGCGTGGGGCTCGAGTGAGGCCGTGGAAGGGAACGGGCGGTGCGGGCCACACGCAGTAGCTGGCAGCCTGGCACACCATGCAGGCGTCCGCCTAGGCCGGCTGGGCACTTAGCGCTGGCTGCATTGAGTCCAGACATTGTTCATTGTACCGACGTGTCCCTCCTGAGAGGGCCATTGTGACCTCCTCCTGTGTCCCGCACCAGGAGCGCCGGTAGTCTGTCCTGAAGAACTGGTGCGCTTCCTTCTATTAGACAACGAGAACTCTGTCATTCTTGTTTCCTTTTTGCCGTGTTTGCCAGGAAGCTCATTTGGTAAACGTCAGTCTCGTCCCTGGTTTCTGACGTAATTACCTCCCGTGTTACCAGGACGGTTTCTGGTTTCTCCCTCATTTACTTTAACCACCCTATGCCCATGCGTTTGGTAAAACCACTCTCGACCTGACTTATAAAGAAAGCAGGGGAGGGAGGTGTGACGTGGTGTGAGAGCCGGGCCCCGGGTTCCCACTGGCCTCCCTGGGTCAGCCAGGCTGCCCTGGGCCTGTCCTGGCCATCAGGCCCCTAGGGTTGAGCAGAAGGGGAGGTGCTGGCGAGGCAGGGTCTGCTGGAGCGGGGACCCACCAATGCCCTCCGCTCAGCCCCCGCCTGCCCACCCCCTTGCAGCTCCTGCTTCAACGGTGGCACCTGCGTGGACGGCATCAACTCGTTCACCTGCCTGTGTCCACCCGGCTTCACGGGCAGCTACTGCCAGCACGATGTCAATGAATGCGACTCACAGCCCTGCCTGCATGGCGGCACCTGTCAGGACGGCTGCGGCTCCTACAGGTGCACCTGCCCCCAGGGCTACACTGGCCCCAACTGCCAGGTGAGTGCGCCAGCCACAGAGGTGCCCGAAGGAGGGGCCCTGGGTGGGTGCCTGCCTGTGGGAGGTGGGAACGGTCACCCCCAGGTCCCACTGTGTCAGCTCGGGGTCACCCCCACACCCCTGGGCAGAGGGCTTCTGGGGATCTGAGCAGCCGGTGAAGGAACCTGATGCGGAAGCAGCAGGCACCTTCGTTTCAATCCCAGGTTTCTGGAGCCGGGGCGGGAGCTCAGGAATTGGGGAATTGAGGAAAAGTGTTCCTTCTAGCAAAGGCCGAGGGTGGTCTGGACCTGCTGAGGGCCCTGAGGGAGACCCAGCCCAGGCTGTTCCTGGTGTGGGGGTGGTGGGGAGTCCAGGGGCGGCAGTTTCCACTTCTGTAGAATGGGTTGCAGCCTGGGTTGGAGTAGGCCCCTTGGCGGATGTGCGTTCTGAGCTACCGAGGAAATGGCCGGGGCGCGGGCACCCAGCTGACCCCAACCTGTCCCCAGAACCTTGTGCACTGGTGTGACTCCTCGCCCTGCAAGAACGGCGGCAAATGCTGGCAGACCCACACCCAGTACCGCTGCGAGTGCCCCAGCGGCTGGACCGGCCTTTACTGCGACGTGCCCAGCGTGTCCTGTGAGGTGGCTGCGCAGCGACAAGGTAACCTGCTGTGCCCACCCGGCTCGGGTCCCAGCCCATCAAGGTCCTCTGTGGGCCTGGGCCTCACCTGTCTACCACCCCATCCCCCGCAGGTGTTGACGTTGCCCGCCTGTGCCAGCATGGAGGGCTGTGTGTGGACGCGGGCAACACGCACCACTGCCGCTGCCAGGCGGGCTACACAGGCAGCTACTGTGAGGACCTGGTGGACGAGTGCTCACCCAGCCCCTGCCAGAACGGGGCCACCTGCACGGACTACCTGGGCGGCTACTCCTGCAAGGTGGGGGTCCCTCCTAGGGTAAGGGTTGTGGCCGGCACGAGTGTTGCCACACACCGGGCCCTGGCTGGGAGCTGGCCCAGTGGAGAAAACTGAACCTGATAGGCCCATGCACTGTTCAGTCTCATTAGGGGAGGGCTGGGGTCATCAGGGTAGACTGCCTGGAAGAGGTGGCCTGTGGAAAGCCTGAAGGAGGGTGCATATACTGAGAAGTGGGATGGGGTTTTCCCTTCCCCTAGATTGTGTCTGGGCTTGGCCAACACCTACCCTGAGGCCCTCACCTCTATCCTATGGGACGGGGTCCACCCACCCCCAACAGGCAGTGACTCCGGTCACCGAGGCCCTGCCAGGGTCTGTTGGGCTGGGTCTCCCTCCAGGTCTGACAGGAGCGAGGGGCCCGTGGCTTCGCTGGACCTGAGGGCAGCTCATGTGGCCCTGTCAGCCCTCACAGTGGGGTGTGGGAGCACTGCATCCTGGCGCCGGCTGAGCCGAAGGGCCCCTCGTTCTGTCGCCTGCACAGTGCGTGGCCGGCTACCACGGGGTGAACTGCTCTGAGGAGATCGACGAGTGCCTATCCCACCCCTGCCAGAACGGGGGCACCTGCCTCGACCTCCCCAACACCTACAAGTGCTCCTGCCCACGGGGCACTCAGGGTAAGGGCCGCTGCACGGAGGGCTGGTGTTGGCCATCCATGGCCAGGGCAGGGGCAGGGCAGGCACCCCGGGACCGGCCAGAGGCATCCAGGAACCAGCCAGAAACTCCCATTTTCCTGTGTGAGGCCAAGGCCGGCTCACAGCTGCCCAGGGAAAGGGCCCAGAGCGGGGGTCCCAGCGGGAAGGGCGTCTCCACGGCACCCTTGACACCTGCCTCTCCCGAGTGTCCATGCAGCCCCAGACCTGAGCGCTTGTCTTCTGGGACGGACACGCGGCACGGCAGGGCTGGGGTGTGGCGGGCTTGGGCCACTGACGAAACCTGGCCCCGCAGGTGTGCACTGTGAGATCAACGTGGACGACTGCAATCCCCCCGTTGACCCCGTGTCCCGGAGCCCCAAGTGCTTTAACAACGGCACCTGCGTGGACCAGGTGGGCGGCTACAGCTGCACCTGCCCGCCGGGCTTCGTGGGTGAGCGCTGTGAGGGGGATGTCAACGAGTGCCTGTCCAATCCCTGCGACGCCCGTGGCACCCAGAACTGCGTGCAGCGCGTCAACGACTTCCACTGCGAGTGCCGTGCTGGTCACACCGGTGGGTGCCGCGCCCAGGCGGGTGGGGCATGTGGGGCAGCAGGGTGAGCCTCTCACTGCCCTGCTCTCACCCCTAGGGCGCCGCTGCGAGTCCGTCATCAATGGCTGCAAAGGCAAGCCCTGCAAGAATGGGGGCACCTGCGCCGTGGCCTCCAACACCGCCCGCGGGTTCATCTGCAAGTGCCCTGCGGTAGGTGCAGGGGTGCAGGCAGGCGGGGGCCCGCCAGGGGAGACACCTGGAGAGGTGCACGTGGGGGCCTCGGGGCGCAGACCGGGCAGTCATCCTCCTGGCCTTCATCCTCCTCCTCACCCTGATGTCTTTTTTTTTTTTTTAGTTTCAATAAATGATTTTAGAGACATTTTAGATTTATAGAAAAATGGAGCAGGAAGTAGACTCCCTGGGGTGGCTGTCCCCTGCACGCAGTTCCCCTGGTTAGCAGCTTGCATCAGTTTCACTCTGGATTTCAGTGATACATTGTTACCAACAGCAGCCCTTCCTGTACCTGGGGCTTGCCCTTGTCTTTGTGGTTGTGGGTTTGGGCTGAGGTGTGACATGCCTGCCCACCTTCGCAGGATCACGGCGGAGAGTCCCTGCCCTAAAGTCCTCAGCACTCCACCAGTTTACCCCTTCCTCCATCTCCCGACCCCCTGGCACCCCCGATCTTTCTCTGTTGGTAGAATGTGTGTAAAGGGTTTTGCTGCTGGGGGCAAGGTTGCAGGCCGCCTCCCAGGTTAGAGGAGAGCGGTGGCACTGCTGGCCGAGGGCTGGGTGTGAGGTGGCGGGGGGGCGGGGGGTGGCCCACCCCGACACTGTCCTGTCTTCCCTCTCGGGCAGGGCTTCGAGGGCGCCACGTGTGAGAATGACGCTCGTACCTGCGGCAGCCTGCGCTGCCTCAACGGCGGCACATGCATCTCCGGCCCGCGCAGCCCCACCTGCTTGTGCCTGGGCCCCTTCACGGGCCCCGAATGCCAGTTCCCGGCCAGCAGCCCCTGCCTGGGCGGCAACCCCTGCTACAATCAGGGGACCTGTGAGCCCACATCCGAGAGCCCCTTCTACCGTTGCCTGTGCCCCGCCAAATTCAACGGGCTCTTGTGCCACATCCTGGACTACAGCTTCGGGGGTGGGGCCGGGCGCGACATCCCCCCGCCGCTGATCGAGGAGGCGTGCGAGCTGCCCGAGTGCCAGGAGGACGCGGGCAACAAGGTCTGCAGCCTGCAGTGCAACAACCACGCGTGCGGCTGGGACGGCGGTGACTGCTCCCTCAACTTCAATGACCCCTGGAAGAACTGCACGCAGTCTCTGCAGTGCTGGAAGTACTTCAGTGACGGCCACTGTGACAGCCAGTGCAACTCAGCCGGCTGCCTCTTCGACGGCTTCGACTGCCAGCGTGCGGAAGGCCAGTGCAAGTAAGGCTGCGGGGCTCATGGGGCCGAGGGAGGACCCGAACTTGGATGTGGCCTGGCTTGGGCCGGGAGGCCAGCATGCAGTTCTAAGGCTCTGCTCAGGGGGTGCAGGGACGTCCCCCGCGGCTGGCCAGTGGGCTGGAGGCACCGGACATCGGGTGTGAGGCCCCCCGAGGAAGGCGGCCTGAGCGTGTCCCACCCCCCACAGTCCCCTGTACGACCAGTACTGCAAGGACCACTTCAGCGACGGGCACTGCGACCAGGGCTGCAACAGCGCGGAGTGCGAGTGGGACGGGCTGGACTGTGCGGAGCATGTGCCCGAGAGGCTGGCGGCCGGCACGCTGGTGGTGGTGGTGCTGATGCCACCGGAGCAGCTGCGCAACAGCTCCTTCCACTTCCTGCGGGAGCTCAGCCGCGTGCTGCATACCAACGTGGTCTTCAAGCGTGACGCACACGGCCAGCAGATGATCTTCCCCTACTACGGCCGCGAGGAGGAGCTGCGCAAGCACCCCATCAAGCGTGCCGCCGAGGGCTGGGCCGCACCTGACGCCCTGCTGGGCCAGGTGAAGGCCTCGCTGCTCCCTGGTGGCAGTGAGGGTGGGCGGCGGCGGAGGGAGCTGGACCCCATGGACGTCCGCGGGTGAGTGAGACCCGGCGCCCACGGTCAATCCCTGCAACTCTCCTGGGCCCTCCCCGACGGGCTCCCTGCCCCTCACGGCCGGCGCCATGGCAAGCAGTACTCTCCCCACTTTATGGTAAAAGAGACGGAGGTTCCGAGAGGACCTGGGACTTCAGGGCCTGCACAGGCAAGGAGTAGAGGCAGCATTCCAGCTCAGGGCCCTGACCCCACAGCCACACCCTTTTCCTGGGCCACTGCCTTCCCCTGGACAGGCGGCACTCCTGTGCCCAGTAGGTGATTTTGAGATTGAGCTGTGCCTTAGGCACTGGATACTACACTGATTAAAACTCAGCCCTCTGCCAGGCGAGGAGGCTCACACCTGTAATCCCAGCACTTTGGGAGGCTGAGGCAGGCGGAGCCCTTGAGCCCAGGAGTTCGAGACCAGTCTGGGCAACATAGGGAGACCTTGTCTCTGTTTTTTAAAAAAAGTATTAAAAGAAGTAAAAAACAAAACACTCAGCTCTCCAGGGGTTCCCACAGGGCTGAACAGCCCCACCCCAGACAAGAATGCCACTTGGTCATGGCATCTGCCTGGCTTGGGCTGGAGAGGAGGCAGGTGGAGGTCCTGGGAGGGGGCATTGCTGGGCCTTGCAGTTGGAGGAGGAGCTGGTGGGGGTGGGGGGTCCCACGGTGGGAGAACACAGGCAGGAGCAGCTTGAGTGCAGGGGGCACCCCACGAGGCTCCCGCCCATGCCTGCTCGATCTGGGGCAGCTGGACCCAGGAGCCAGGTTGGTTGTGCCCTTTGTGTGCCTGACCCTGGTGGGTTTGCCCATCAGTTCTGCTGGCTTGGAGCAATCCTGGAGGTCAGAAGCATCATCTCACAGGCTGGATGGGATCCTGCTCACGGGAACCCAGTCCTGGGGAGCAGAGCTCACCCCCAGCCAGCATCACCACACAGCCCACCACCGCTGCACCCACCCACACCTCACGCCTGTGCTTCCTGCAGGGCCTGGGGATGGCTCCTGGGGGAGGACTGGGCTCCTGGCACATTCTCTGTCCTGAGATGAGGAAACGTGTTTGTGGCACCAGCAGGAGCCAGAGAGGGTGTCAGGGCGGGCCAGGGAGAGCGCGTTGGTGGGTATCTGGGATGAGCCGTGATCAGCACTGGACGGAGTCGGGGGGCTGGCACCAGTCCCCTGCAGGGTATCTGCTGTCAGACCTGGCTTCCCGCCACCCCAGGCTGCCTCACCATGTCCTGACTGTGGCGTCATGGGCCTCAGTGTCCTGCGGCAGCATCCCTGGCCAGTGGGCGGGGGAGGAGGAAGCCTCGGGTCCCAGCCTCTCTCTGGTTGTCCACCCAGCTCCATCGTCTACCTGGAGATTGACAACCGGCAGTGTGTGCAGGCCTCCTCGCAGTGCTTCCAGAGTGCCACCGACGTGGCCGCATTCCTGGGAGCGCTCGCCTCGCTGGGCAGCCTCAACATCCCCTACAAGATCGAGGCCGTGCAGAGTAAGTGTGGCCCCATCCCGGGAACAGGCTCTGCCTGCAGGGGGTGCCATCCCCCCGTGCCCCAGACACGCTGGCTCTTTGTGCCAGTTGCCACCCACAGGTGTGAGCGTTGCCGTCCGAGTTGGGGGTAGGGCTTTTCTGGAATTTTCTGAATGGCACTCCGCCCCCACCTGCGGCAGTGACAGCTGCCGGTGGAGCCACCTGGGAACGAGTCCAGCCACGGGAAAGTGGGTGCCTGCTTCTCTCCCCACCCCTTCCTCCTGAATTTTCTTTGTTGGGTATTATTTCAAAATCATTACGGCTTTTTTTAAAGAAAAAAAAAGAGAGAGAGAGAAGAATTGATCGGTGTCATGTGAAGTGTTGAAGTTTGTATCTTGAAAATCCCTCTAAATCCTTTGTCTTAACAGCTCAGTGCGAGTGCAGCGATTTGAAGTTGACTAATCCTCCTTCCTTAAAGGAGAAAAAAGTAAAAGCCGTCTCCAGATAGAGTCGGCTGGTGCAGGAGAGAATTTAGCGATAGTTTGCAATTCTGATTAATCGCGTAGAAAATGACCTTATTTTGGGGGGCGGGATGGAGGAGAGTGGGTGAGGAGGCACCCGGCCGCGGAGCCAGTCCGCCGCCCCCCGGCCACCAGCCTGCTGCGTAGCCGCTGCCTGATGTCCGGGCACCTGCCCCTGGCCCCCGTGCCCGCAGGTGAGACCGTGGAGCCGCCCCCGCCGGCACAGCTGCACTTCATGTACGTGGCGGCGGCCGCCTTTGTGCTTCTGTTCTTCGTGGGCTGCGGGGTGCTGCTGTCCCGCAAGCGCCGGCGGCAGCATGGCCAGCTCTGGTTCCCTGAGGGCTTCAAAGTGTCTGAGGCCAGCAAGAAGAAGCGGCGGGAGCCCCTCGGCGAGGACTCCGTGGGCCTCAAGTGAGCGGACGCTGCCCCTGCTTCTGGGTCCCCGGTGGGAGGTGGGACCTGGCCGAGCATCCTCACCGGGAGTCTGCCCCTCCCGACCCAGGGCCCACCTCCCACGCCAGGCCCGGGCCAGGGGTCTCTGGGGGCTTCCTAGGGAGCTCGCTCAGCCTCACTTCTCGACCCCTCACCCCCCAGGCCCCTGAAGAACGCTTCAGACGGTGCCCTCATGGATGACAACCAGAATGAGTGGGGGGACGAGGACCTGGAGACCAAGAAGTTCCGGGTGAGTCGCGAGGCTCCCGGGCTCCTGGGCTCCCGGGCACCTGCCGCCGGGCTGCCCTGACAGGCTCTGCTCACTCCCTCTATGTAGTTCGAGGAGCCCGTGGTTCTGCCTGACCTGGACGACCAGACAGACCACCGGCAGTGGACTCAGCAGCACCTGGATGCCGCTGACCTGCGCATGTCTGCCATGGCCCCCACACCGCCCCAGGGTGAGGTTGACGCCGACTGCATGGACGTCAATGTCCGCGGGCCTGGTAAGGGTGCCAGCAGCCAGGGCTTCCCTAGCCCCGTGGCCCACCTGCCTCTCTCCCCTAAGCCCCGAGGCTGGGGTACAGTTGATACTCTGGAAACTTAGAATTGGGGGTGAGAGCTTTCATCCTTGGGGTGTTTCCCATTCAGAGTAGATGGGGGGGGTCCTGGAGTCCTCCTGTTCTTCCACCAACCCCTTCCTGGGGTGATACCGTAGGGCCACTCTGTCCCTGTAAATTACTCTTTTCTGAAACCTTCTTCTTGAGACATGGAAAGCGTTGATTTTCTTTTTCTTTTTTTTTTTCTTTTTTTTTGTTTTTGAGATGGAGTCTTGCTCCGTCACCCAGGCTGGAGTGCAGTGGCACGATCTCGGCTCCCTGCATCCTCCACCTCTCGGGTTCAAGCAATTCTCCTGCCTCAGCCTCCCCAGTAGCTGGGACTACAGGCGCCTGCCACCACACCTGGCTAATTTTTGTATTTTTAGCAGCGATGGGGTTTCACCATGTTGGCCAGGCTGGTCTCGAACTCCTGACCTCAGGTGATCCGCCCACCTCGGCCTCCCCCAGTGCTAGGATGACAGCGTGAGCCTCCGCATCCTGCTGAAGCATTAATTTTCTAACTGCATGCTTCTGGGGTCCTCTTTTTCCTGGGTGGATTTTGGGTGCCAGGTCTTGGGCAGGTCAGGAAGCAGTTGCCCGCCAGGAGTTTAAGCTGGATTCGGCTTTGTCCACTGAGCAGCCCAGGCGGACTTCAGCTGCCCCTTGGTGGCTGTGTGCACGGGGCCACCAAGTGCTGGGTGGTGCATCCACACCGTGGCCCCTTGAGCTTGGGGCTGCTGCCCCCCTCCCCCTGGGCTGCAGCTGGGGACCGGCCCTCCAGACTGAGCACCCGTCTCTGCCTCTGCAGATGGCTTCACCCCGCTCATGATCGCCTCCTGCAGCGGGGGCGGCCTGGAGACGGGCAACAGCGAGGAAGAGGAGGACGCGCCGGCCGTCATCTCCGACTTCATCTACCAGGGCGCCAGCCTGCACAACCAGACAGACCGCACGGGCGAGACCGCCTTGCACCTGGCCGCCCGCTACTCACGCTCTGATGCCGCCAAGCGCCTGCTGGAGGCCAGCGCAGACGCCAACATCCAGGACAACATGGGCCGCACCCCGCTGCATGCGGCTGTGTCTGCCGACGCACAAGGTGTCTTCCAGGTAGGCAGTGGCTGCCTGTGTGCCCACCTGCCCTCCTCAGGGCCGCCTGGTGGTCTGGGGCAGTGGCCAGGCTTACGTGGCCCTGGGAGCCTGACCCCGAGCACAGCTGAGTCCGGGACAACTGGTGCCTCCACCTGGGACCTTCGCAGTCAGCGAAGTGTGAGGGGGAGGGCGTCGGGCCCATCTGTGTTCCCCAGGGAAGTCAGGCAGAGGCGGGTCTGGCAGGAGGCCTGGGGGATCTGCTGAGTGAGGCAGCACCTCCCCACCCCCAGCAAGACAGGCTCCATCAGGGTTGTGGGCCTTGCTCAAGGTCCAGGTCCCACTGCTGCAGCCCCTCACAGCCCCGCCCCTCCCTCAACCCTGGCTGCCGGCGTAGCCTGTGGCAGTGAGAAGCAGGGTTTAGAGGCTGCCGCTCGGTGCCTGCAGACCTAGGGCTCAGAATGCCGGTGAGCTCGTGGCAAGAATGGATTTAGGGATTTGGATGCCTGGGTCTCCAGGGAATGTCCCTGGCAGGGGCTGCCTTTGCAGTCACCCCTGCTGCGAGTCCCCAGGCTCCAGGCGGCCCTGGAGCAGGTTCAGATGGGCACAGCCCGGGGAGTTACCACAGAGCTTCTCATTTCCTGATTTCTTAGCTCAGGTGACACATTGTCATCTTGCAGAAATAAATGTAGGTAAGCAGAAAGAGCGTGGAAGGGAGCCCCGTGCGGGTTTGGTGTGTGCCTCTCTCAGCCGCCTTCTTTGCACAGATGTGGAAGTTCCCAGGTGCTTTGCAGGAATCAGGCCAAGTTGCCTTTTGCACCCGCCAGTGAGCAGGGGCCATTCCTCCTGCCAGAGGCCAAGGCCCGGCTGCATTACAAGAGCTGCCCACCCCTCTCCGGGCAGAGCTGGACACTAGCTCAGCGGTTCTGAGACGGCTGTAGGGCCGTGAGCCTGGCTTCCTGAGTGCCAGCTGTAACCGCCGTTGGGGGCAGGGACTTGACCTCTCTGTTTTGTAGGTGGTCATGGCAGCTAGGACCACAGTGAGGATTAAATGAGGCCACACGTGGTCACGATGGATCCCACTGTCACCAAGGGGCCTGTCTGTGGGCAGCACAGCCCCTGCCCCCACCCGGGCCCCTCCTCAGGGGCAGCCCCATGGCGTTTCGTCTCGCCCGGCCGTGCCGATCTCACGAGGGTCTCGTCTGTGTCCGGAAGACAGTGGGGCTTCCCGTCCAGGCATTCGTTCTGGGCAGGAGGCATCGGTGTACGTCTGCCCAGCACCCGCCTGAGCCTCTCCCTGTTGCCCAGATCCTGATCCGGAACCGAGCCACAGACCTGGATGCCCGCATGCATGATGGCACGACGCCACTGATCCTGGCTGCCCGCCTGGCCGTGGAGGGCATGCTGGAGGACCTCATCAACTCACACGCCGACGTCAATGCCGTAGATGACCTGGGTGAGCCCACGGGGGCAGGGCTGCTCTGTCGTGGGGCGGGACCGCCACAGGGACGGGTGGGACTGGGTTGCCTCCAGCTGGTCTCCAACCTACCCCATCTGCTTCTTTCATGCAGGCAAGTCCGCCCTGCACTGGGCCGCCGCCGTGAACAATGTGGATGCCGCAGTTGTGCTCCTGAAGAACGGGGCTAACAAAGACATGCAGAACAACAGGGTGAGCGCGAGCCTGGGATGCCAGGGGAGACGTGAGGGCGGAATCCACAGAGAAGTGAGGGCCAAACCCACGGGGCGCAGGGACACAAGGGCCTGACCCACAGGGTCTCGAGGGTCGCTGGGCCCGCATGTGGGCCCCACCCGCATGATGCTGGGCACCTCGTTAGTGCTCCTGCCCTCCTTCAGCCCCTGTTTATGGAGCCCTTCCAAGTGCAGGTCCAGCTGTCAGGACACGGCGGCTCGCCCCTCAGACCCAGCCCTACCCTCCTGGGTGGCAGTCATGGCGGGGCACACAGCCTGGCGTGGGGAATGCTGCTGCTGCCACTGCTGTGTCACCGTCACCTGGACCTCACCTTCTGTCCCCAGCTGTCACCAGGCGGGGATGGGGATGGGAATGTGGTGACGCAGGTGATGCAGATTGAGCCAGAACACGCGTGGCGGCAGCTCCCTGCGGGGCAGGGCCTCTTGGTGTATTCACCAAGGCCAAGGACCTCAAGGCTCGGAGGAAGAAGTCTCAGGACTTTATCCAAGGGGAGCCACCCCCAGCCCTCATCCTGGCCCTGCAGCTCCTGGCCCTGCAGCTGCTGTTGGGTTCCCCTGGGTGCTCAGGGCACAGGTGCAGACACCCCCACCTCCCTGCCGCCAGAACCCCCACCCCCGCCCCCAACTCCTGCTGCCCCCTTGGCATGTCAGGCTAAGGCGTCTCTCCCTCCTGGGTGAGGGCACACAGCGAGCCTGGGCACCGGGGCATGTTGGCCCAGGCGCTCCCCAGTCCGTGGCAGCATGGCCCCACAGAGACTGGGCCCCAGAGGGCATCAAGGCCTGGGAAGCCCCTTCCCACTCCCACACAGCAGCCTCACCCAGACCTGTGACGTGTCCACCACACAGAGGAGACCCCAGGAAGGAGCTTGGTGGCCACCAGGGTGGCTTGGTGGCCGTCCAGATGATGAGCTCCCTCCCTGGTGCCCTCGCCGGTGCCTCTGAACCGCTCCAGGAATTTCCTTTTGTGCCTTATTGGGGGCAGGGAAGAGGGCCTGCAGTTGGTTAGATTTTCAGTGGGGTCTGTGACCCCCCCATAGAGGTGGAGCCCCGCTGATCTAGGGTAGAGGACTGCACAGATCCCCCCTCTGGGTGGGTTTCAGAAGATGTATCAAAGCCTTAACATTTAACAAGAGTCAGGCTAGGTGGTTGCAGGACGCTGGGGCGGGGTCCTGAGGAGCAGCCTGCCTGCCCCCACCCCACGGAGGAGGTTGTACTGCTGCTTCCTCTGGTGATGGAGCCTTGGGGAGGGTCCCCACGCCTGGCCTGGCCCCCCTCACCGGCCCCCGCCCTCATCCCCCAGGAGGAGACACCCCTGTTTCTGGCCGCCCGGGAGGGCAGCTACGAGACCGCCAAGGTGCTGCTGGACCACTTTGCCAACCGGGACATCACGGATCACATGGACCGCCTGCCGCGCGACATCGCACAGGAGCGCATGCATCACGACATCGTGAGGCTGCTGGACGAGTACAACCTGGTGCGCAGCCCGCAGCTGCACGGAGCCCCGCTGGGGGGCACGCCCACCCTGTCGCCCCCGCTCTGCTCGCCCAACGGCTACCTGGGCAGCCTCAAGCCCGGCGTGCAGGGCAAGAAGGTCCGCAAGCCCAGCAGCAAAGGCCTGGCCTGTGGAAGCAAGGAGGCCAAGGACCTCAAGGCACGGAGGAAGAAGTCCCAGGACGGCAAGGGCTGCCTGCTGGACAGCTCCGGCATGCTCTCGCCCGTGGACTCCCTGGAGTCACCCCACGGCTACCTGTCAGACGTGGCCTCGCCGCCACTGCTGCCCTCCCCGTTCCAGCAGTCTCCGTCCGTGCCCCTCAACCACCTGCCTGGTATGCCCGACACCCACCTGGGCATCGGGCACCTGAACGTGGCGGCCAAGCCCGAGATGGCGGCGCTGGGTGGGGGCGGCCGGCTGGCCTTTGAGACTGGCCCACCTCGTCTTTCCCACCTGCCTGTGGCCTCTGGCACCAGCACCGTCCTGGGCTCCAGCAGCGGAGGGGCCCTGAATTTCACTGTGGGCGGGTCCACCAGTTTGAATGGTCAATGCGAGTGGCTGTCCCGGCTGCAGAGCGGCATGGTGCCGAATCAATACAACCCTCTGCGGGGGAGTGTGGCACCAGGCCCCCTGAGCACACAGGCCCCCTCCCTGCAGCATGGCATGGTAGGCCCGCTGCACAGTAGCCTTGCTGCCAGCGCCCTGTCCCAGATGATGAGCTACCAGGGCCTGCCCAGCACCCGGCTGGCCACCCAGCCTCACCTGGTGCAGACCCAGCAGGTGCAGCCACAAAACTTACAGATGCAGCAGCAGAACCTGCAGCCAGCGAACATCCAGCAGCAGCAAAGCCTGCAGCCGCCACCACCACCACCACAGCCGCACCTTGGCGTGAGCTCAGCAGCCAGCGGCCACCTGGGCCGGAGCTTCCTGAGTGGAGAGCCGAGCCAGGCAGACGTGCAGCCACTGGGCCCCAGCAGCCTGGCGGTGCACACTATTCTGCCCCAGGAGGGCCCCGCCCTGCCCACGTCGCTGCCATCCTCACTGGTCCCACCCGTGACCGCAGCCCAGTTCCTGACGCCCCCCTCGCAGCACAGCTACTCCTCGCCTGTGGACAACACCCCCAGCCACCAGCTACAGGTGCCTGAGCACCCCTTCCTCACTCCGTCCCCTGAGTCCCCTGACCAGTGGTCCAGCTCGTCCCCGCATTCCAACGTCTCCGACTGGTCCGAGGGCGTCTCCAGCCCTCCCACCAGCATGCAGTCCCAGATCGCCCGCATTCCGGAGGCCTTCAAGTAAACGGTGCGCCCCACGAGACCCCGGCTTCCTTTCCCAAGCCTTCGGGCGTCTGTGTGCGCTCTGTGGATGCCAGGGCCGACCAGAGGAGCCTTTTTTAAAACACATGTTTTTATACAAAATAAGAACAAGGATTTTAATTTTTTTTAGTATTTATTTATGTACTTTTATTTTACACAGAAACACTGCCTTTTTATTTATATGTACTGTTTTATCTGGCCCCAGGTAGAAACTTTTATCTATTCTGAGAAAACAAGCAAGTTCTGAGAGCCAGGATTTTCCTACGTAGGATGAAAAGATTCTTCTGTGTTTATAAAATATAAACAAAGATTCATGATTTATAAATGCCATTTATTTATTGATTCCTTTTTTCAAAATCCAAAAAGAAATGATGTTGGAGAAGGGAAGTTGAACGAGCATAGTCCAAAAAGCTCCTGGGGCGTCCAGGCCGCGCCCTTTCCCCGACGCCCACCCAACCCCAAGCCAGCCCGGCCGCTCCACCAGCATCACCTGCCTGTTAGGAGAAGCTGCATCCAGAGGCAAACGGAGGCAAAGCTGGCTCACCTTCCGCACGTGGATTAATTTGCATCTGAAATAGGAAACAAGTGAAAGCATAATGGGTTAGATGTTGCGATGTGTTTTAGATGGTTTCTTGCAAGCATGCTTGTGAAAATGTGTTCTCGGAGTGTGTATGCCAAGAGTGCACCCATGGTACCAATCATGAATCTTTGTTTCAGGTTCAGTATTACGTAGTTGTTCGTTGGTTATACAAGTTCTTGGTCCCTCCAGAACCACCCCGGCCCCCTGCCCGTTCTTGAAATGTAGGCATCGTGCATGTCAAACATGAGATGTGTGGACTGTGGCACTTGCCTGGGTCACACACGGAGGCATCCTACCCTTTTCTGGGGAAAGACACTGCCTGGGCTGACCCCGGTGGCGGCCCCAGCACCTCAGCTTGCACAGCATCCCCCAGGTTCCGAAGAAGATGCTCCAGCAACACAGCCTGGGGCCCAGCTCGCGGGACCCGACCCCCCGTGGGCTCCCGTGTTTTGTAGGAGACTTGCCAGAGCCGGGCACATTGAGCTGTGCAACGCCGTGGGCTGCGTCCTTTGGTCCTGTCCCCGCAGCCCTGGCAGGGGGCATGCGGTCGGGCAGGGGCTGGAGGGAGGCAGGGGCTGCCCTTGGGCCACCCCTCCTAGTTTGGGAGGAGCAGATTTTTGCAATACCAAGTATAGCCTATGGCAGAAAAAATGTCTGTAAATATGTTTTTAAAGGTGGATTTTGTTTAAAAAATCTTAATGAATGAGTCTGTTGTGTGTCATGCCAGTGAGGGACGTCAGACTTGGCTCAGCTCGGGGAGCCTTAGCCGCCCATGCACTGGGGACGCTCCGCTGCCGTGCCGCCTGCACTCCTCAGGGCAGCCTCCCCCGGCTCTACGGGGGCCGCGTGGTGCCATCCCCAGGGGGCATGACCAGATGCGTCCCAAGATGTTGATTTTTACTGTGTTTTATAAAATAGAGTGTAGTTTACAGAAAAAGACTTTAAAAGTGATCTACATGAGGAACTGTAGATGATGTATTTTTTTCATCTTTTTTGTTAACTGATTTGCAATAAAAATGATACTGATGGTGATCCGGCTTCCACTCCCCTCTGCTCTGGCCTTTGGCTCCCTTTCTGGGAGGGAGGCAGGGCTGCTATGCTCTGAGGGAGCCAGGAGTCGAGGGCCCCTTCTGCTGGGAGAGTGATGGTGAGGCTGCCTAGTCCCGGCCCACGGGGGTGCAGGGACCATGCTGCCTCCAGGGACTCCATGGTGTCTGCAGCCCGCCTGGTCCAGGCCCTTTGTAGGGAGATGGACACACAGCAGCAAGGGGGTTGCAGCCCTATGGGAGGTGGGGCTCGTGCCTGGGGTGACACGGCTCCCAGGACACCATGCATGAGTCTGGCCCTCCTGGCAGCTCGGGGCTCTTCTCCTCTCAGCCTCGGAGGGATGAAGGTCCCACCCAGCCATCCTGGGGACAGCCCCTCAGGGAGCTCTGCAGCAGGCAGGGGGCTGCATAGGGAGGGCCTTGAGGCAGTGGCATGACCCCTCTACGGGCTGGAGACCACAGGGAGGACTCTGGCCCCTATAGGAGGGCAAAGGGAGCTGTCGAAGCCTCTGAGCAGGGCAGCATGGGTCATGGCAGAGTCTGGAAAGTTCTGTGATCCTAAGGAACTGGCTGAGCGAGGCAGAGGCGGCCTGGTCCTGGGGCCCTGCCCCTGAATAGAGCTGCCAGCCTCACACAAGGGTGGGCCCCTTCTCTCCCCACTGCCTGGGCCTCTGCCCAGCCCCAGACCTTCAGGGCAGGCCAGTGGCTTCAAACCAGAGCGGTGGGGAGTCTGAGATCCCTCTTTGGATTGCAAAGCACTGCCTGCCCTGGGCCCAGTCTCTCCAAGGAGGGATGTGAGCCCGAGGCCTCCACTATGGCTGGGGGCTGCGTCTGCCAGCCAGCGCTGGGCACCAGGACCAGGAGGGGCCACTGTGGAACTGCAGTGAGTGGCCTGACTCTTGTCTTCAAAGGGGGTGACCCAGCCGGAGTCCTGCCCATAAAACTCCCAGCACCCTGAAATTCCACTCCTGGGGGTCTGCCCGAAAGAAGTGAAAACAGGGACTCAAACAAACGCACGTGGCCACTTGCTGTCCCGGCATCACTCAGTACAGCCACAGACAGCCTGAGCGTCCACTGCCAATGACGGGTCAGCAAAACCGTCTGCTGTGACGGTGAACCTTAGTGTCAGCTTGGCCGGGCCATTTCGCCAAACGGAGTGTGTCTCTGAGGTGTTCTGGATGAGGTTCACATTTGCATCCACAGCCCGGGTAAGGCAGTCCGCCCTCCCCAGTGTGGGTGGGCCCCGTGCGGTCCGCTGAGGCCCGGGGAGAACAATAGGCCGAGTGCCAGGGGTCCTCCCACCCGACCGCTTGCACTGGACATTGGTCTTTTCCTGCCTTCAGACTTGGACTGAAAACGTGGGCTCTTCCTGGGCCTGGAGCCCACCGGCCTTCGGACTCGCAACGCCATCAGGCCTCCTGCCTGCAACTGCAGACCCTGGGAACTGCAGGCCTCGAGGTCGTGTGGCCAATTCCCTGCAATAACCTCTCCAGTGGCATGTCTTATGGGCTCCGCTTGCCGGAAGAACCCTGACGAATGCGCACGAGGGAATATGATTCCACCGTAGAAAAGGAGGCGCTGACACCCACCATGTGGACAAGCCTTGGAAGCACGGTGCTCAGTGAAGGGTGCCGGCCGCAAAGGGCTGCAGGTGCAGTGACTCCATTTCTATGGGGTGCCTGTGGTCACCGAACCCATGGAGACAGAAAGTAGATTGATGGTTCCCAGAGCCGGGGGGAGGAGGAAAGGGGAGTGGCTGCTAAACGGCCTGGGGTTTTTTTTGTTTTGTTTTGTTTTTATACTTTAAGTTTTAGTTTATTGTGGCACTGTTCACAATAGCAAAGACTTGGAACCAACCCAAATGTCCAACAATGATAGACTAGATTAAGAAAATGTGGCACATATATACCATGGAATACTATGCAGCCATAAAAAATGATGAGTTCATGTCCTTTGTAGGGATGTGGATGAAGATGGCCTGGGGTTTTACTTTGGAGTGACGCAAATGTTCTGGGCCCAGGGAGAGGTGGTGCGTGCACAGCCCTTCGAATGCACTAAATGCCAATAACGCGGACACTTTTTTTTTTTTTTTTTTTTGAGACGGAGTCTCGTTCTGTCACCCAGGCTGGAATGTGGTGGCGTGATCTTGGCTCACTGCAACCTCCGCCTCTGTGTTCAAGTGATTCTCCTGCCTCAGCCTCCAAAGTAACTGGGATTACAGGCCCCTACCACCACACCCGGCTAATTTTTGTGTATTTTCAGTAGAGATTGGGTTTCACCATGTTGGCCAGGCTGGTTTCAAACTCCTGATCTCAAGTGATCCACCCGCCTCGGCCTCTTAAAGTGCTGAGGTTACAGGCGTGAGCCACTGCACCTGGCCTAACTCGTACACTTTAAAGTGGTTAATTTTAGGTTCTGTGAGTCTCACCTCCTCCCACTTTGGCCTCCCAAAATGCTGAGACGACAGATGGGAGCAACCTCACCTGGCAAGCGTGCACCTGTTACTTTGGCCGACTCAGAGGCAGCTCTCTGCCTCCCCCTGGTGGCACTGCTCTGCCAGCGCCCCACAGGTCCTCCCGAGTGACCACAGGGCAGAAATGGCCCTCACCCCACGCCCAGGGCCATCCCCCGTGACACTGCTATTATCCTGTTTTACACATGAGGAAGCTGGGGCTCAAAGAGGTTAGGCGACTTAGCCAAGCTCACCCATTCACTGAGCCAGGGCTATGTGATTCCCGGTCTGTGTCAAACCACGAGGAGTCACCTGCCCTCAGAGGAGCAGGAAGGCCTGTAGAGTTGATGCCATCCAGCCTGGTGACTTTTCAGACAGGGAGACGGCTGCTCAGAGGGGAGAAGGGGGTTGTTGGGCCACTTTGCCAGGAGTCAATACCATGGCCAGCCTGGCATCAGATACTTTGCCAGGAGTTAATGCCATGACCGGCCTGGCATCGAATACTGGAGCTCTTCCCAGCTCCACCCGGGCCCTTTTCTCTTCCCTATCCACAGTCCCCAGGCCACCAAGTCCATGTCCACCACTTAAATCATCACTCAATGCTCAGGACTGTCTCCTGCCTGCTGTGTGTGAACCCCGTGCTGTGCTGGGGTTGTGCCCTCGGGGACTCTCCCGGGTTCTTGGGGACTCTCCTGGGTTCAGCGCCTCTTTCTCCTAGGCCACCCAAGGCTGCCTCCTGGGCCCTGGCTCTCCCTAGTCCCTAGCTCGAACCCTAACCTGGAGAGCCTTTGGGGCCCAAACTGGTTGCATCGCTCCTGGCTGAAAAGCCTCTGGAAGCTTCCTATACTTCCAGACACCACCTGTGAGTCTCTTAGCAAGGCCTACAGAGTCCACACTAGCCTATGCCCACTGGCCGCTCACCCCGCAGAAGCCTCATGTGGACTGTTCACTTCAGCCAGAAATGCTCCTTCTCCTCCTGCCTGTCCCCAGCAGACACTGCACGGTGCCCTCTGTATGGGCACCTCTGTGGCCAGCCAGCATCCACGTTCCCTGGAGGCAGAGTCTGGGCTTGTCTGTCTCATGGCCACAGCCCAGCTCCTAGCAGTGCCTGGGGTACAGCAGGGACTCAGCAGACATCTGTGCATGGTTTGGGGATAGAGGACTCGTAGGCTTACCAAGGCCCTGCCTCAGCTCAAGGACAGCCAGCAGTTCCTCCTGTGGCCCTGGGGGCCTGCAGTCCCAGGTTACTGTGACATCGACATCAGCCTTGAGCTTTCTGCTTCATTCCTAGTGCTTTTTAGCACCTTATATGGTAAGTACTTGGCTCAATGATTCCAGAAAAATGTTCTCTGAGACCTGCTATGTGCCCAACATGCTTGAAGATGCTGGAGATGAGGAGCATGATGCTCCTGCAGTAACGAGGCTGCTGGCAGTGCCGTCAATGTGCCCTGTGCCTCCGGGGAGGCCTAGTGTGGAGGATACGCTTGCCACCCTGTGAGGTCAGGTCCAGGGAGTCCTTGCAGGAGGCCGGGAAAGGGCAAGGCTGTCACCTTCTTTTACAGGGGAGGAGGCAGAGGCTTGGAAAGGCCAGGTAGCTTGCCCAAGGCTGAACACCTGGGTGGTGGCTGAGGGTCTCTGGCTTCTGGAAGCTTGCAGTACAGCTGGACACACAGTAGTTAGCCCACCATTGCTGGAGCCATCTTACCTGTGCTCTGCTAGCCAGGTGGGCGCCCAAAAGGAGATGCCTTTGCCTGTGCTGGGAGGAGGCGCTGTGGGACCCATTCCCCAGCAGCCGAGAGCAAGGGCACATCTGCCAGGGCGGGGATGCATCTTCAGCCTCATGTCAGCCCTGGGAAGGCCTAGAAAGCGGACAGTGCTGTCTTGCTGCACAACCCTGGCGAGCACACCGGGCGAGCACTCCAGGTTAGGGTGGGGCTCAGAGGTGAGTAGAACACAGGAAGGGGGTGGCAGCGTGGTGAGCATGTTTGCGGACCCTGTGCTGTGTGCTTGGCAGGCCTTGTACATGGAAGTGAGTGGGCCTGAGGCTCCCTCCACACTGCCCACCATGGCCCTGGGGGTCTGGCTTTCCCCTCACAGAGGTGACTTCGTCTCCTCTATGAGGGTAAGAAGAGGAAGCCTGGCCCACCCTCTGGCCAGCCTGGTGGCATGCTGACAGGGAACCCCTGCAGTGGCCTGATGAACAAATGCCACAGAACAAACTCTACGGACCCTGCCTCCAGATCTGCTTCCTCTCCCCTGATTCCAGCTTCCCGGCCCTATTCCCTCCTCCTCCAGGAAGTGCTCCGTGTCAGTTCTCTCCACCTCGGAGGCCTTCATATGTTTTTTTGCCTGGACCACCCAGCTAACCCTGTCTCACAGAGACTGCCCCTTCCTCTCTCCAGGCCAAGCCTCCAGCTTCAGCGTCCAGGACTAAGGGTCTGTGTCAGGGGCTGAGGACAGTGTCCGGCAGGGAGCAGGCCTGCCCAGTAAACCTCCACAAGCACCCAGACATACTCGCCACTGCTATTTTACACCAGGTAGGAAAGAGGAGCAGAAGCTCACAGTGAGGGGCCGTCCTGCGTTCACTGAGACTGCTGCTCTGCTGGGGGCTCCCTGGAGGACCACCACTGGCCCGCCAGTTGTCAGCAAAGAGCCAGGTCCACCCGTCAGCCTCTGGCATTTCAGGCCCCTATCATAGGAGGCTATAAGCACAGGCTAGGGGTGCTGAGTGCCTGCCTTCTAGACCAACACTGTCCAGTGGAAATGTAACACCAGCCCCATGTGGAGTTTTACATTTCCCAGCAGCTATGTCAAAAACAAAAGAAACAGGTGAAATAAAATTTAATAGTATTTTGTTTAATCTGATACATCCAAGATATTGTCACTTTAATATGCAATAAAAAATGATCGATCCGATATTTGCATCCTTCACAACCTACCATGTAGTTTACACTTAGAGCCCAGCTCAGTCTCACAGCAAGCACCAGCGGCCCCCGTGCTGGACAGCATGGCTAATGGGAGGAGCTGACCCGTCGGAGGCACCAAGGACACGCTGTGACCAAGGCTGTGGTGACGCAAAGGCAGCGGGTTTCGTGGCACAGCCTGGAGGTGCACCAGCCTGTCCTGTGTGCTCTGCATAATGCCGTACAGCAGTGGTCACAGAGCTTTGCACCAGGTGCTGATTCCAGCCCACCTAGGGGGGTTCAGGGAAGTGGTGACACTTGTGTCCAGCCTCCAGGTGTGAGCAGGGGCAGAGACTGGGAGAATGGAGAAACCAGCGGATGCTGCAGGCAAAAGCAACAAAGCCCCACCAGGAATAGTGATGGCCACCACCGGCGGGACACCTCCCAGCACTGGGTGGAGGCCTCTGCTGGCTCGCAGCCAGTCACCTGATGTCCCCATTGGCCCCTGCCATGCTTGTTGTCCTGGCAACCCCATTTCAGCCCTGAAACGTTTAGGTGCTCATCTTGCTCTATCTTAGAGATGAAGACCTGATGCTCAGAGACTAAGGAAGTTGAAAAAGGGCACACAGCGTCTCAGGGGCAGGCTGGGCCTTCAATGGAAGGGTCTATGGCCCAGAGGCTGGATGGGCTCGGGTGTAGGGTGCAGGAACCCTCTACTCCACACCAGGCTACAAACTGCTGAGAGCTGTCTCTGTGCACTCAGGATTAGGGAGAAGAGGGGGAAGAAAGACAGCCGGGCCCCCTACAGGTGACGTGGTGATTCACACCCCTAGGAGCCAACAGAAGCCGCTTTCTAACATCCCTGCCCTGGGGTCCAGAGACCTTGCATTTTATGCCTAGGGCAGGGTTGGTTTCTGCAGCTATGGTCTTTCCCATAGCTTAGTGCCCACCCCGGTGGGACCACAGGGTTTCGGAGGACCCTAGAGGGTCGAGCCCTGGGCTCCTGGCTCTTGGGTTCTTTGAACTCGCGAGCGGCAAAAGGCGAGCCCCACGCCTGAGAGGCAGCATCCACCTCTGCATCCCCCTCTTTGGAAAGAGCAAACAATGACACCTCCTTCCGCGGAGGGTGCAGAGCGCCTCGACCACTGGGAAGAAGCAGATGGGGGCAGCGGGGCTGGGGCTGGGCCCTACCACGTGCTCCCTAACTCTGTTCAAACAGGTCAGGAATCTGACTCCTGAAAGGCAAATGTTAGCTGAGCAGAGTGGCCCTGGTGCCACGTCAGCCGGACTGAAGCTCTCCCTGCACCGCCTGCGGCCCTGCTGGCGTGGCACGGATATCACCCCCTCCCTCACCAGCCGCCGGCCCAGCTGGGGACAAGGGTGGCTCCCACCCAGGGAGGACCTCAGCCGCTGCTGGGAGCTCAGCCTCCCGCGATGCCATCGGGCGGGCACCCCATCGGGCGGGCACCCCCACCACGGCGCCTGCCCTCTGGAAGGAGCAGCAGAGGAAGGCCGCGGCTCTTCCCTCCCTCGCCAGGCAGGTGTGCAGGTGAGTGGGCCCGGCATGGCTGGCCGCTTCCTCAACCGCTCAGCCTCCCTCGGCTCCTCCGGAAAATGAGGGCACAAAGGATAGTGCCCACCTGTTCCCTGCGATCTTCCGCGGGAGAGCGTGGATGCTGCCTGGCCTGGCCGTGGCAGGCGCAGGAGCGCCTACCCGCCTCACCCCTCCGCTGGGTCGCTCTGGCCGCCCGAGCGCCCAGGCCCACTCGCCACCGACGTGCACTCAGCCAAGGCTGGGACCCCAGCGCCCCTGTGGGGCTGGCGGCCGAGGGGACGAACCGAGTAGGCCGCGCCTCCCCGGGAGGACAGCGGGGCCGGGGCCGGGGCCAGGGTGGGCCTGGGAGGGCCCGGCGCAGCAAAGGCGCAGGGCGGAGCTTGGGGACGAGGAGCCCGCGCGTCCCCCTTGCGAGTCGGCGGAGACCCGGCTCCGCGCGGTGGCCGGGCCGCCCCTCCCTGCCCGGGCCTCTGTGCAGAGCGAAGGGACAGTAGAGGATGCCTCGGGGAAACCCCAGGTCGCTGGCCAGGGACTGGCGGCAGCCATCGACCAACTTCCGGCGCCGCTCGGGGCCCGCGGCCACGCCGTAACCAGGCAACCAACGCGCAGGCGCAGTCGGCCCTCCGCGTCCCGCAGCTCCGGCCGCTCCCGGCGCATGCGCGGCCGCCGCCGCCTGCCCTCCAGCCTCCCAGCCCAACGGAAGAATGCGAGCGCGCCCGCGTCAGGGCCCCGCGCTTCTCAGCTGGGCGGAGTAGCGGTTCTCGGTGCGTGAGCCTGCTGGCATCGGTCCTGCAGACTGATTTCCCGCTTGTGGCCTTGATTGAAGAATCCCATCTCTTCTCACATCTTAAAACGAAAAAAGACTGGGAGAAAGAGCCAGCGTAACCAGGGCGACGTACCGGGGCGGCCCCGGCGCGCCTGGCCGGGCAGGTGGCGAGGGGCGGGGCCAAGCGGTGAGGCGGCAGACGGACGCCGGCGGGGGGCGGGGCCACGGTCGGGGAAGGACGGCCGAGGGGCGGGGCCAAGGGGGCGGGAACGACAGGATGAGGCGGAGAAAGACGGGCGACGGGCGGGGCTAAGGGGGCGGGACGAAAGAATGAGAGGAACGACGGAAGAGGGGCGGGCCAAGGGGAGCGGGAACCACAGGATAAGGGGTGGAAAGACGGGCGGGGGGCGGGACGAAAGAATGAGGCGGGGAAGAACGGACGCCGGCGAGGGGCGGGGGCAGAGGGGGCGGGACAGAGGGATGAGGCGGGGAGGACGGACGCCGGCGAGGGGCGGGGCCGAGGGATGGGCTGTGAAGGGCTGAAAGAGAATGCGTCTGGGCCGACGAGGCGAGGGGCGGGGCGCGCGCTGATGTCGTAAGCCGGACACGTCGGCGGCGCGGCGGCCGCGGAGACCGGAGCCGGATGTGCCAAGATGGCTGCGGCGGCTGAGGTGTCTGTGCTCGTCGCCAGCGTCGGGTGGGCTTTCGCCCGCGGCTCCTGAGGGATCGGTCTCAGCCGCGCGGGTGAGGGGGCGAGCGCGGGTGAGGGGGCGAGCGCGGGAGGAGGAAGGCGGAGGCCGGCCGGCGGAGCCAGGCCGTGGAGGTCGGGGCGCGGAGGAGAGGAGGCGGCTGGGCCCAGCCCCGAGCGGGCGGTGCATCTCGGGTCCCGCCGGGGCCGGTAGAGGGGACAGACGTCCGGGCCCGCGGGCCAGAGCGGAAGGCCGGACGCGGCGCGGGCCGCCGTGGGACTCTAGGGACTGACGTGGACCCGGCTGGGCTGCGGTGACGCCGGTTCCCGGGGCGGGAGGCTGGACCCCCAGGCACCCCTCGTAAGACTCTTAACTTTTCAAATGAGCGTGTCTTGTCCTCACCGGCTAGAAGGCTTCCTTAGCGATGCTGGTGAAGAGACATTTACATTTGAACCAAAGAGCAGAGTTGTTTGTTTGTAATTTCTTGATTGGGCGATCAGGGTGTTGCAACAGAGGCCGAGGGTTAGAGGAGTGTGTGTGATCCGGCTCGCCCCTTTGTGATGGAAGTGTTACAGTAGAGCCTTCAGAAACATCAGAGCCATTTAAAGTCAGTTTTTGCCGCTTAAGAACACTTTAAAATGGCTTGTAAGTTGGGTGTGGATTGTATATTAAGATTTTGTTTTACATGTATGATGCCGATGTTAACCAAAGAGGTATTTCCCATCCCCCATGTGGCAATACGAAGCAAACGGAACCGCAGACGGTTCTTCCTAGAAGTGATACTTTTGCAAGTTTCAGCACAATGCAGCCTCCCTGCGTTTTTTCCTCATCCCCTTTCTTAGGGTTCCGGTGCTGGTATCTTGCAGACAAGAGGCAAAATAGCGTGTCTTTCTTGTTCCTTGTTCCTCGTTTACTGTTAATAGTGGTTACTACAGTGAGTCTCAAAATTGTACTGAAAGTTTTCTTTGAGGCAGTGGGCACTTTTTTTTTTCTTTTTCTTTTTCTTTGTTTGCCAAACCCAGCAAGAGGTCATGGTAGTGGGTAAATGTTAATGGATTTTCTTCTTCTGTAAGCATCTTTCATGAATACCAGGGTCTTCGTCATTTTCATCAGTGTTAGGCTGCTGGCCTCCTCTGTCGCTGGCTTCCTCTTCAACATCTAACTGTATGTGGTTGCGATTCTAACTTAGAAGAGTTGGAGTTGATCATGTCTTTGTGTCAAGCATCCCATAGTCTGACAGGGCGTCACTAGCAGCCACCGTGAGGGAGACTGTAGGCAGTAGGTAAACTCAGGGGCTTCCTGGCACACTATTGTTTTCCTCACTTAAAATATGAAGCCAGTGGCAGCAAGAGGAGAGGGGTGTGCATGCGTTTTAAATGCCTCAGTTCTGTAGCCAGAACTATACTAAAAAGAGTTTTGCTTAGGTATCCACATGGTTACGGCAGTTTAACTGACTAGCTAGGTTTATGAATACTGCATCTTCAAGATCAGCTGGCCTCTTTGGAACAATAAAAGAATTAGATGACTTGAGGTTACAGAATAAAATTCCCTGGGCCGGGCGCTGTGGCTCATGCCTGTAATCCCAGCACTTTGGGAGGCGGAGGCGGGCGGATCACGAGGTCAGGAGATCGAGACCATCCTGGCTAACACGGTGAAACCACGTCTCTACTGAAAATACAAAAAAAATTAGCCGGGCGAGGTGGCGGGCGCCTGTAATCCCAGCTACGCTGGAGGCTGAGGCAGGAGAATGGACGTGAACCCCGGGGGGCGGAGCCTGCAGTGAGCCGAGATCGCGCCACTGCACTCCAGCCTGGGTGAAAGAGCAAGACTCCGTCTCAAAAAAAAAAAAAAAAGAATAAAATTCCCTGTAGTGGTAACATAGGTGATAGGCAGTTGCATTGTTTTTCTCCTGGTGAGTAGAGAAAAAGATCAAAAAAATCAGTTCAAGTCACAAGATTGTTCCAAATGAAAGTGGCATGTTGCTAAAAAGCTCTCAATTAGGGAGCATGAAGGTTGGAATGCTCCTTGTAAGTGATAATGTTTGCTATAAAAAAGCTCTTAGTCTAGGAGAGCTGCGGAATAATTTTTTTTTTTTTTTTGAGACTGAGTCTCGCTCTGCCCAGGCTGGAGTGCAGTGGCGCGATCTCGGCTCACTGCAAGCTCCGCCTCCCAGGTTTAGCCATTCTCCTGCCTCAGCCTCCCGAGTAGCTGGGATTACAGGCGCCCGCCACCACGCCCAGCTAATTTTTTGTATTTTAGTAGAGACGGGTTTCACCGTGTTAGCCAGGATGGTCTCTATCTTCTGACCTCGTGATCTGCCCACCTTGGCCTCCCAAAGTGCTGGGATTACAGGTGTGAGCCACCGTGCCCGGCCACCCCTGTTAAACAGCAGGTGGGATTAGGACATCCCAGAATCCACTGTGAGTAGAATCTCATAAGATTAAACCCGGGGTTTTTAGGAAAAAATAATCACATCGATTCTCTCATTTATAGACAAAAATACATTGCAGAAAGAGAAGTGGCTGCCTCGAGCCACTCACCTGGACGCTCAGTTTTGCTCTCACAGCAGCAGCCAAGGAATAAACCTCTAGGCCCGTGCTCTGTGTTTAAAGCAAACAAAAGCTTTTGAGGACGATAAGGATCTTCCCGGGGAAGGCCATTTTCTTGAGAGATGAGGTAGGACCCCAGTTCTGGCAGCAGAGTTTCAGGAGGTGCTTGGAAGTTTGCGTGTTCTGGCCCTGGTTGCAGGTGTCGCTGTGTCTGCTGTGGCTGTGCAGCTGGTAGGACCCAGTGGAAGATAATGCCAGTGCACAGATCAGAGGAAGATGCTCTGCCTGTTCTCCTTTCAGTCCATATAAAATAGAGCTCTGAACATTGTTTGTTTTCAGATGAGAGCCTAAAACCTCAATGAAGCCTTTGCTGCTGTTCCTAGTAAATAGCTTGACTTAAAATACATTGATCAGTGTTTTCTTCTCTTTTTTTTGAGACAGTTTCACTCTGTCGCCCAGGCTGGAGTGTCGTGGCTTGAACAAGGCTCACTGCAACGTCAACCTCCCTGGCTCAAGCGATCTTCCCACCTCAGCCTCCCGAGTAGTTGGGACTACAGGCATGCACCACCACGACCGGCATTTTTTTTTTGGTGATGGGGTATCGCTGTGTGTTGCCCAGGCTGGTCTCAAACTGCCGAACTCAAGTGGTCCTCCTACCTCCCAAAGTGCTCGGCTTACAGGTGTGAGCCACTGCACCTGGCCAATGTTTTCTTCTTTTATCTGAATATCAGAAAGATTTCCAAGAGACCAAAATAATATACATCTGCAAAGATGTGTGGATTGGCCAGGCACGGTGGCTCACGCCTGTAATCCCAGCACTTTGGGAGGCCGAGGCGGGTGGATCACGAGGTCAGGAGATCAAGACCATCCTGGCTAACATGGTGAAACCCCATCTCTACTGAAAAGACAAAAAATTAGCCTGGCGTGGTGGCAGGTGCCTGTAGTCCCAGCTGCTCAGGAGGCTGAGGCAGGAGAATGGCATGAACCTGGGAGGCGGAGCTTGCAGTGAGCCGAGATCGCACCACTGCACCCTAGTCTGGGCGACAGAGCGAGACTCCGTCTCAAAAAAAAAAAATGTGTGGATTCAACTCCAGAGTCCTCCCCTTTGGTTTAATTTTTCCTTTGATTGGCTAAACTTATCTGTTTGTTCATGAGGGTGGTGCTGACAAGAAGAAAGACTGATAGAAAGAAAAGAAATTTCCTAAAGATACAGTCCTTGAATTTTTGCCTTAAGAGGCCAGGTTAAGTATTCAAGTTTGTATCTACTATGTTTTATTTAAAAACTGATGGAGGTTTTTGCCCCTTTGTTTTCTATAAGAGGTTTCTTGGCAATTCTGCCTGTTGTTGAAAATGTCGGAATCCAGTCTGTGCCTTGTAAAGCTGCTTTAAGTTTCCTGGGAGTTTCCATTCCAGGCACAGTTACGGCTCCAGTTCAAAGGTAACGTCTTGCTGGTGGTCCTTTCAGACCTTAAGCCAGTCACAGTACAAAAACTGAGACCTATGAAGAGGTGTGATAAAAGGCATTTAGATGAATATGTTTATTTTGCAGTGCTTTTTAAAAAAATGATTGTGTCACTTTTTATTTATTTATTTTTTTTAAAATAGAGACCGTCTTGCTCTGTTGCCCAGGCTGGACTGCGGTGGTATAATCATAGCTCACTGCAGCCTCGAACTCATGGACACAAGTGATCTTCCCTCCTTAACCCCCTGAGTCCCTGGGACTACAGGTGTGTGCCACCATGTCTGGCTAACTTTCTTCTTTTGTAGAGACAAGGTCTTGCTATGTTGCCCAGGCTGGTCTCGACCTCCTGGGCTCTGGCAGTCCTTCCACCTTGACCTCCCAAAGTGCTGGGATTACAGGCATGAGCCACTGCACCCAGCCTATTTTGCAGCTTTTATAACTATACTTCATAATGCTCTTTCATCAAAGAAAATGGAAGAATGAATTTTAAACTTTTGTATCCCTTTTGAAATTTAAAATTAACATGTATGGAAAGTATGATATAAAGTTTTCCTTTTTTTTTTTTTGAGCTAGGGACTCACTGTGTCACCCAGGCTGAAGGGTAGTGGTGCTGTCATAGCTCATGACAGCCTCGACCTCCCAGGCTGACGCAATCCTCCTGCCTCAGCCTCCTGAGTAGTTGGGACTATAGGTGTGCACCACCACGCCTGGCTGATTTTTGTATTTTTTGTAGAAACGAGATCCCACTGTTGCTCAGGCTGGCCTCGAATTCCTGGGCTCAAGTGGTCCTCCCGCCTTGGCCTCTTAAAGTGTTGGGAGTACAGGCGTAAGCCACCATATCTGGCCAGTTTTTCTTTCTTAATAGAAGAGTTGGCTCTTCCTGGATCTAGGGATGGTTTACAGGAAAACGTTGAGTATCTGTGGGTCTGGTAGCATATCACAGCAGTGGTCAGGTTCCGCACTGCCACTGTTGTTGTGGTGCAGGTCTGCGGCGGCAATGGGCCCTGTGAGTAGAGGATCCCAGGGGAGGGAGTGGCCATCTAGACATACTCCATCAGCTCGCAGCCAGGCCATCCAGGGTTCTCACTCTGTCCCCTGCCCCCCAGAACAGTTCCTCAGGGACAGGTGTTCTCTGCTGGGGTGGGGTGTAGGGGAGAGAGAGTCCTTGGGATTTAAGTGACATAAAATCATGTTCAATGTTTCTCTTTTTCCTTAGTTTTCCTGATTGCAGCTAGGACTTTGAATATATGGATTTTATGCTGATTTTCTCTTTTTCTTTTCCAGCTCCAATTAAGGAACAGCTATATCCTGCTTCCTTCTGTAAGCAGCATTGACTTGTGCAAGGGTTCAGTCATGCAGCCGCCGCCCCAGGCGGTCCCGTCTGGCATGGCTGGGCCACCTCCAGCCGGGAATCCTCGGAGCGTGTTCTGGGCTAGCAGCCCTTACAGGAGACGGGCTAATAATAATGCAGCAGTGGCTCCGACAACTTGCCCGTTGCAGCCGGTCACGGATCCATTTGCTTTTAGTAGACAGGCGCTCCAAAGTACACCACTGGGCAGTTCGTCCAAAAGCAGTCCACCTGTCTTGCAGGGCCCAGCCCCCGCAGGGTTTTCTCAGCACCCCGGTTTGCTTGTGCCTCACACACATGCCAGAGATAGCTCTCAGGGACCCTGTGAGCCCCTGCCTGGACCTCTGACACAGCCCAGAGCAGACGCCAGTCCGTTTTCTGGTGCATTGACACCTTCAGCACCTCCTGGGCCTGAGATGAACAGGAGTGCAGAGGTCGGTCCCAGTTCAGAGCCTGAAGTTCAGACTCTGCCATATCTGCCTCACTACATTCCAGGAGTGGATCCTGAAACGTCTCATGGGGGCCACCCTCATGGGAACATGCCTGGGCTCGACCGACCCCTGAGCAGGCAAAACCCACATGACGGTGTGGTCACCCCAGCAGCATCCCCTTCCCTCCCTCAGCCTCGTCTGCAGATGCCAGGACAGTGGGGGCCAGTGCAGGGAGGCCCACAGCCCTCAGGGCAACATCGTTCACCCTGCCCTGAAGGACCTGTTCCCAGCGGGGTGCCCTGTGCCACCAGCGTTCCTCATTTCCCCACCCCGTCCACCCTACATCAGGGCCCTGGTCATGAGCAACACAGCCCTCTGGTGGCTCCCCCAGCAGCCTTGCCCAGTGACGGAAGAGACGAGGTGGGCCACTTGCAAAGTGGAAGCCACCTGGCCAATAACTTTGATCCTGAAAATACCTTCAGGCAAAATCCCAGAATTGTGAATCATTGGGCAAGCCCAGAGCTCAGGCAGAATCCAGGAGTGAAGAATGAGCATCGGCCCGCCTCTGCTCTTGTGAACCCCCTCGCCCAGGGAGATAGCCCAGAAAACCGTACGCACCACCCACTGGGGGCCGGGGCCAGGTCTGGCTGTGCCCCGCTAGAAGCAGACTCAGGAGCTTCAGGAGCTCTGGCGATGTTTTTCCAAGGGGGAGAGACAGAAAATGAGGAGAATCTCTCATCTGAAAAAGCAGGCTTATCTGGTCAAGCGGACTTTGACGATTTCTGCTCCAGCCCTGGGCTAGGCCGTCCGCCGGCACCTGCACACATGGGGGCAGGCAGCCTCTGCCAGGCCCTTCTCCCAGGCCCCAGCAATGAGGCTGCTGGTGATGTGTGGGGTGACGCAGCGAGCACAGGGGTGCCGGATGCCAGTGGCTCGCAGTATGAGAATGTTGAGAACTTAGAATTTGTTCAGAATCAAGAAGTTCTGCCAAGTGAGCCCCTCAATTTGGACCCTTCCTCCCCGAGTGACCAGTTCAGATATGGGCCCCTTCCTGGGCCAGCTGTGCCCAGGCATGGTGCTGTGTGCCACACCGGAGCCCCTGATGCCACACTGCACACAGTGCACCCTGACAGCGTGTCATCCAGCTATAGCAGCAGAAGCCACGGAAGGCTCTCAGGCTCAGCCAGGCCCCAGGAGCTGGTTGGCACATTCATTCAGCAAGAAGTTGGAAAACCCGAGGATGAAGCTTCAGGTAGTTTTTTTAAGCAAATCGATTCTTCTCCCGTAGGAGGTGAAACGGACGAGACCACTGTGAGCCAGAATTACCGTGGCAGCGTGTCCCAGCCCTCAACCCCGAGCCCCCCGAAACCTACAGGAATATTTCAGACAAGTGCAAATAGTTCTTTCGAACCGGTAAAATCTCACTTAGTTGGGGTAAAACCATTTGAGGCAGATCGCGCCAACGTGGTTGGTGAAGTAAGGGAGACCTGTGTCCGCCAGAAGCAGTGCAGACCAGCTGCCGCCCTGCCCGATGCTTCCCCTGGCAACCTGGAGCAGCCGCCAGACAACATGGAGACCCTCTGTGCACCCCAGGTCTGTCCCCTGCCTCTTAACTCCACCACGGAAGCTGTGCACATGCTTCCGCACGCAGGGGCACCGCCCTTGGATACTGTGTATCCAGCACCTGAGAAGAGGCCTTCAGCCAGGGCCCAGGGGCCCGTGAAGTGTGAGAGCCCAGCAACGACTCTGTGGGCGCAAAGTGAGCTGCCAGATTTTGGAGGCAACGTCCTTCTGGCCCCTGCAGCCCCGGCGCTTTATGTGTGTGCAAAACCTCAGCCACCTGAAGTTGTTCAGCCTCCAGAAGAGGCGATGTCCGGGCAGCAGTCACGGAACCCAAGCTCGGCGGCCCCGGTGCAGAGCCGAGGTGGCATTGGTGCTTCTGAGAACCTTGAGAATCCTCCCAAAATGGGAGAGGAGGAGGCCCTTCAGTCCCAGGCGAGTTCTGGTTATGCAAGTTTATTATCCTCACCGCCCACTGAGTCTCTGCAGAATCCTCCAGTCTTGATTGCTCAGCCTGATCACAGCTATAATCTGGCTCAGCCCATTAACTTTTCTGTGTCCTTACCGAACTCTCATGAGAAGAATCAGTCCTGGAGAGAGGCTTTGGTGGGGGATAGACCTGCAGTCAGCAGTTGGGCTCTCGGTGGTGATTCTGGGGAGAACACTTCTTTGTCTGGGATTCCAACCAGCTCTGTCCTTAGCTTGTCTCTGCCTAGCAGTGTTGCCCAAAGTAATTTTCCACAAGGTTCTGGTGCTTCCGAAATGGTTCCTAATCAGCCTGCTAATTTGCTGGTTCGACCACCATCCCAGCCAGTTCCAGAGAACTTGGTTCCAGAAAGTCAAAAGGATCGTAAGGCAGGAAGTGCTCTTCCCGGATTTGCTAATAGCCCTGCTGGAAGCACAAGTGTGGTGTTAGTTCCACCTGCACACGGCACCCTGGTGCCTGATGGTAATAAGGCAAACCATTCCAGTCATCAGGAAGACACTTACGGAGCCCTAGACTTTACCTTAAGCAGGACTTTGGAAAATCCTGTAAGCATGTACAACCCGTCCCATTCTGACAGCCTCGCTTCTCAGCAAAGTGTTGCCAGTCATCCCAGACAATCTGGGCCTGGGGCACCTAACCTTGACCGTTTTTATCAGCAGGTCACGAAAGACGCCCAGGGCCAGCCGGGCCTCGAAAGAGCCCAGCAGGAGCTGGTGCCACCCCAGCAACAGGCTTCTCCCCCCAAAGCCACGTTTTCGGAGCTGTCAAATCCAGAAAGTCTGCCCGCACAGGGACAGGCCCAGAACTCAGTACAGTCACCAGCAAGTCTGGTTCCGGTAGACGCGGTTCAGCAGCTGCCCCCTCGGCCTCCTCAGTCCTCTAGCGTGTCGCTGGTGTCCAGTGGCTCCGGCCAGGTAGCTGTGCCATCAGAGCAGCCGTGGCCACAGCCAGTGCCTGCACTTGCCCCCGGCCCGCCGCCTCCGGACCTGGCCGCCTACTACTACTACCGGCCTTTGTACGATGCCTACCAGCCTCAGTACTCCTTGCCGTACCCACCGGAGCCTGGCGCAGCCTCCCTCTATTACCAGGTAAGAGTCGAGTCGTATGTATAACCCACTTTTCTGTCCGTGCTTTGACCAGTTGAGTCTCTTTCACTCACGGTGTATTCCTTAGTAGTGTTTGTTCGCTTGGTTCCAAGGTCACCCACAGTCCCGCAGGCGTGAGAACAGTATTCCAGTAACGCTTCCGGAGGACAGGGCTCCCGGCTCCAGAACCTACCCTCCCAAGCACAGGCCACCCTTAGTTCACACCACGTGTTAGCATCTTGAATTACTTATAATACTTGCTTAGGATTTGAACCAGCCTCCCCAGCTTACGTGACAAAAAGAGCCCTCCATTTCCTGTCACCCCTGCACCTGCTGGCTGTCTGCAGAAAAGTTCTGTCTTGCATGCCTTGGGAAGCTGGGCGAGCCTCTGGAAGCTTAGGTCAGAAGCATTGGGCATAACCATAGTCCTTTAAATGCCCCTGGAGAATAAAAACATGGAGAGAAAATAGTCAGTTTTGGAGCATGAGCCACACGCATCAGCTAAGCGAGGCGGAGTCCCGCAAGCTACTCTCAGCACGTGGTGGTGCGGGCAGCGGCTCGGGGACCGGCTGTGCTTGTGCAGAAGATTCTTCTGTGCCTCTTTTTCACAGGGACACCAGCTCATGAGTGACATTTGAGTTAGGTTCCGCATAATCCTGCAGTCGTTCGAAAAGTGTCTGTGTACACATTTGATCGTTATCTGCTTTTCCTACCCTCTAACCCAGTTCAACATACACCGATTGGGTTCACCGATTCAGTGTCACCCCAGGTAGAAGGATTGTGTGATAGGGAGTTGGAAAACCATGGTCTTGCGGTATGTAAGGCCAGTTGGAACCAGACTTGGGGCCACACAGGAAGGCCTTGCAGTCAGAAGGGGGCCCGCCCCGAGGAGCAAGGCTGCCGTGGCTTGCTGGGTACTGCCCCGGGGAATGGGGCTGGGCCTCCCCCATGGGCCTCGAGCATCACGGTTTGTGTGCGTGTGACCAGGTGCACACCTGACCCCTCAGACCTGTGTAGGTTCCAGAAGGAGCCCAGGCACTTTTTATTTCCATACAAGGACATTCAGCTCTGCTGGGAGCCCTGGGGTGGGGCTGGTGCAGAGCGACGGGAAGCCGTGGCCTCACTTCGGGTCCTTTGTCCGGTCCTCCTGCTGCGAGCCACCTCCCTCCGCAGGAGTGCACTCCTCCCGCCGTGCCTCTTGCTGTGGTGTCCGGGTGGCCAAGGATGAGTCCATTTTGCTGTGATTTCACATTTCCTGCCAGGCAGCGGCAGCGTCGAGGCCTTGAGGCTTTGAGGCGCTTAAGCGTGAATTCTGGCGTGTGCCCGGGGCACTGCATGTCTTCAGATCCTCATGTGTCCACGTGGGCCCCGTTGGGAACAATTCTGTGGCACGAATTGGTTGGTGATGGGGCTGAAGCCTCCCGAGAATAAAGCACGGTCTGCTTTTAGAGGCTGCTCCTGGCTGGGGCTCTGTTCACTGGGACCCTGGTTCTCTGACTTAACTGAGGTGGCATCTGAAGCGGGACACAGGGGTTGTTCAAATCTTGGCATCTCCACACTGGACTTATCAGGAAGCAGAAACCTAACAGCCCCTTCCAGAAGTCGCCACAGCCCCCTGGGTTTGTCTGCTGACATGCGGGTGCCCTGGGTCCATCCAGGGGTCTCCTGAACAGGGCCAGGGCTGTGGGTCTTAGGATACCCTGCTGCCTGTGGGTGTGGCTGTGCTTTGGAGGTCTGTGTGGTTGTGTATGAGGGAAGGGCCACGCTCAGTCCTGCTGGAGAGCAGCCCTCTGCGATGTTTCTAGCTCAGGCTGGCTGTTGGACGAGCTTGCTCTTGGTAGGTATCGAATGCTGCCCGCCCTCTGCGATGTTTCCAGCTCAGGCTGGCTGTTGGACGAGCTTGCTCTTGATTGGTGTCTAATCCTGCCCAAATGCTTCCTCCCACAGGATGTCTACAGCCTCTATGAGCCTCGATACAGGCCCTATGACAGTGCCGCGTCTGCTTACGCCGAGAACTACCGCTATCCCGAGCCCGAGCGGCCCAGCTCCCGAGCCAGCCACTCCTCGGAACGGCCACCTCCCAGGTGCGGCCGCGCCCACCCTGGCTGCCTCTCTGTCATACTCAGACCCATGTCTGTGTTGCTTGCTATGGGGATAATTTAGTGACTCAAAAAGTTCTGTATTTCTCAAGAATTATACAAACTTATCTAACATATGTTGACATTTTCTTGGTATGGACAAATTGTAGGGTGTGTTTTTAAATGAAATTAAACACTGCCCCAGGTGGTCATTAGCTGCGCTGGTCAGTTAGCATTTGGCGCCACCCCTACTGGGGCCAGACCCTGCTCAGGGCTGCAGAGAAGCAGCCTCTGACTTGTCTGTGAGCCCCTCTGGCCGGGGCACGTCTGTTGGTCCGGCCATTTGCTAATGAGGTGTTCAGGCTCCCCAGAGACACGGCAGCTTTTCACCGGTCTCCGGAGGCCTGGGAGGACTGGTCACAGAGGTGACTTAATTCTTAGACCTGTCAGTCTGGCTACAGAAAGCAGGGCTTGAAAGCCTGTGTTTCCTCTTTTTTTTTTTTCTTTTAAGGCAGGTCTCACTCTGTTGTCCAAGCTGGAGTGCAATGGTGCCATCTTGGCTCACTGCAGCCTTGACCTCCTGAGCCCAAGCAATCTTCCCACTTCAACCTCCCGAGGAGCTGAGACTACAGACATGCCCCATCAAACCCAGCTAATTTTGTTCATTTTTTTTTTGTAGAGACGAGGTTCTCACTATGTTGGCCAGGCTGGTCTCGAACTCCTGGCCTCAAGGGATCCTCCTGCCCTGGTCTCCCAAAGTGCTGGGATTACAGGCATTAGCCACTGCGCCCGGCCAGCCTATGTTTCTCCTTGACATTGCCGCCTCTGCTTGAAGGCCAGCCATTCCTCTGTTTGCCATTACAGAAGAGGGGTTTGGAAAGACCTGTGGCACTGTGCCTTCAGCTGAGTAGGCCTTTAAGCCAGGTCAGAGTCCTCCTGGGCCCTAGAGCAGAGGAGGCTGTTGTTGATTTTCATCTCCACTCAGGGAGGTGCACAGAGCCCTGCGAGGGGTGGGCGTGGTCCTGGCCACCGTGCTAGGCTGCGCCTTCCAGGGCCTTAGCTGCACTTGCTCCTTGTGAGATCTGAGAGAGACTGTCTCACAGGTAGAGGCTTCCCGCAAGGGGATATTGCTTCTTAAACTTGGTAATAGAGAAAAAGCTACTCATTAATGAAGACTTTGTACCTGCACTTGTTTTTGAAAGGTTCCTCGTGCTTATTGGAGGTTTTTAGGAGCTTACCTAAAGACAAAGGCTCTGTCTGTGAACCTCTGCCCACGCAACTGGCCCTGGTGTACTCGGCTCCAAGGGCATACACTGGGCGGTGTGCAGCTGGATGTTGGAGGTGCTTTGTGAAGCAGGCGTCACTGTGAGGCTTCACCTCTCTGGAGGCTGTAATTGTGAGAAAATTCCCAGGATTTGAGCTACTGTGTGTCACCCTGTCACCTGGGAAGCGGGGTTTGAAGTTAAGATCATATTCCGATTCAAAGCCTTCCAGCTCCAGGTGAGGGTGAGCAGACAGGTGTTTCCTAGAGGCCCTGAGAGGCGAGAGCACGGAGGAGAGACAGCCAGGGAGCATTCTCACTGTTCCGTTTTCCTTCTGCTGCTGGCCGCCCTGCCAGGCTCACCTAGGAACCGATTCTGAGAGGCCAGTGGTGGCTCGTGCTACGGAGAAGGCCTCTCACCAGAGGCAGGGTCAGGTCACCACAGGAGTGGCTTTGTCACCAGATCCACAGGCTTACTCTTCCTTCCTGTGTTCGGATCCTGCGGCTGCCTTCAGCCCTGGCTTGCGCAGGCTCTGGGGAATCCTTTCTGCTCCTTCCCCCGCTTTGGTTGGGGAGCACACGTCTTGCATGTTTGTTCAGCCTCCGCGCTTGTGCGTGGCATGGACTCAACTCTCTGGGCTTGGTGTGGTCAGATCCCCGCAGGCACTGCCTGTCTTAGCCTTGTTGTTTTTGAGACTGTGTTGCTCCTGATGAATGACTGGGGTTGGAAAGGTCGGCTGAGGACACGGCGGCTCCTTGGAAACCCCAAGTCAGATAATTTCTCCAGAACCTGCTGTGGCCCACACGAATGTAATAGACCTTAGAGTGGCCACTCAGGCTGTCGGTCAGCAGGGCTCGTTACTGTGGCTGAGCAGTTGGATGTAGGGGGACAAGTGGGCCGGGCCCCATACCACCCAGCAGCAGCCCCGTCTCATGCAGAGGTGCTGCGCCAGCCGAGCAGCCAACCTCAGCGGCGGGTGTGTTTCCCGTGATGTCTCCTGAAGGGGCATGGGAAGGGTCACGTTTTAAAAATTAAATATTGTATGAAAATTATAAAATGCTCTTACATCCTTTCAAGAGTCTTTTTAGGTCTCACCCTTTTAGCCAGGCTGGAGTGCAGTGGTGCCGTCATAGCTCACTGTAGCCTTAAAACCTGCTGGGCTCAAGCCATCCTCCTGCCTCATCCTCCTGCATAGCTGGGACTACAGGTGTGTGCCACCATGCCTGGCTAATTTTTTTACTGTTTTATGGAGACAAGGTCTCACTGTGTTTACCAGGCTGGCCTTTCAAGAATCTTGAAGGTACCAGTAGGTCTGATACTTGATCATTGTACTAACTTGTGCTTTTCCTGTAGTGAGAGTCAGGATCATGGCTTGGTCTACAAAACCAGCCTTTCTGGGGCACGTGTAGGAATCTGACACCACGTCAGCTCCAGGAGACCTGAGGGGGAGGTGGGGCCGTTAGAATCGCGCTCCAGGAGCACACACACGGGCTCTGACGGGGGTACCCTGCGCGCATACAGGGAGCACCAACAGCCAGTGGTCTGGGGTTGAGGCTGTGAAACTGGCATTTTAGGTTGGTTTGAATGGCTCAGTGAGACCGGGCACTGTGGGTCACTCCTGCAGTCCCAGCACTTTAGGAGGCTGAGGTGGGTGGATCGCTTGACCCCAGGTGTTCGAGACCAGCCTCGGCAACATGGTGAAACCCCATGTCTAGGAAAAATATAAAAAATTAGCCAGGTGTGGTAGCGCGTGCCTGTAGTCCCAGCTACTCAGAAGCTGAGGTGGAAGGATTGCTTGAGCCTGGGAGGTGGAGGTTGTGTTAAGCTGAGATCATGTCACTGCACTCCAGCCTATGCGACAGAGTGAAACCTGTCTCAAGAAAAAAAAAAAGCTCAGTCCATTTTGTCCTCTACTGAGCATAAGATCAAAAATTCTAGGACTTATTTTAGCATTGACTTTTATAGGCTACAGCAATGAGAACACAAAAAGGGTCAGTTCTTTTTAGCCGAACGGCTCTTAGTTATTTTACCAAGATGAATTTGAATTAGCCGTATGGTGGGAAATTCCACAGTCTCATCCTTGCTACTGTTTTGAATCTTCTAATTGGAATTTCTGTGTAACCAAAGTGCTTTGATGAATGCTCATTGCTTTGGGAATGATTTGTATTGGCTGATGTCACACTTTAAGAAATAGGTAATTTGTGTTTTAACAGCACTGTGTGTTTTTTCAGGCAAGGATATCCTGAAGGATACTATAGTTCCAAAAGTGGATGGAGCAGTCAGAGCGATTACTATGCAAGCTATTACTCCAGCCAGTACGATTATGGAGGTATGTCAAAGAACTCCAAGCAGCTGGCCTTAGCAGGCGCCTTGTGCAAAAGACACTGATGACATGCAGCGCTGGCCAGCCAGCACCTGCTGGTGACTTCCAGGAAATGTCCCCTTTTATTAATCTCTTTATGTTTTTGCCCAAAAGCCAAAATAGTTGAAAATACTTTGTATTTGGAAATAATTATATTGATATTTTTCATTACTAAATTACATCTTAATCTTAGCATGAATGCATCTTTGTCATATTGGCAGATTTCTCTGATTTTCTAGTGGAACATAACCAGCAGTTCGAGAGCTGCTGTGTCCACATGTGCCTTCGTAAACATAAACGGATGAAAAGGAAGTGAAATGAAAAACCATCTCCTCGGTCCCACCAGCCGTGTTTCCCACACTCCTGACCACAGGAGGCTGGCAGCTGCTGCCTGGGGCGGTGTGGACATGGGCCACGCCCACCGGGCAGCGACCTGGGTGCTCCCTGGCGACGTCCAGCTGCAGCCACATCTGTCCTCCATGCAGTGTGTGCAGCACAGTGGCCATGTCCCCGGGAAGAGCCTCCTCCGGTCACTCCTGCCCTGGCTGTGGCCTCTAGTGCTCTGGGCCCTGAATCCCCTTGACACGTATCAAATATCCTCTTTGATATTTGCACCTGTTTTAAATATAAATTTAAAAAAGAAAAGACATCTTTAGAAAAGATGATAAAAGACCTTTTAAGAACTTTTTCTTAATACTTGCTAAAAACACTTGCTGAAAATGGTATATCCAGTTTGTTTAGAGCCCTTTTAAAGTAACCTTTTAATATTGAGATTATTTTTGAAAACCTTATGAGTCACATTAAGGAGAAGAAATAGTAGTAAAATTTACAGTTAGGGGATTAACTAGTCAAAAGCAGCAACCGTGACAGAGAACTGGCTGGGCACAGTGGCTCACACCTGTGATCCCAGCACTTAGGGAGGCCGAGGTGTGGGAGAAGCACTTGAGCCCAGGAGTTCAAGAACAGCCTGCGAAACATAGTAAGACCCCAGCTCTGTTTAAGAAAAGAAGAAGAAAAAGGACTTAATAAAGAAATCTTTTGGCACCTTTTCTAAAAATATTTTTTCCTTTTAATCTAAAACACTTGTATTGAGAGAAAAATCGGCCAGTTGCCTTTAGGTAGCTAGGGCCCTCCAGATCTCATGGCTTCCTGGTGTCGTGCTGGTTTCCAGGAGAGAAGCTGGGTTTCTCGAGGAGTCCTTAGAGCATGAAGTCCTGGGGTGGTGTCGCTTCTTTAGTGATATCTGAGGCATTTCTTCTTTTGCATGTTACTGTATTAATCATTAATTCCTTGCTCACAGATCCAGGTCACTGGGATCGTTACCACTACAGTGCTAGAGTCAGGGACCCCCGCACCTATGACCGGAGGTATTGGTGTGATGCAGAGTATGACGCATACAGGAGAGAGCACTCTGCCTTCGGGGACAGGTTGGTGGAGCACCCCTGGGGAGGCAGAGGCTGGGGGCAGCCAGGGCGCGCCAGTGCTTCTCTGCCCTCATGTCTGGGTTTTAACAAAGAGCTGTGGTAGTTTGGGTGAGCATCTGCCTGATGTTTTGGTCCCTGTCTGAAAGGAAGGAGGGAGCAGACCCTCCCAGGGTTCCCAGCTTGGACTGTTAGAGGAGAACTGGCCTCAGCAAGAGGACTGTTCAGCACCTCTGGGAGCACCTGGGAGATGGGGCTCACTCTTTCTCATCGTCCCTTCTTACCGGTCGCGCCCTGCAGCCCAGAGAAGTGACCACACTGGAGACGCATTCGCAGTACTTCTCTAACGTTGCACGTCAGAGGGCCCTGAGTGTCGGGTGTGCTGTGTTGTGCCTCGGCCCCAGGGGTCTCGGTCTCGGCTCCTGGGCAGCTGCGTGGCACATGGGGACGGGGCCTCCTGCACTCCCATTCCTCTGCCTCTGTCCCCCGGCTTCCTCTAGGCCTGAGAAACGTGACAACAACTGGAGGTACGATCCTCGCTTCACGGGGAGTTTTGACGATGACCCCGATCCGCACAGAGACCCTTATGGGGAAGAGGTGGACCGGCGCAGCCTCCACAGCGAGCACTCGGCACGGAGCCTGCACAGCGCACACAGCCTGGCCAGCCGCCGCAGCAGCCTCAGCTCCCACTCACACCAGGTGCGCGGCGGCGCCTCACAGACACGCGGACAGTTGTGTTTAGAACCACCATCCTGTTTGCAGCGTACCTAAAGTTTTACTGCTGTGCCTGGGGAATTGATTTTGCCCGTTTGCTTTGTTTTCTAAGAGTCAGATTTACAGAAGCCACAATGTGGCTGCCGGTTCCTACGAGGCCCCGCTTCCTCCAGGCTCCTTTCACGGCGATTTTGCCTACGGCACCTACCGCAGCAATTTCAGCAGTGGCCCCGGCTTCCCAGAGTATGGCTACCCTGCCGACACCGTCTGGCCTGCCATGGAGCAAGGTGTGTGCTCAGCAGGACAGAGGGATACCGGCTAACCCCACTGGGGCGGCCACCCAGCCCGGCATCTGAACACGGGAGTCAGGGCTGGGATTGGAATTGTGATGTCCTGGCCTGGCTCTGACCCAATCCGTCCTTCCGAGAGGCAGGGCGTGTCAGGACGGGCCAATGCTGTCTCTTCTATTGCAGTTTGGTTTAAGGCCTGAGAGCTGCCCTGCCTGCCCTGACATGTGTTTTAAAGTGTGACTCTGAGGACAGCTCATATCCAGGCTCTGGGCAGCCCCTGATCACATCCCCATCGCAGACCCCGTTGCTCAGCAGGCGTGCAGGAGGGAGCTGCTCATTCCCCTTGGAGACTCCGCTCCTGCAGTTGTCCCGCGTGTCAGTCAGAGTTCCCTTCCAGGATGCTCAAATGCTTTTTCTTGGCAAATTGCAGAAATATACGTAAAGATATAAAGTTACAGAATTTAATGGTAGGCTGAGTTTTTTGTTTGTTTGTTTTTTGTTTTTTTTGAGATGGAGTCTCACTCTGTCTCCCAGGCTGGAGTGCAGTGACGTGATCTTGGCTCACTGCAACTTCTGCATCTCGGGTTCAAACGATTCTCCTGCCTCAGCCTCCTGAGTAGTTGAGATTACAGGTGTTTGCCACCATGCACAGCTAATTTTTGTATTTTTAGTAGAGATGGGGTTTTGCCATGTTGGCCAGGCTGGTCTCAAACCCCTGACCTCAAGTGATCCATCCTCCTCGGTCTCCCAAAATGCTTGGATTAGAGTGTGAGTCACTGTGCCTGGCCTTACTTTCTTAAAGTATTGTTTCAGTTAACATTTTTTCATTTCTTTTTTTTTAAGAGACACAGTCTCACTCTGTCACCCAGGCTGGAGTGCAGTGGCACGGTCATGGTCTCTGTCTCCTGGGTTCAGATGGCCCTCCTGCCTTGAATCCTTTCAAAGTGCTGGGATTACAGGCATGCACCACTATGCCTGGCTCCTTATTTTCTTTTTTGCTTGAGGTGTTTTGCTGGGTGCTGTGTGGTCATCGCAGTCTGAATTTGATTTTGTGAAAATGGAAGAGCTCGGGAGTGGGCCAGGCCTGGGAGGAGCACGCACAGTGGCAGGAGCCTCAGGGCGGCTCAAGAGGGTGTTGCGGGAGCTTTCTCAGTGTACAAGGGAACAGCTTTCATGCTTAATGATTCAGACATTTTTCTTTTCCTGACATATGCTGAAGTTCTACTTTTAAGTATGATATTAAACAATTACCGACTTTTGAGTTGAAAGTCTGTCGTGATAAATCTAACCTGTGATTTAAGCTGTGTGAGTGCGTTGAAAGTCTAGGCTCAGAAGCATCAAACAGTGACAAGCTGATTGTTTCTTTTTCAATTTATTTTAAATGCAGTTTCATCAAGACCAACTTCTCCTGAAAAATTTTCAGTGCCTCATGTCTGTGCCAGGTTTGGCCCTGGCGGTCAGCTTATCAAAGTGATTCCCAATCTGCCTTCAGAAGGACAGCCGGCCTTGGTGGAGGTCCACAGCATGGAGGTAATGGCACACGCAGAAGCGTGGCGTCACTGCTCTGCTGCCCCGGGGAACTCTGTGCTTTGTAGTTTGTCATCTTCAATTGTCAGACCTTGTCTCTGGACATACATCCTTGGAAAATGTTTCTTCCTGTGAATTTTCAATTTGTAGGGTTTTTCTTCTATTTGATCATATCTTTTTCCTCCTAGAAGTCAGTATTGTAAGCGTCTGCCTTGGGTGTTCAACGTGGTTTGATTGTATATGCATTTTCTGTCCTCGTTTTGGGGATGTTTGCTTTATTGGTGCTTTTCAATGATAGATGCAGTGGGTGGGCCCGGTGCTGCCCAGGTGAGGGGGGCGGGTGGGGTGGATGTGCGCGGCGCTGCCGAGGTGACGGGGGCTGGCATGCGCCTCTTCCTGCAGCTTCTGCAGGCTTTTGTCACATGTATTGGGGTTCTGCCTCAGTATTTGGGGAGAGAAAATGGATTTCACTACTTAAAATAAAGTTTGAAATCATGGCTGTGGTCCACACAGGCCATGTTTCATGTAACAGCCTCGACAGAGCGAGCCTTCACCTGCTGTGGGGCGGGGCGGGTGGGCCATGCCATCCTCTCCTCTCACGGGCAGCATCCGTGCCTGGGTTGTCTGGCCTGCCAGCAAGGGTGGCTGCGCACTGGCTGCCACTGACCCACGGCCCTCTCCTCGTAGGCCTTGCTGCAGCACACGTCTGAGCAGGAGGAGATGCGGGCGTTCCCGGGACCCCTGGCCAAGTATGTTCCTTGTTGAGGCATTTCTTTGTGAGCCCAGCCTTGCAGACATCACTGCTCACTGTGTGTTCTTTCTGCAGAGACGACACCCATAAAGTGGATGTCATTAATTTTGCACAGAACAAAGCTATGAGATGTTTGCAGAATGAAAACTTAATTGACAAAGAGTCTGCAAGTCTTCTTTGGAATTTTATTGTTCTCTTATGCAGACAAAATGGGGTATGTTTCTTTCTACTTCTAGAGTGTTTCTTCTTGCTGGTCTTCATTTCGTCTTGGGAATGCTCAGCCTCCCGAAGGAGCAGGGCGAGATCCGCATGGCCAGCTATGGGAGCCTCGAGGGCCCCCTTAGGAAGCACACTGTAGTGGCTGGGTGGGGAGGGAGAGGGAACGTGCGGTTGGGATGGGATGAGGTTTCAGCCCAGCCTTGCCAGCCTTTCGGGTAGTTGTGGGTCTGGCTGTGTCCAGGGTGGGGCTTTGTGCCTGTGGTGGTCCAACGCGTCCTCACCTGAGAGCCATGTTCTCCTTCCTGTTCCTGTTGACCCAAACAGACCGTGGTAGGGACCGACATTGCGGAGCTTCTGTTACGAGACCACAGAACAGTGTGGCTTCCTGGGAAGTCGCCCAATGAAGCAAACCTGATTGATTTCACAAATGAGGCAGTGGAGCAGGTGGAAGAGGAGGAGTCTGGTGAGGCCCAGCTCTCTTTCCTCACTGGTGGTCCGGCGGCTGCCGCCAGCTCGCTCGAGAGAGAGACCGAGAGGTTCAGGGAGCTGTTGCTGTATGGCCGTAAGAAGGTGCGCCTCCACATCATGGCACCTGGCGCCTGCACGTGTCCGCTGTGTCGGGCCTGGTGCGGGGTTGCAGCCTTCGGGGAGGGACGTGGCCCCCTTTCGGGAGCATCCGCGCCTGTACGTGTCCAGTGGGTCGGGCCTGGTGCGGGGTTGCAGCCTTCGGGGAGGGACGCGGCCCCCTCTTGGGAGCATCCGCGCTGCAGTGTGGGGCTTCGGGTCTTGCTGTTTCCTGAACGATGCCTGACTCTTGTATGCCATCCTTCTGGAGGTGTTAATGTTGGTTTCCTTCTAACTGTTTCCAGTGTTGGAGACCTGCAGATTAAATTTTCAGTCATTCGATAAATGCACATGTTGAGCACAGGCCGTGCCCCTGCTGTGTGTGCCAAATCTCGGATGAAATGTGCATGACACAAGTTGTGGCATTCTCACAAAGTCAGGCTCGAGTCCACAGCCCAGAAGTCGTTGGGAGTTGGGAGGGCGCACTGAACCTGTCAGAGGCGCAGTGCATGGAAAGGCCACGGGCAGGAGAGCAGCCAGTGCGTGTAGCGTCCAGTGACTGGGGTCACAGCAGCGTGGGGACTGGGGCAGGCGGGGGGCCTGAGACAGGAGCCTGCTCTGGGACAGTGGGGTTGGGGGGTCCATAGTGACTGCAGCAGTGACACTGTGCACAGGAGGGGCTGTCTAGGGTGCATGATGTTTGCTTTGGATGTGCTAAGCAGGAGAGAGGCCAGTCTCAGAAACATGTGTGGCCCTGAACAGCAGAGACATGGGATAGGTTGAGAGTTTTCTGTCCTTTTATATCATGATAAACTCAGAAAGGGCATATTTGACCAGTATTTTTATTTTTTTATTTTTAATTTTTTTTGAGACAGGGTCTCACTCTTGCCCAGGCTGGAGTGCAGTGGCGTGATCACAGCTTAATGCGGCCTCGACCTCCTGGGTTCAAGTGATCCTCCCATCTCAGCCTCCTGAGTAGCTGGGACTACAGCTGCATGCCACCACGCCTGGCTAACTTTTTTTTTTTTTTTTTATAGAGACGGGGTTTCACCATGTTGCCAGGCTGGTCTCGAATTCCTGGGCTCAAGCAATCCGCCCGCCTTGGCCTCCCAAAGTGCTGGGATTATAGGCATGAGCCACCGCGCCCGGCCTGATCAGTATGAGTCTATTATGGATGTTTTATAACTGATTGAAGTCATGTAACCTGTTAGCTTTTATTAACATCTTCCTCTACTGTAACATTTTTGCCTCCCAGCCAGAAGTTCTAAATTATGCCCTGGATGATTTTGGTGAAAGGGGAGGCTGCCTTACTGGAGTCACTGTCCGTGTTGACAGGATATTCGCGGAGGCCTCCTGTTAGAACTGGGGAGTTGACTCGAGTGTGTTTCCCAGTGGATGGGGCGGCGTGGTGGGCAGCGCTGCGTGGTTAGCCCTGTTTGTGATTAGCGTGCTTGTGTTTTATGCTGAAAATGGATAAAAGCAGCAAATATCTACAAATACCCACTACCACGGGGACTTTGAAACTCAGGAAAATAATGAATCGCTACGTGTCTTTAGTCTCCAAATGGTGAATAAGTGTGTTTTTGAGGCCTTTGGGTTGTTTGTGTATCTGCTGCTGCGTGAGGACACATGGCCTGTCGCCTGTCTTGACTCATGTCACGTGAGTGCCGCCAATAACCCACCAAGGTCCCTGAAATGCCTTTCTCAGGATGCTTTGGAGTCTGCAATGAAGAATGGCCTGTGGGGTCACGCTCTGCTACTTGCAAGTAAGATGGACAGCCGGACACACGCCCGAGTCATGACCAGGTACAGTCCCACAGTGGCCTGGTCCAGTGGCGAGCCCTGCTGGCTCCCTGTAGCACGCGGCGTCCGCACCCTGGGGGCAGGCGGCAGGCGGATCTCACTTGACTGTGCTGTGCTCCCACACGAACTCGGGCTTCCTTGGCCTCGAGGCTTCCTTGGGTTGTGTTGTGGAGAGCTTAAAAAGTTTTTAATTAACTGCATGGTTTTTAGTACTTCATGTAAAATCTCAGTGAATTCGTCAGTCTTCATCTTTTATAGCTTTTTTTAAATTTTGAGTTTTGCTCTGGTGCCCAGGCTGAAGTGCAGGGGCGCGATCTCAGCTCACCGCAACCCCTGCCTCCCAGGTTCAAGTGATCCTCACACCTTGGCCTCCCAAGTAGTTGAGACCACAGGCACCCACCACCACACCCAGCTAATTTTTTGTATTTTTAGTAGAGGTGGGTTTTGCCATGTTGGCCAGGCTGGTCTCAAAACTCCTAGCCTCAAGGGATCTGCCCGCCTTGGCCTTCTGAAAGTGCTGGGATTACAGGCGTGAGCCACCATACCTGGCCTTATCTTTTACAGCTTTTTTTTTTTTAATATTGAGATAAGAAAGAAAAATAAAATATTGAGATGTGTGTACTTTGCCTAAGTGAAATATAAGTCTAATCATTACATCAGAGGGCTTAGGGCTGATTTTTTTAAAAATTTATTTTATTACTATTTTATTTATTTATTTTTTTGAGACAGTCTTGCTCTGTCGCCCAGGCTAGAGTGCAGTGGCATGATCCCAGCTCACTGCAACCTCTGCCTCCTGGGTTCAAGCGATTCTCCTGCCTCAGTCTCCTGAGTAGCTGGGATTATAGGTGTGCACCACCACACCCGGCTAATTTTTGTATTTTTAGTAGAGATGGAGTTTCTCCATGTTAGTCTCTTAACTTCTGACCTCAGGTGATCTGCCCACTTTGGCCTCCCAAAGTGCTGGGATTACAGGCGTGAGCCGTCATGTCCGGCCGGCTTTTTTCTTTTAGCTGAGCCAGCATGGGGTCTTTCTGTGTTTATGTCTGCCTAGGTTTGCTAACAGCCTCCCAATCAACGACCCTCTGCAGACAGTCTACCAGCTCATGTCCGGGCGGATGCCTGCCGCGTCCACGGTGAGTGGCACTGCCTGGTGGCTTGCACAGGCTCCACTGCCTGTGTGGAGTTTGCTCGTGGGTGACGCTGTCACAGGCCGTGAGGTGCCTGGTGAGCCCAGCTGTGTGGAATTGAAATGGCACTGGCTTCCGGGGATGAGGCTTCGTTTTGTTTTTCCTCATGTTAGTGCTGTGGAGACGAGAAATGGGGAGATTGGAGGCCGCACCTCGCCATGGTCTTGTCCAACTTGAACAACAACATGGACGTCGAGTCCAGGACGATGGCTACCATGGGCGACACTCTGGGTAGGTCAGGGGTGGAGATGGGCATTGGGCGTCGCGGATGGAGCGTCGAAGGCCCGGTTGTCTGTGGTGTTGGCAGAAATCACCAGAACCCGGCCTTCTCGGTCCGGCTGGCGTCTCTGGTGCCTTCTGTGCGCGTCCTTGACTTCTGCAAGCGCTCCCGGTCGCTGAGCGCCCCCTGTGTGTGGTGTCGTCTCTCCGCAGCTTCAAGGGGCCTCTTGGATGCGGCCCACTTCTGCTACCTCATGGCCCAGGCGGGATTTGGTGTTTACACGAAGAAAACTACAAAGCTTGTCTTAATCGGATCCAATCACAGGTAAAGAACCAAGTCAGTGTAGTCCTGTAAGTTTTCCTTTCCAAGTAAAACAAAATCCTTCTCCTTTAGTGAATTCAGAAATGGCCAGAATCATGTCTTTATTTGTCACGTGGTGGGACACACTTCTGGATGATTTGCTCCAAGGTTGACTATGCCAATAATTGGCCATTTTTTCCACATCAAAATAATTCACTTCCTCTACAGTTTGCCATTCTTAAAGTTCGCAACCAACGAAGCAATCCAGAGGACGGAAGCCTATGAGTACGCCCAGTCCCTGGGTGCCCAGACCTGCCCCCTGCCTAGTTTCCAGGTAAGCAGGTGCTGCCAGCCTGCAGCTGTCATGGCTGGGCAGACACTCAGTGCTAACAAGCTTTTGGCTACTTAGATTGTTTGAATTGGTATCGAAAAAAATGATGTGAGTTTTTTGGGGGAGGATCTTGAGAAGACATTTGATCTAAAATGCTAAGAAACAAGATCCCATTGAATTGAGGCTTTCCGTTTGCATTTGATTTCAATTATTTTCATGAGCTTTTTTTTTTAAAGGAGACAGGGTCTCACTCTGTTGCCCAGGCTGGAGTGCACTGTTTTGATCACTCCCAGGCTCAAGTGATTCACCTCAGCCTCCAGAGTAGCTGGGACTACAAGCAGCACTACCATGCCACACTAATTTTTTTTATTTTTTGTAGAAAAAAACTGTGTTGCCCAGACTGATCCTAAACTCCTGGGCTCAAGCAGTCATCCTCTCTCAGCCTCCCAAAGTGTTGGGATTACAGGCGTGAGCCACCGCACCCAGCCTGTATGAGTTTTTTTTTTTTTTTTTGAGACCAAGTCTCGCTCTGTCACCCAGACTAGAGTGCAGTGGCACGATCTCCGCTCACTGCAAGCTCTGCTTTCCGAGTTCACGCCATTCTCCTTCCTCAGCCTCCCGAGTAGCTGGGACTACAGGCACCCACCACCACGCCCGGCTAATTTTTTGTATTTTTAGTAGAGATGGGGTTTCACCGTGTTAGCCAGGATGGTCTTGATCTCCTGACCTTGTGATCTGCCCACCTCAGCCTCCCAAAGTGCTGGGATGACAGGCGTGAGCCACCGCGCCCGGCCGTACGAGCTATTTTTAATATTTGAGGGCGGTATTCTCTGATGCAGTGTGGGGGTGGTGTCTATAAAACATACATGAGCGGCTGAGCATGGCGGCTCATGCCTGTAATCCCAGCACTTTAGGAGGCCAAGGTGGGTGGATTACCTAAGCTCAGGAATTAGAGACCAGCCTGGGCAACATAATAACACCCTGTCTCTACAAAAAAAAAAAAACAAAAACAAACAAAAATTAGCCAGGCGTAGCAGCATGCACCTGTGTTCCCAGCCACTCGGAGGCTGAGGTGGGAGGACTGCTTGAGCCCAGGAGATTGAGGCTGTAGTGAGCTGTGATTGTGCCACTGCACTCCAGACTGGGTGACAAAGTGAGACCCTGTCAAAAAAAATAAAAAAGAATGAAGTATCTAGAGAATGTCTGTGGAGCAGCTCAAGCTACACGGAAGGCAGTGGTCTCAGTGCCGCGCTCTTGGGGCGTTGTGACCGTGAGAGCCGAGTGGCCCCATGAAAGGGGTTGGGGGGAAAGCAGAGTGAGTTTCCTACCAGCTTAGTCGTTTACTTTGCTCTTGAAATCCCTTGGGGAACAGGGACTAGGACTGTGGTCAGCGGGCGTGGTGGGTGGGAGACGATGATGAGTGAAGTGTCCAGAAGAGTTCACAGCTCACAGGGCGATGCTCGGATGCAGGGGAGCCTCAGGGCAGTACAAGGCTTTGTCCATTGGCGATGCTCGGACGCGGGGGAGCCGCGGGGCAGCAAGGCTTCTGTCGTTTCAGGTGTTTAAGTTCATCTACTCCTGCCGCCTGGCGGAAATGGGGCTGGCCACGCAAGCCTTCCACTACTGTGAGGCCATCGCGAAGAGCATCCTGATGCAGCCGCACCTGTACTCCCCGGTGTTGATCAGCCAGCTTGTGCAGGTGCTGCCCCTGGCACCTGTCCTCGGGATGCTGTGCTGACTGCAGGGAAGGAGGGTTTGCCAGAGCCCCCGGGCAAGGGGGTAGCGATGGTTCAGACGCCCATTGTGGTAGGCGCTCGGAACCTGCCTCTTGGGCGGATAAAGATCTTTGAATGGCTTCGTGTTTTGCGTCTTAGCCTGGGGACTCTCAGGCACCGTGTGCCAGCACAGAGCCTTGGCAGCGAGTTTCACAATCAGAAGGAACTGTCTGTAGGATACTCTTTTTTTATTGAGACACAGTCTCACTCTGTCACCCAGGCTGGAGTGCAGTGTGGTGCGATCTCGGCTCAATGCAACCTCCGCCTCCCAGATTCAAGTGATGCTCCTGCCTCAGCCTCCCAAGTAGCTGGGATTACAGGCGCCTGCCACCACGCTTGGCCAATTTTTTGTATTTTTAGTAGAGATGGGGTTTCACCATGTTGGCCAGGCTGGTCTCAAACTCTTGACCTCAAGTGATGGATGCATCTGCCTTGGCCTCCCAAAGTGCTGGGATTACAGGCGTGAGCCACCACGCCCGGCCAGGATATTCTTATTTTGAGGCAATTTAGTCTGGTGGTTGATAGCTTAAGTGTCCAGAGTCCAGCAGCCTTTGCTTGAGTCCTGGCTGTACTGCTGCAGGCCTCAGTTTCTTCGCCTGTAAAACAGAGGCGGCATGACTGACAAGAGAGTATGGGAGGCGCCCGTGTTGCACCAGGATCTTCACCTCTTGTCAGTAGTTCCATTTGTGAGAACGTGCTCATGGGATACCCAAAAAATGTATTAGGGACATTTTTAGACCCATTTCAAAGTTCAGAGAGTCATTCATGCACGCGTCCTTAGGTGCTCATCCCCCACCTTAGTGGTTATGAACACAGGGCCAAACTTGTGTTCTGCCCCCTCTGTCCCGCTCTGCATCCCCCAAATTCCCGATGAAAGCATGCAGACATTCCCAGGGGAGTCCAGCTTTTGCTGAGTCAGGTCCACGTGGTCAGGTGGTAGTCTCGGGCCAGGCCTGTTCCAGGGGGGTGCCTAGCGCTGCCAACCCAGTGCCCGTGGGTCAAGAGGTCGTCTACAGCAACTTCCCAGTCACCCAGCGTCCCATGTGCTGGGTATGTCACCTAAGCACATACTAGAAACATGTAGGCAGCTAATTAAACTTTATTGCCAGTGAACACCGAAGCTGCATTGCCTGGGCATTTTGAAGACGGCTCACTTGCCACCACCCGGTGGTGACAGGGGCCTCTGATTTTTGCCCGTGTCTAGATGGCTTCCCAGTTACGACTCTTCGATCCCCAGCTGAAAGAGAAGCCAGAAGAGGAGTCCTTGGCTGCACCCACGTGGCTGGTTCACCTGCAGCAGGTGGAGCGGCAGATTAAGGTACAGCCTTGGCTTGGGGTGGCACAGAGGCGTCTGGCAAGGTGGCTTCTGTCCCTGTCATTTCCACACTGAAAGTATGTATCTGTAAAGACAGTGTAACTGCAAACGTGTGCCTGTGAGAATTCCCTAATTCCCCAGAAAGGGCTTTGAGTGCCTCCTGTCCTGAAGTAGGGACACAGCAAGCGCGGTGGTGGCAGGCGGGCGGCGCTGCAGAGCGGCCACAGGCGGCTTCCACAGGGCGGGTCTTGTTCTCCCTCAGGAGGGGGCTGGAGTATGGCATCAGGACGGAGCCCTCCCGCAGCAGTGTCCCAGCACTCCGAGCTCCGAGGTGGAGCAGTTGGACGGGCCAGGACTCAGTCAGCCAGCAGCCCTGGGGATCGCCAACCCTCTGCTGGCGGTGCCTGCACCGAGCCCTGAGCACTCGAGCCCGAGCGTGCGGCTGCTGCCCTCAGGTGAGCCCAGGTGCGCGGCTGCTGCCCTCAGACAAGCCCCTGCTTCCTGCGGGCTGAGCCGTGGCCTGCGCCCTTGCCTCCTGGAGAACTGCTTTCAGATGTGGACTGTTGGAGGCAGTGTCTCACACCACCTCAGTGGTTGTGGGGCTCCTTGGTCTCCTCCCTCTTCCCTTCCATGCTTCCTCCCCTGATGAGCCCATGGAGGGGGGGCTCATGGCTTTCCATGTCCATAAATATCCATGTGCTGGGACACTGCCCTGAGCGCCCGCTGCCTGCTCAGCCTCCCTGCTTGCTTCTCCGGGAGCCTCCGCCGCACCGTGTCTGGGCGGCGCCCTCGGCTGTGCCCCTCTGTAACCTGCTTCTCCCAGTCGGCCCCGTCGGTGGAAGGGCCAGCCCAGAGCTCCAGGGAGTCAAGTCCAGATGCCCCCTCCTCTCTCGCACTTCTCGGCTTCCTTCGTCAGTGAACCTCACCAGCGCAGCCTGCACGCAGGTCCGCATGCCTGGATGAGCACGGCTCCTTCCTGCTCGCCTCCTGCTTCTTCCCCAGACCCTCCAGACTCTCCATCTCACCTGAGGACAAGCCAGGGTCCTCACGGTGGCCACAGGCCCTCCAAGCTTGGCCCTGAGCCCTCCTGCCCTGGTGCCGTGTCCACTCCCACGCTGTGGACCAGCCACACTCCTGATTTGGGCCCACTGCCCACCCTCCCTGCCTGATGTCCAGTCTGCTTCGTCCTCAGACACCGTTACCACTTCCTGGTTGATTGCTGTCCTTAGCGCTTTCTCTTCTTACTCAGTTCATCTGTCCCGACCCCCATGAGGACCCAGCATTTCTTTTGTTGTTGAAGCATCCAGGGCCCAGCATGGTGCTGGTAGGCAGCAGCCCTCCCAGGTTTTATGTTGAGTCGGAAGAATGAAGGAATGAACGAGTGGCCTGTGTGACCCCTGGCCGTGGAGGAGGGGACTCGGGCCTAGCAGAGCTCTGTGCCAGGCGGCCGCCGTGGGCTTGCATGTGGGCCGCGCCCTGGAGCCCGCGTGCCGCTCTGACTGCTCAAGTGCCCCTCCCCTAGAAAAGGAAGCGTAGTGCCCCTCCCCTAGAAAAGGAAGCGGATACTCTGCTTTTCTGCAAACCACGGATGGTGCGGTGGGGTGGTGGCTTCAGGCTTTCTGCTCTGTTGGACCTCCCTTATAAAAGAAACGGGGCTGTACAAAATAACTTGTCATAAACACGTCGAGTGTCAGCTCCTTCCAGTGACTCAAGCTACCCTCAGTAACCCCAGACCTCTTCTCCACCGTTCCCATGCAGCTCCGCAGACGCTCCCTGACGGCCCATTGGCTAGTCCTGCCAGGGTGCCGATGTTCCCAGTGCCACTGCCCCCGGGGCCCCTGGAGCCGGGTCCTGGCTGTGTGACCCCAGGGCCTGCACTTGGCTTCCCGGAGCCCTCCGGGCCTGGCCTCCCACCTGGTGTGCCACCTCTGCAGGAAAGGAGACACTTGCTCCAGGAAGCCAGGAGCCCAGACCCAGGTGGGGCTGCAGAGATGCTGTCTCGAGAGCAGAAGCAGCATGGGGTGTGGTGTTTGTGGGGATTGGTGGAAGAGATTGAAGTTATTTGAGCTTGAAACAACTTACATTACTTGTCTTAACGTAGACCAGAAATTCTGGAAGTTATAGACTGGATGGGTTCAGAGTCTCACTACAACAGCAGTGTTAATGCCAGTTCCTTTTGTAACTTGGCTTTTTGTTGTGAAGCTTAAATGGCCATTGGGGCAGGGCATGGTGGCCGTGGGTCTCCTGGGGTCTGTCTTTAGACGGCCCTGCTGGACGCCTGGTGAGATGCACAGGGGCAGGTCATGAACTTCTGTCTGGAACTCGATTTGGTGGATCTTGTCCCTGGTCTGTGCCTATGTCTACATGTGTGTATATGGACAAAGCAAAACATAGGCCTAGTTTTAAAAATAAAAGAGCGTGCACACATGTGGGAAGATGTTCAGCCTTGGTTTCTGCAGATCATGCTGGTGTGGCGGTAGCTGGGTGGGAAGGTGGTGTGCCTGTTGATCTGTGTGCCACACACACGTCCCGCCTTCTTGTGACTGAGATCATAGTTGCTCTCTTTCCCATTGACAGGGATAGTGCCGCAGGAGGCGCCTGTTGGAAACTCACTTTCCGAGCTAAGCGAAGAAAATTTTGATGGAAAATTTGCTAATCTGGTACTTTGTCACATTTTCTTAAACTATTTGTTTTCCATAAAGTTCATCGAGTGGGCACCCAGACTCCTTGTTGAGTTGTAAGTAGGATGATGGTAGTGAGGACTATGAAATTGTTTCTAAAATTGTTTCTTAAAGTGAAAGTGCTTCTAAATAGCTTTCATCCTTAAAATATGAAGAGTTGGTGAAAACACTGGTAGGGAAAGATGGGGAAGAGAGAATTCAGTAGCGTAAAAACAGTTACTTTAAGTAGAAGAAATACCCAAATATCATGAAATCCCCTTATTAATTTTAATTCTTCCAAAATGGGTACCTTCTCTGATTTCTACATCTCTTCTTCTTTTTTTTTTTTTTGTTTTTTTTTTTGAGACAGATTCTTGCTCTGTCGCCCAGGCTTGAGTGCAGTGGTGCGATCTCGGCTCACTGCAACCTCCATCTCCTGGGTTCAAGCAGTTCTGTGCCTCAGCCTCCCAAGTAGCTGGGACTACAGGTGTGTGCCACCATGCCTGGCTAATTTTTTGTATTTTTTGGTAGAGACAGGGTTTCGCCATGTTGGCCAGGCTAGTCTCGAACTCCTGACCTCAAGTGATCTGCCTGCCTCAGCCTCCCAAAGTGCTGGGATTAAGGTGTGAGCCACTGCACCTGGCCATCTCTTTTTTTTTTTTTTTTTTTTTTTTTTTTTTGAGATGGAGTTTCTCTCTGTCGCCCAGCCTGGAGTGCAGTGGTGCGATCTTGGCTCACTGCATCCTCTGCCTCCCAGGTTTAAGCAATTCTCTGCCTCAGCCTCCTGAGTAGCTGGGACTACAGGCGCCCACCACCACACCCAGCTCATTTTTTGTGTGTGTTTTTAGTAGAGATGGGGTTTCACCATCTTGGCCAGGCTGATCTTGAACTCCTGACCTCATGATCCACCCGCCTCAGCCTCCCAAAGTGCTGGGATTACAGGCATGAGCCACCGCGCCCAGCCCGGCCATCTCTTTTTCTACAGTAGAATTTCTTTTCTAATTTTTTGATCTCACAAGAGGATGTCCTGGAATTCAGTAGAATTTCTAACATTGTCACTGGTTTTCCTGAAAGTGAGATTTATCTCATTAGACATGTTTGGTATAAATACCTCCTCTGTTTGCTCTACTCCTAACCAGGAGGGATGGTTGCTTTTATACAGACCGCATTCTGGAACCTTCTTTACAGATACCCAGCCCTTCACGGGCATCCCATCAGTAGGCGATTGCTATAGTTTGAACTTGCATTAGGTGTTTTACCCTTTAAAATACTGTGTCCCTGGAAAAGTAAAAATGAGGGTTGAGCTATTAAAAATTGGGACTTGACCCAGGAATAAATATTTTTAAAAATCATTGTATCTTTGAGAACACCCATCGCCCCCCTCTGGCCAGTCTTCCCTCAGTGCATGCTCACACTCCGTTTCTTCCAGCCCGGAATCTCCATCGAACGCCCGCATTTGCATTCTGAGTGCTGAGTGCTCCCAGACGGAGCTGCTTATTAAGTGCGGCTGGCTTTTCTCTAGTCAGGCCAGGTAGAGGCTCTGGGAGGCCCAGTCAGGGGGCTGCTCTCCCCAGCCCCCTTCCTGCCTCCCTCTGGTCACCGGAGTCATCCGGCCTCTCAGTGATGTATTTAGGGAACACGCCTGGGGAATTGCATCCCCCTCTCTCTTTCGGTTCCTGTGAGGAGCCCCAGGAGAGCCTGTTCTGCATTTCCTTGCGACAGACCCCCTCGAGGACGGTGCCAGACTCGGAGGCCCCCCCAGGGTGGGATCGTGCCGACTCGGGTCCCACGCAGCCACCTCTGGCTTTCTCACCCGCTCCCGAAACAAAGAGACCCGGACAGGCAGCCAAGAAAGAAACGAAGGAACCTAAGAAGGTAGTACAGCCTGCCCACGGTGCGCCTGGCGGCCGGGAGGGTCTGGGCAGGAGGCACGCTTCCCAGAGCGCCATCCTCTTAATTCACCACACATGCAAATAGCCTCCTGATACAAACAGCCGAGTGTCTACAGCGCACACGGCATGATGGGTGTCTGTGTATTTGTGCCTTCAGTTAATAGGATAATAGCCCACCCAGGTCAGCATGGGGACGCAGCCCGGCCCCCAGAGGTCGCCTCTGGCCACTACCTGTCAGACCCACCCGCAAGGGACCAGACGGCAGCCGCTGCTTTGTCACTGTGGTGTGTGCCTGCTGCCGGCTCACAGATCCTTTCTCCCAGCCGTGGACTTTGGGACTGCTTTCAGTGTAGGGCTGGGATCCGTCAGGCCCCAGGAGCCTCCTTGCCTGTCTCTTGGCGAATGTGCGTGCCAAGGAGCTGAGGGTTTAGCTCGCAGGATGAGCGTGTGTTCAGCTTTAGGAGACACTGCTGAGCAGTTGTCCTAAATGGTTGGTTGCCCCAAGTCACATATCCTGCAGCAGAGGACAAGGGCCCTGGATATCCCTCATCTTCACCAATACTGGGCGGTGCCGGTTCTTTAACTTAGCCATTGTGCTGGGGCTGATGACATCTCATTGTGTCTTCCTCTGCATCTCCACAGCGAGGTGTGACGCTGGGCACCTTCTCGTGTCCCTGTTACCATCTCACCGCTCTTTTGGGTCAGTGCTTGTTCAAGTCTCTATCCGTTTTTTTTTTTTTCCCCATAAAGATGGGGTCTCACTATGTTGCCCAGGCTGGTCTCAAACTCCTGGGCCCAAGTGATCCTCCCGCCTCGTAGCTGGGACTGCAGGTGTAGCCACCACACCTGGCTTTCCTTTCCATTTTTAATGGTGTTCTCTTCAGGACTTGCAGGAGTCCTTTCTGTATTATGGATATAAGTCCTCTGTTAGGTGTATTTATTGTGATATCTTCTCCCAATCTGTAGATTGCCTTTTTACTTGTAATGGTTTTTTTGTTTGTTTGTTTGTTTGTTTGTTTTGAGACAGGGTCTCACTCTGTCAGCCAGGCTGGAGTGCATTGGCATGATCTTGGCTCACTGCAACCTCCGCCTCCCAGGTTCAAGCAATTCTCCTGCCTCAGCCTCTCCCGTAGCTGGGATTACAGGTGCCCACCACCACTCCCAGCTAATTTTTTGTATTTTTAGTAGAGATGGGGTTTCACCATGTTGGCCAGGCTGGTCTCAAACTCCTGACCTCAAGTGATCTGCCTGCCTTGGCCTCCCAAAGTACTGAGATTACAGGTGTGAGCCACCATGCCCGGCCTAGTAATGGTATTTTATGAAAAATATCATTCTTCATTTTAATAAAGTTCAATGATCAGATTTTTCTTTTATGGCTGCTGTCTTGAAAATAAACACACATTTAATTCCAAATTTGTGTGAGCTCTGAGATAAAACACGATACTTGAGCAGGTTTCCAGTGCACAGGCTATCACAGGCCTCCCCGGGACAGCTTGTCTGGCCAGTAGAACTCACAGAGAAATAGAATTGAGGGTGTGTAGTAGCTGCTGAGGCTTCTCCTCTTTCTTCAGTAGAAGTGAAGTGCATCAGGCCGGGCATGGCGGCTCACACCTGTCACCCCAGCACTCTGGGAGGCCGGGCGCAGCAACTCCTGCCTGTCACCCCAGCATTCTGGGAGGCAGGGTGCGGCGGCTCACGCCTGTCACCCCAGCACTCTGGGATGCTGAGGCGAGCGGATCATGAGGTCAGGAGTTCAAGATCAGCGTGGCCAAGATGGTGAAACCCCATCTCTACTAAAAATACAAAAATTAGCCATGCATGGTCGTGGGCGCCTGTAATCCCAGCTACTCAGGAGGTTGAGGCATAGAACTACTTGAACCCGGGAGGCAGAGGTTGCAGTGCGCCGAGATCGCGCCATTGCACTCCAGCCTGGGGGACAGAGCAAGACTCTGTCTCAAAAAACTAACAAACAAAAATGAAGTGCATCATGTGAAGAATAAAGTAAAGTTTCCTAATAACCGAATTCTCCACACATGGGAAACACAGAGGGCTGTGTCTGCCTCCGACACACACTGACTTGGACAGCCCGCCTTCCTCTTCTCAAAGGGGAGGATGTCGGAAGCTTTGTCAGTGTTTAGACGTAAAAAGTTCCTGAAGGCACGTTACTGTTCTGACCTATTTAAATGACAGTAAAATACACAGAACAAAATGCACATTTTTACCATTTTCTGAGTGCACAGTTCTGTGGCACCGAGTACTTTCACACTGTTGTGTTGCCGTCACCACCATCCGTCTCCAGAACTGTCTCACCTTCCCAAACGGAAACTCTGTCTCCTTGAAACGAAACAACTCCCGGTTCCCCCCCACCTCCATCCTCCTGGTGTCTCTGGATCTGCTCCCCACCTCCATCCTCCTGGTGTCTCTGGATCTGCTCCCACCTCCATCCTCCTGGTGTCTCTGTGGATCTGCCCCCCACCTCCATCCTCCTGGTGTCTCTGTGGATCTGCTCCCACCTCCATCCTCCTGGTGTCTCTGTGGATCTGCTCCCACCTCCATCCTCCTGGTGTCTCTGTGGATCTGACCCCCACCTCCATCCTCCTGGTGTCTCTGGATCTGCTCCCCACCTCCATCCTCCTGGTGTCTCTGTGGATCTGCTCCCCACCTCCATCCTCCTGGTGTCTCTGTGGATCTGCTCCCCACCTCCATCCTCCTGGTGTCTCTCTGGATCTGCTCCCCACCTCCATCCTGGTGTCTCTATGGATCTGCTCCCCACCTCCATCCTCCTGGTGTCTCTGTGGATCTGCTCCCACCTCCATCCTCCTGGTGTCTCTGTGGATCTGCTCCCACCTCCATCCTCCTGGTGTCTCTGTGGATCTGCCCCCCACCTCCATCCTCCTGGTGTCTCTGTGGATCTGCTCCCACCTCCATCCTCCTGGTGTCTCTGTGGATCTGCCTCCCACCTCCATCCTCCTGATGTCTCTGTGGATCTGCCCCCCACCTCCATCATCCTGGTGTCTCTGTGGATCTGCTCCCCACCTCCATCCTCCTGGTGTCTCTGTGGATCTGCCCCCCACCTCCATCCTCCTGGTGTGTCTGTGGATCTACTCCCACCTCCATCCTCCTGGTGTCTCTGTGGATCTGCCCCCCACCTCCATCCTCCTGGTGTCTCTGTGGATCTGCTCCCCACCTCCATCCTCCTGGTGTCTCTGGATCTGCCCCCCACCTCCATCCTCCTGGTGTCTCTGTGGATCTGCTCCCCACCTCCATCCTCCTGGTGTCTCTGGATCTGCCCCCCACCTCCATCCTCCTGGTGTCTCTGTGGATCTGCTCCCACCTCCATCCTCCTGGTGTCTCTGTGGATCTGCCCCCCACCTCCATCCTCCTGGTGTCTCTGTGGATCTGCTCCCACCTCCATCCTCCTGGTGTCTCTGTGGATCTGCCTCCCACCTCCATCCTCCTGATGTCTCTGTGGATCTGCCCCCCACCTCCATCTTCCTGGTGTCTCTGTGGATCTGCTCCCACCTCCATCCTCCTGGTGTCTCTGTGGATCTGCCCCCCACCTCCATCCTCCTGGTGTGTCTGTGGATCTACTCCCACCTCCATCCTCCTGGTGTCTCTGTGGATCTGCCCCCCACCTCCATCCTCCTGGTGTCTCTGTGGATCTGCTCCCCACCTCCATCCTCCTGGTGTCTCTGGATCTGCCCCCCACCTCCATCCTCCTGGTGTCTCTGTGGATCTGCTCCCCACCTCCATCCTCCTGGTGTCTCTGGATCTGCCCCCCACCTCCATCCTCCTGGTGTCTCTGTGGATCTGCTCCCCACCTCCATCCTCCTGGTGTCTCTGTGGATCTGCTCCCCACCTCCATCCTCCTGGTGTCTCTGTGGATCTGCTCCCACCTCCATTCTCCTGGTGTCTCTGTGGATCTGGCGACTCTGGGGCCTCACAGAAGTGGGTCATGTAGAATTTGTCTTTTTGCCCTGGCTTATTTCATGGAACATAATGTTTTCAAAGTTGTTCTCGTGTTTTTTATATTTAGGGTGAATCCTGGTTCTTTCGTTGGCTACCTGGAAAGAAAAAGACAGAAGCTTATTTGCCAGATGACAAGAACAAATCGGTGAGTGCTGTCAAATACGCACGGGACGTCCGAGGAATTGTAATGATTTTTCTGTCACTTTCAGAGCAGACCTGAGTAGGTGTTTCCTGAAGTTTTGAAGTGTCATCATTAATCAGATTCTAATTCTATTTAGGTTCAGTCTGCTGACCTTTTTTCTTTTTAAAATCTTGGCAGATTGTTTGGGATGAAAAGAAAAACCAGTGGGTGAATTTAAATGAGCCAGAAGAGGAGGTAAATTGTCATTCTAGTTCCTGTTGGGTGTGAGGTGTGAGGTGTGAGTGGAGGGAACAGCCTCATGTGGCCCTGTGATATTTGGGTGGCTGTTGCCCCTTTTGGAGCCTCCTGACTGTGCCATCCCAGTGGGTTTCTGTGCACACAGTGGGTGTCTGAAGCTGTGTTTCCCTCTGCAGAAGAAAGCCCCGCCCCCACCTCCAACCTCGATGCCCAAGACTGTGCAAGCTGCCCCGCCTGCCCTCCCAGGGCCTCCTGGAGCCCCCGTGAACATGTACTCTAGAAGAGCAGGTAAGGGTGGCCTTGGAGTGGGAGCTTGCTTGAACGATTAACTGTCCCAGAGAGAGAGGCCAACGTGTAGCTGTTGTGCATGGGGAGGAGGTGGCTTCCCGCACGTCCCTGCGTGCTTTTCCTCTGACACAGTGAGCGCAGAGCGTTTGGAAGCTGGAGGCCACCTGGCGCGTTCACCTCAATTTGCTTCCCTCCCCTTTGCAGCAGGAACCAGAGCTCGCTACGTTGACGTCCTGAACCCAAGCGGGACCCAGCGGAGTGAGCCGGCGCTCGCTCCTGCGGACTTTGTCGCTCCACTCGCGCCACTCCCAATTCCTTCTAACTTGTTCGTGCCAACCCCAGGTAGGTAGCACGAGCACCAGCCCCTCCAGGTCAGCCCCCAGTCTCCTGACCTTTGATCCTCTTTCTATGAGTCTCTCCTAAATCTCCCGTTAAAAGAATGACCTGGCCAGCATGCAGAGAGCCTGGGGTTGGTTTGTGGTTTTTTTTTATTTGCCTGTTTCTGCATGAGTGTGCCGCGTGTGCCGCGTGTGCAGCGTGAAACTCTCTTCCTCTCGGAGTGTCTTCAGTGAGACCCCAGGGACATTCTGGACGGAATGATGGCCTCCTCACTCTCTCATCCCCAGATGCAGAAGAACCACAGCTTCCAGACAGGACTGGCAGGGAAGGGCCTGCAGCAGCTAGGGGCCTCGCCAATCCAGAGCCTGCCCCAGAGCCCAAGGTGAGCGGGTACAGTGGGAAAGGGGAAAGGTACCCAGTGAGGAGGCACCTCCCCATCCTGCCAGACAGGGCCTTGCCTTCTGCAAGTCAATATCCAATGTGCACGCAGAGTGTTCCGCCTTAAACGCCTCACACTTATGTATGGTACAGACGGAAGGTAGAATGCAGGGTGCCGGGCGGGACAGAGCTGTTTGGGAAGACGGAGATCTGGGGATAGTGGCGGTGATGGTTGCTCAGCACGGTGAATGTGCTTAAAACTTAAAAATGATTAAAGTGGCAAATTTTACGGTATGTATATTTTACAATTTTTAAAATTGGAAAAAATAAAATTAATTACTCTAAGTTACAGAGAAATTACCTACCGATAATAAAAGTTAAGTATATTTTCATCCAAAAAACAAAAACAAAAACCAAATGACTCCCATGTGAAGTAGAACAGCTCAGACCAGTCGGGAGTGGTGGCTGATGCCTGTAATCCCAGCTCTTTGGGAGGCTGAGCTGGGCGGGTCACCTGAGGTCAGGAGTTCGAGACCAGCCTGGCCAACGTGGTGAAACCCCGTCTCTACTAAAAAAAAAACAAAATTTACCTGGGTGTGGTGGCGGGTGCCTGTAATCCCAGCTACTCAGAAGGCTGAGGCAGAAGAATCGCTTGGACCCAGGAGGCAGAGGTTGCAGTGAGCTGAGATTGCGCCATTGCACTCCATCCCGGGCGACAGAGCGAGACTCCATCTCAAAAAAAAAACCAGCTCAGACTGCACTCTGTACGGTGGGACAGGCCTGGGCCTAATCCTGTTCTCCATTCATCAGCTGTGTAAAGCATGGGGCAGTCACTCACCTGTCTAAGCCTCAGTTTTCCCCTCTGTAAAATGGGAATAACAGTAGCCCCAGATTGCAAGCCTGTCATGGGCACACACAGGCACCTGGTAGAGAGCTGCAGGGGTCTAGAGCCAACAGGGTTGTGTGGCTGGACCCACGTGTGAGACACTTTTCACTTCTCTCTGAGGAGCACTTTACGTGGAAGAGGGCGTTTGTAACCTAGGCCAGAACAGTTTCATATTTTTTCGGCCTGGTGTGAGAGACTTAAATTCCCTGGGATTTGGTTGCTGCAATTCTTCTTTTCCTCGGCAGGTTTTAAGCTCTGCAGCGTCACTCCCTGGCTCTGAACTCCCCTCCTCCAGGCCTGAGGGTTCCCAGGGAGGAGAGGTAAGGAGTGCCGACGCCAGGGCCCCCCGCAGCCCAGGCCTCCCCAGCAGCTCACTGTCCAGGCGCCTCTTCCTTTATGGAGGGCGGTACTGGGTAGGAAGAGGCAGTTTAGAAACAAGAGCACCTTGAAGGTGGTGTTCCTGGGGGAAAAAATTGCACTTGTTTTAACAAAACTGTTTGGGAGCTCCAGGAGGGGTGCAGGGGGTTTGAGTTGTCGCCTCAGTCCCGGTCCTCTCCCCTCAACAGCACGGGAATTGTCTTGAATTGTGAGGTGTCAGGAGGTGAAGCTGGCTTAGGCCGAGGCTGGACTTTTCCTCCCAGCCCTCCCCTAAGCTAATGGTTGTTTCGGGATAACAGCTTTACATTAAGACAGGAATCTTAAGCTAACACTGGCTTTTTTTCCCTTTTGAGTTATGTTGATTCTAATGGCATCACAAAGCTTTTGAAATGGAACTGACGGCTTGGATTGGACAGTGACGCGCATGTTGACTTTTGTCCGTGTTTTGTGTGTGTTCTTGCTGTTTTGTAGCTTTCGCGCTGTAGTTCAATGAGTTCATTATCACGTGAAGTGAGCCAGCATTTTAATCAGGTACCTGCGGCTGGTGGTCCTCACTAACATGAGAGCTGGCGTGTGCCGCCTGTGTTCCTGAGCACGCGGTGCCGGTTCGCCACGTGCGCTTTGCCACTAACCTCGCCCGTTGTCTCCCTCAGCGTCACGTGACCAAGGGTACAGGGTTCCTTTTTTTTTTTTTTTTGAGACGGAGTTTCGCTCTTGTTGCCCAGGCTGGAATGCAATGGTGTGATCTCAGCTCACCGCCACCTCCACCTCCTGGGTTCAAGCCATCCTCCTGTCTCGGCCTTCCTGAGTAGCTGGGATTACAGGCATGAGCCACCACGCCCAGCTAATTTTGTATTTTTAGTAGAGACGGGGTTTCTCCATGTTGGTCAGGCTGGTCCCAACCTCAGGTGATCCGCCCGCCTCAGCCTCCCAAAGTGCTGAGATTACAGCAGTGTTCCTTTAAATGGCCTTAAAGGGGGTTTTGCTGTTAAGTCTCCACATACATGGGGCGACTGGATCGACCCTGAGGTGTCCTAGTCAATGAGTGGGTTCTGTCATTTTGCTCTTTCCAAATTGGTTTTTCCAATGACGGGCCTGGGTCGTGGCCTCGCCGAGTGAGTGTTTCCCCGGTCAGGATGCTCTCCTTTGGAAGGAAGATTGCTCCTTTCTGATCAAGCATGAGAACGTTGGTTTGAGGCCGGGGCGGGTGCAGCAGTGACGGTGTCCTGCGGCCAATGTGGGAGGGAGGTGAACGAACGCTTCATCTTCTGCCTGTCCCGGCACCAGCTGCAGCCGTGGCTCAGCAGAAAGGCTTGCAGCGACCCTTCCGCCTGCAAATGAGAGCCCTGGGCCTCGTGTCATGGCTGGAGCCTTAGAGCTGCAGCCGTGGGCACCTCCTCACCACCTCGCACGCTCGGTGCCACCTCAGTGCTGTGTGCACCTTCCCATTGCATGTTCCGGTGCTTAAAACATTGGCTCTGCACGTTGCTTTGATTTTCACCATTTTTCTCTGAACCATTAAATAACTAAATCCAGTGTTGCAAGAAGTGTCTTGGATCTGCTTCTGTAGCTTATGTAAAAGTACTGTAAATCCCACCTAGAAGCGGTGTCTTTATCTGCACTTGAAGTGACAGCTGCTGTGCAGCACAGCCCTGCTGAGGTGACTTCTCTGTGCTTCTCAGGCTCCTGGCGACCTCCCTGCTGCAGGGGGCCCTCCCAGCGGGGCTGTGCCCTTCTACAACCCTGCTCAGCTGGCACAGGTGAGTGACTCCTACCTTTCCCTACGAGACCCTAACACACCCACTGACGACCTGACCCTGCTGCTCAGTGATGGCAGCTTTCTGCCCTAGATCCTCTTTTTCCTTCTTTTTAAAAATATATATTTATTTATTTATTGAGACAGGGTCTTGCTCTGTTGCCCAGGCTGGAGTGCAGTGGTGCGATCTCTGATCTCAGCTCACTGCAGCCATAACTTCCTGGGCTGAAGCAATCCTCCTGCCTCAGCCTCCTGAGTAGCTGGGACTACAGGCACGGTCAGCACACCTGGCAAATTTTTTATGTTTTGTAGAGACGGTCTCACCTTGTTGCCTAGGCTGGTCTTGAACTACTAGGCTCAAGCGATCTTCCCACCTCGGCTTCCCAAGGCACTGGGATTACAGGCTTGAGCCACCGTGCCCAGCTTCTCTTTTCTGAATGAAAGTTGCACACCTACTGGGTGGCAGTCCACAGGGCACTGTGAGGAGCCAGGTTGGGCCCTCCCCGGCTGCCATTTCTCCCTCTGTGTGGACACCAGGCCCTCCGTGCTCCCGTGTGGAGCTCTGTGTGGACACCAGGCCCTCTGTGCTCCCATGTAGGGCTGTGTGGACACCAGGCCCGCTGTGCTCCCGTGTGGAGCTCTGTGTGGACACCAGGCCCTCTGTGCTCCCCTGTGGAGCTCTGTGTGGACACCAGGCCCGCCGTGCTCCCGTGTGGAGCTCTGTGTGGACACCAGGCCCGCCGTGCTCCCGTGTGGGGCTGCGTGGACACCAGGCCCTCCGTGCTCCCGTGTGGAGCTCTGTGTGGACACCAGGCCCTCTGTGCTCCCATGTAGGGCTGTGTGGACACCAGGCCCGCCGTGCTCCCATGTGGAGCTCTGTGTGGACACCAGGCCCTCCGTGCTCCTGCATTCGCTTTGCCTTTTCCTAGGTTGTGGTTTGTAAAGTGTGCTTGGCTTTCTACTTGTGTATCCCTCATTCAGCCCCCAGCTCTGCCGCGTCTGCTATTCTGTTCTCCTGGAGCCCGTGGTCTCTGAGCCGAGTGATCTCTCCTCCCTTGGCCCGGGCACCCGGGTCTCCCCGGAGTGGGTCCCCCAGCTTTGGAATCCTACATTGCTGCCTTTCTTAGTTATTCTGTTTGTCTTGGTGACACATATCCTCTGGTAGCTCTTGCTTTTTTTGTATGTTTATTTCTTTTTCCTAGTAGCTTCTTGACAGAAAGGTCCCGGGGTGACTTGGGAGATGCCTTTCACGTCTGGAGCTGCCTTTCTCCTCTGGCCTATCTGGCTGGCTGGTAGAATTCTTGGGCCAAAGTCGCTTTCTTCAGAACTGCAAGTGGCCTTAGGTTTCCTGCTGCCTGTGGTTGCTGAGACCCCAGGGCCGTTCTACCTGCAGCCCCTTTCAGGGTCCGTTTCCCTGGGACCTGCAGGGCTTCACCCTCAGCCCCCTTGGGCCTGACTGCATGCCCTTCAGCTGGGGAGTGTTCTAGAATGTTTCCTGTGGTTTCCCTCCCTCAGCCTCGTCTCTCCTCCCCTCTCCCTTGCCTGTGGAGTATAGACTGGCTGCCAGTGTAGGGGAGCTGAGCGGGGTCCAAGGTCTGGGGCCTCTTGGGATTCAGCCCCATTGTCACCCCAGCCTGCCCTCACGGCCTTACACACTCTTGACTGCAGGCTTCCTGGGCTGGGGCCCAGCACTCCTGCCCTGGTCCTTTACAAACAAGGCCGAGGCTCCCAGGACCACTGCCCCCCAGCTGGTCCCTGGCTGTCTCCTGCTTTTCAGCATCCAGACTAGTCGATTTTGGTGTTGTCCTGCTCTCTTTACCATGTGGTTAGTGCCTTTACAAAAATTCCTTGGCTTTCCCCTCCATGAGGCTTTGCGAGGGAGCAAGAGTGGATGCCTGCATTGGCCAGCTGTCTGCAACTGAGGTCCCCGCATCCCATGCAGTAGGCCAGGCCTGGCCACCACTTGTCCCTGGACTCTGGACAGCCAGGCTGGCTCTGCAGAGCAGCTCCAGGTCTCATGGCCCTGACGAAACCACGGCACCTCCTGGCCACCCTCACAGTAAACATTGATGGTTAAGGACGCAGTGCTTTCAAGGGAGCCCAGGACTTGGCACTGACTTGTCAGTTTCCAGAGGCTTTTGGAAACAAAAACGAAGCCTTCAGCTTGTCAGCGCCAATGGCCCGTGTGGTTCATTATGTGGACCAGCCCCTGCCACGCTGCACCCGAGCACTGCCCACCCTGGGGGCAGGCATGCAGAGGTCATGCTGTTGATTTCATTCCAGGCCTGCGCCACCTCCGGGAGCTCAAGGCTAGGGAGGATTGGCCAGAGGAAGCACCTGGTGCTGAACTAGGCTTGCCCTGCTGTGAACTTGCACTTGGAGCCCTGACGCTGCTGTTCTCCCCGAAGAACCCGACCGACCTCCGCGATCTCCGTCCCGCCCCCAGGGAGACACAGCAGTGACTCAGAGCTGGTCGCACACTGTGCCTCCCTCCTCACCGCCCATCGTAATGAATTATTTTGAAAATTAATTCCACCATCCTTTCAGATTCTGGATGGAAAGACTGAATCTTTGACTCAGAATTGTTTGCCGAAAAGAATGATGTGACTTTCCTAGTCATTTAGGATGATTTAAGGATATAGTATTCCTGGTCATTTAAGAATGTTCATTCAGTGAAGCTGGAGCTGTCTCTGCCACAGGAGAGCCACATGGTCGGTAGTAACCAGGGCCTCTCCAAGCCCAGCTGTGAGTCACTGCCCAGTGAGTCCCGCGCTTCCTTTAAGGTGCTGGGAGCAAAGAGAGGGTGACTGAGGCAGACCCCAACCCCTGCTCTGCACCATCTGGGCCCTCGCCGTGTTTGAACCTGGCTGAATGAGTGGAGGGCGCTGTGTTCTCAATCAGCGCCTCCGAGGAGCCGTGGGGTTCCTTCGGCATTAGTTCACGGTTTTTGAGAGAGGCCCTAGTTACTGCAGTGAATTTCTTTCCTGTTGCAAAGACGTTTCCAGCCTCACTTTACTTTCTGTGGCCTGATGAGGACCATGGGTGATTTTGTGTACCCAAAGCGCTGGGGACTGCCCACCATGTGGCCCAGTCACTGGGAAGGAGCCCCAGAGAGCCGGCTGTCTGACACGATGGCTCAGGGTGGTCATCCAGGTTGAAAACTGACCGTGTGATGTTTGATTTGGGCTTCATTTCGTGTGTAGGAGCACGGTTAGACTCACTGTTAAGGAAGCTGGATGCACTTCTCTAAAAGGCTGCACTTTCCGTGAGCACTTTTCGTGGTACAATCCACATGACCCACTTTCTCCCCTGGGGGACGTTGGTTCAGAGGTTGGTAGCACTTGGGGAGAGTATCTTAACACAGTTTCTTGACAGCAGCTCTGGAACTTAGTATTTCTGCCCCGAGTTTTGCCACACTGAGACTTTTGAGTAGCTCCTGGTGGACTCAACCCTGTTCAACTCAGAGACGGGCCTCCTCTCACTGATGCAAAGCTTTAAGGCTTCTCTGACTGTTCTGAAAACTCTTCGTATTCTTGTCAAGTCTAAAGAGACTGAAGAAAAGATTTAAATACTAATAAAAATCAGTAGATAATTTCTGTAGGTTCTGCTGGAGGAATACAAACTGTTTGGTGTTTTAAGTTTAAGTGTAGAAATTGTAGAATGTGGAATTAGCACAGATCCTTCCTGGCTTTCTGTTTCACTTGATCATTTAGCCCAGACCACCCAGGATGTTTTCCAAAATGTTTCACTGGCGTGTCCCGCTGGATCCATTTGTCCTTGTCACTTGGAGAAAGGCCAGTCCCTGTGACAGGGCAGCCCTCTCTGTCCCTCGGTCAGCTCGTGTGAATCCTGGGGCCTCTTCCGGTCGGCCCTGCCCGCTGTTCTGGGGTCGCCTGCCACGACTTTTGATTCAAGAAGCTTCCTCCAGGCGGGAGCGGCTATTTTTCCTAAATGAGAATTGTTACATTGCAAATTGTTGAATAAAATATTTTGCGCTCCTTCAAGCACCTTCACCTGTGGTTCCCTTTGGTTTGCTGGAAGCGAGTGAGTGCAGGTGCCCGCAGGCCTCGGCGCTGTCCTGTACCGCACCCAGGTCCTCTCCGGGGACCTGCACCTGCCTCGCTGGGACCTGCCGGACTGCGGGGCTGCCGGGTTGGGAGGGGCGTGGGAGACCCGTCCGGGCCCGGTGCGGCGCAGTCCTCCGGCCGCCAGGGGCCGCTGTGGGCGGGGCCGGGGCCGGGGCGCGGGGCGGGGACCGGGCGCGGCCCCGCGGCGGCAGTTGCTGGGTCCCGGCCGGGCTGACTCCGCTTCTGGGCGGCCGGGCCTCCGCGAGCACCGGCTCGACTTCGGAGTCTGCGGGCCCAGCCAGGGGTGCCCGGTTCCCACCCCTCTCCCCGAGCGGCGTCCCCGTCGGGGTCGAACCTCCCCCGCGACAAGCGCCCAGCCGCCTGTTCCCCCAGGCCCTGCCTGCGGACCGCCCTGGGAACGGCGTCTGGGAGCCCCGAGGGGCTGGCGGGACTCGGGGCCCGGGCCATGCGGCAGCCGCCCCCGCCCCTCCGCGACCACCCCCGGCCCAAGCGGGAGCCGCAGCGGCGTTTCTGCTCCTCGCTGCGCCGGCGACCCCGGACCCGGCACCCCTGACCCCTCGCGCTGCCTGCGGCCCCGCGCCGAGGCCTGCCCCGGGAGAGACCGTCCATGCCGTCCAAGGCGGAGAATCTGCGGCCCTCGGAGCCGGCCCCGCAGCCGCCGGAAGGGAGGACGCTCCAAGGACAGCTTCCCGGCGCTCCGCTGGCCCAGCGCGCGGGGTCCCCACCCGATGTTCCGGGCTCCGAGAGCCCCGCGCTTGCCTGCAGCACTCCGGCCACGCCCAGCGGCGAGGACCCGCCAGCCCGAGCAGCACCCATCGCCCCGCGGCCCCCCGCCAGGCCTCGACTGGAGCGAGCCCTGTCCCTGGACGACAAGGGCTGGAGGAGGAGGCGTTTTCGAGGCAGCCAGGAGGACCTGGAAGCCCGGAATGGGACCAGTCCCTCCAGGGGCTCAGTGCAGAGCGAGGGCCCCGGGGCCCCCGCCCACAGCTGCTCCCCGCCCTGCCTGAGCACCTCCTTGCAGGAAATCCCCAAGTCCCGCGGGGTCCTGAGCAGTGAGAGAGGGAGCCCGTCCTCGGGGGGTAACCCTCTCTCTGGGGTGGCCAGCAGCTCCCCGAACCTCCCGCACAGAGACGCCGCCGTGGCGGGGAGCTCGCCCAGGCTGCCCAGCCTGCTGCCCCCGCGCCCACCGCCTGCCCTGAGCCTGGACATCGCCTCCGACTCCCTGAGGACAGCAAACAAGGTCGACTCGGATCTTGCCGACTACAAGCTCCGCGCGCAGCCGCTCCTGGTGCGGGCCCACAGCAGCCTGGGCCCCGGCCGGCCGCGGAGCCCCCTGGCCTGCGACGACTGTTCCCTTCGCTCGGCCAAATCCTCCTTCAGCCTCCTGGCGCCCATCCGCAGCAAGGACGTCCGCAGCAGGTAGGGCCTGGCGGGTGCAGCCCCTGCGCCGCCTTCGTTGTAGTGTTCGGGCTGCTGGAACCTCGTGAGACCGTTCCCATCAGCAGCGTTTAAGATGCGTAACCGGAAAGAACGAAGCGGGTCTCCCGCAGCCACCCCATCTCCCAGCCCCACCCCACAGCAGCGCCCTTCCCATCTCTCCCGAACTTCCCAGAACTTTTCCTGTGTGTTTCAGAACCATTCGTGGGCGTGACGTTGTGTTAAGGTAGACAGGATGGCATCCTGCATACAATTACGTATCTGGCGCTTTTTCTTGTTTAGTCTTGGGAAATGTCTCAATGTATACCATCCGCCCCTTTGGTTGTTTTTGTTTGTTACTCTCTCTGTCGCCCAGGCTGGAGTGCAGCGGCGCGATCCCGGCTCACTGCAACCTCTGCCTCCTGGGTTCAAGGGATCCTCCTGCCTCAGCCTCCTGAGAATCTGGGATTACAGGCGCCCGCCACCACACCCAGCTAAATTTTGTATTTTTAGTAGAGGCGGGGTTTCGCCGTGTTGGCGAGGCTGGTCTCGAACTCCTGGCCTCGGCCTCCCAAAGTGCTGGGATTCCAGGCGTGGGCCACTGCGCCCGGCCTGCCCCCTTTGTTTTTTTCTGCGGCAAGAGGCCCCAGATGTGTTGAGGCTACTTTCGTTTAGCCACTTGCTCATGAGGAACATTTTGGTGGGCTCCAGCTGTTGCTGGAAGGAACTGCAGCTGAACCCATGACCTCTCCCAAGCCTGGTCTTGTCTTGGGGTCTCAGTCTGGGGGCCTGTCCTGCGATGCTCCCACTATGACTTGGCAGAGTCACCTGCACCCTTCTTTTCATCCCCCCACCCCACTGCCATGGTGCCCAAGTCTTGTCTGTCGGCCGCGGCGGGAGGCAGGACAGGTGTGAGAAGGGAGAGGTGTGAGGTGGTTTCTGTGTTGGTGTCCTGGGGCCGTTGTAACTCATGACCACAGACTGGGAGGCTTGCAACAGCAGAGCTGGACTCTCTCCCAGTTCTAGAGGCCAGAAGTCTAAAATCAAGGTGTGGCCAGGCAGCCTCTCTCCAGAGGCTCAGGGGAGGGTCCTCCCGCCGCCTCCCGCTCCTGGGGCCCCACTTGTTCCTTGGCTTGTGGCCGCATGCTCCAGTCTCTGCCTCTGTCTCTATGTGGCCTCTTCCCTGTCTCTCTGTGTTCCCCTCTCTTTTTATAAGGACACCAGTCATTGAATTTACTGCCTACCGTAAATCCAGGGTGGTCTTATCTCGAGATCCTTAATTAAACACGTTTGCAAAGACCCCGTTTCCGAATAAGGTCCCATTCCAAGGTTCTGGGGCTCTGGGGGTGGACATGGCTTTGGGGATCACTGTTCAGCTCACCACAGTCCCCGAAGGTAGCCTCACTTCCCTGCGTCTGTGGTGCACCAGCAGGCCGGTGGGCTCAGGCCTGGAGTGAGGGCCTGTGCCTGGCGCCCCCACCATACTCTCCTCCTGTCATGGATGGAGCAGGTGCGGTCACATACAGGGCAAGACTGCTGCTTTTGTTAAAATAATTCACCGCAGGGCTTCTCGTAAAGAGTGAGATTTCTTAGTGCATCTAAAGCATCACATTTTAAAATTAGATCCGGTTGACGTAGATACACCTGTTAGAGAAAAGGACAGTCGTGTCTCAAATTTGGACCCTCAAGTCGTTGTTTTCAAGCAACCAGGAAACGAGGGTTGACGTGGATCCTTTAACCCAGTTCTGCTGCCTAAAAGCTTCCCATTTCCAGACCTCCGGTCTGTTCTAGAATAGGGGTCGGCGCACTCTTTCTGTCAAGGGGGAGACACAGACAGTGGGGACCAAAGGGCGTCTGTGTGCCAGTGAGTCTATTAGGGACATACATTGGAACCTCGCTCTTTTTTCTTTCTCTGCCGTTCCACACAGTAAAACCCATTCTGAGTTTGCGGGCCGCGTGTGCACAGGCTGGGTCCGCCCTGTTTGAGAATGGCTGCTGGCTTTTACCAGTGCCTTGGGGCTGCCAGGGCGGGTTAGGGGGCCTTTCCCCACCCATTCCTTTTGCTCAGAGAGCTGGCCCAGGCTGTGGCAGCCGGCCTGAGCGTCCTCATGCAGAAGCTGTGCAGTGTCCTGGCCCTGGATGGGGGTCTGAGGCAGCTCTGCCCCTGCCCGTGTCTAGACACAGGATGGCTGTGAGGGCCGCCCCTGGCCTGCTGTTACTAACCATGCTCTGGACAGAGCTGGGCAGACTGACCACGTGGCTGCTGGTGCGGACATGATGGGCGCTGCCGGCAAAGGGGCTGTGGGCCTCCAGCCTGGTGACCGAGGAGCCCCTGCTGGGCCCGGGATCACTTGACAGGGGTGCCCACAGGAACGCTCTCTGTCCCGAATGACCACTGTGTGAACACAGCTGTCCCGAACGGGATTGTCAACAGTTTTAGGGGTGAGGTAGCGAGGTTCCTCCCTGCTGACATGATTTAATCGTGTCCAGCGAAGCTTGGTGAGCTGCAGCCAGGGTTGAAGAAGTTCTCGCGGGAGGTCACAGGAATCTGGCACTATGCTCTCGTGTCCCCTTGTGGAAGGGAACCATGTCAGAAGACGGCGTATCCAGAAGGAGCAGCACGCGTGTTACTTAGAGAGGGAGCGGGGAGGACGGCTGGCAAGCCTAGCCCACGGCGTTTCTGTATAGTCGGCGAGCTGAGAACGGGTTTTACATTTCCAAATGGTTGGAAAAAGTCAAAACCATTCTAATGATGTTTCATAGTACAAGAAAATTGTAAAATTCAGATTTCAGTGTCTGTAAATCAAGCGTCTCGGGCACACGGCTGCGCCCCTTGTGTCCACATCCCCTGGTGGCTCTTGCACCACCGTAGCAGAGCCCACGGCGACAGACACTGGATGTCCCACGGAGCGGCAGGCGTGTGCTGTTGCCTCTTGACGGGTTACCAGCCCTCGTGGCAGAAGGTGCTGAGTGTGGGGAGGGGCAGGGATGTTGCTGTGCCACACGGTGTTTAACCATTTGTGTGCACCGCCGTATTAAAATCTGAAAGCATCAGCCTGGACAACGTGGCGAGACCCTGTTTCTACAAAAATAAAAGATAAGTAAAAAACTAGCCGGGCGTGGTGGCACTGCACCTGGAGTCCCAGCTACTTGGGAGGCTGAGGCAGGAGGATCACTTGAGCCCGGGAGGTAGAGGCTGCAGGGAGCTGTGTTAGTGCCACTGCACTCCAGCCTGGGCACGGAGTGAGACCCTGTCCCCACTAGAAAGCAAAACAAGCAAACCCAAAAGTGCGTCAAAGCCACGGGGTGTCGAGGAGATGGACGCGTTTCCGTGTGGCTCGTGTGGTCTCTGTATCTTAGACCGTCCTGCCTGGTGCTGGGGCCAAAGGAGAAAGGAGGAGAACCAGCCCCTCCCCGAACAGCACCCTGTGCCCACTGCCTTGGCTTATAGTTTGGGAGCTCCTCTCTGTGGCTTTTCCAGGATCCCACCACCAAAAAGCCCAAAACGTCACCCTCTCATGCCTCTTCCCGGGAGGTAGGGAGGGGGTGTGAACCCGCTCTGGGTGTTTGTGCAACCAGGTCAGGCCTTGTGTTCCTGGAGAGCAGACAGCAGTGCCGCGGGGTCCAGGAGAGTCCTTGCTTGGGGCTGGGGGCAGCTCCTGACATTCCATGGGTTTTGCTGTTGTCCCTGGGGACCTGGCCCAGACCCCCAGGGATGTGTCTTGTGCCTGGCCCTGAGCTTGGGGTCCTCCCGTCACAGGAGTTACCTGGAGGGCAGCCTCCTGGCCAGCGGGGCCCTGTTGGGGGCGGATGAGCTGGCCCGCTACTTCCCAGACCGGAACGTGGCACTCTTCGTGGCCACCTGGAACATGCAGGGCCAGAAGGTGAGTGGCTCTGGGTGGTGCCGGGCGGGGAAGGGTGGGGTGGTGCTGGACAAAGGCGGGTGAGGGGGACGGGGCAGCTCTGTGCCTCATCCTGGGGCCAGGAGGGCAGAGCCCCGAGGTGCACCCCACTGCTAACCGCAGTACAGGAGGGTGAGAGTGGGTAAGGACCCCCATCCCCCAGAGCTCCCACCTGCACCTCCCTGGCCACGTGGCTGCAGAAAGTAGGGGAGGGGGTTGGGGCAACGGGCCTGGCCGAGAATCATCTGCTCAAGGTGAGCGGGAGGGCGGCCAGCGGGGCACGCGTAGGGGTGGCTCAGGGACAGGGTGGGCAGCACGGACTGGGGTCATGGTGACGGGAGGGTCATACAGGGGTGGTCGTTGGACAGACTCATGCTTGGAGAGGGAAACTGAGGCCAAGGGCCAACCTGAGGTGTGTTTGGTGTGTCAGAGGCTGCCTCGGAGACCGGGCAGATCCCTTTTTGGCCCTGGCCTCAGTTTCCCCTCATTCGGAGGAGTCGCTGGTACTCAAGGCACTGCAGTGGGATTCACCCACAGGCGCCTGCAGGTTTCGGGAGGAGCCGGCCCACCACATGCTCCCTCCCTTCCAGGAGCTCCCGCCCAGCCTGGACGAGTTCCTGCTCCCAGCCGAGGCCGACTATGCCCAGGACCTGTATGTCATCGGGGTCCAGGAGGGCTGTTCTGACAGGTAGGGCGGCCGCAGGCCCTGCAGTGCCTGCCCGGGGGCTGCCGTCTGTGAAGCTGCTGGGCGCTGAGACCCGGTTCGTGGCCGGGCACAGATCTGCAGTGCCTGCCCGGGGGCTGCCGTCTGTGAAGCTGCTGGGCGCTGAGACCCGGGTCGTGGCCGGGCACGGGCAGCCTCCACGCCTGGGTGGGATGCATGGGTCAGATTTTTTTCCAGTGGCAACTCGGAGAGTTTAAAATCAATGAGATTTGATTTTGGTAACAAACAGTTGACGTGCGAGAGTAGAAGGGCAGCAGGAGCAGGGCCGGGCCCCAAGGCCTCCCGGGCCCCCATGTCATGGCGGGAACAGCAGGTGGCTGCCGCCCACACAGGTGCTCTGGGGGAAGGAGTTGAGGTGGGCCCCACCTCCCTGGCCCATGAGTCCCTCAGGCGGGAGGAGCTCTGCTCACTGGGGTCTCGGCGGGGGTCCAGGGGAGCCACTCAAGTGGAACTGGGGCCTGTGGCCCCCGGCAGGTCCCAACTCTGGCCCACCAGGCCTTCTGGCAAATGCTTCTCCGAGCAAGACACCAAGGCCAGGTCGTGGGGTTTCCCTGGTAGCTCCTCGAGGGGCTCTGGGCAGCAGGTCTGGGGGTGGCGGAGCTGGGAGGCCATGTCCCCCAGCCGGCCGTGCTTCCTCCTCTGCAGGCGGGAGTGGGAGACTCGTCTGCAGGAGACGCTGGGCCCGCACTATGTGCTGCTGTCCTCGGCGGCCCACGGCGTGCTCTACATGTCGCTCTTCATCCGCAGGGACCTCATCTGGTTCTGCTCAGGTGGGCGTGGCTGGAGGGGTGGGTGTGGCTGGAGGGGTGGGCGCGGCAGGAAGGTGGCAGCCCCCCTTTCCACGGCTGACCCAGGGTCTTGGCAGGACAGTCACGCTTTGCCTCTGGGATCTGGGGGTTGCTATGTCATACCCGGGCTTCACAGCGAGGCCCCACTGGCACGCGGGTCTGGCCACGACCCCCGGCCTGGCAGCGTCCCACAGGTGAGCTGAGGGCTGCCCCTCCCACAGAGGTGGAGTGCTCCACGGTGACCACACGCATCGTGTCTCAGATCAAGACCAAAGGGGCCTTGGGCATCAGCTTCACCTTTTTTGGCACCTCCTTCCTCTTCATCACGTCCCACTTCACCTGTAAGTTGCTTGGTGCCCACACCGCAGGTGCTGTGTGAGAACAGCCTTCCTCTCCTGACCGGGACCCTGTCCAAGGCAGGGGTCCTGGCCGCTGGCTTCATCTTCCACCCAGGGCCGTGGGGCGGGCACCATGCTTGCTAAGATGCACGCCAAGGACCCCCGGCAGACCCCGGCACTGAGGGCGTGCCGTGCTGGGCCCGTGCTCTGTCCTCCGAGGCAGAAATGTCACTGGCTGGGCCTGGCAGCGGTTGCCCAGTGGGGTTGCATCTGCCAGGGGTGCACAGTCAGGGCACAGTCCAGAGGTGCGGCGCTTTAGGGAGACTCAAGCTTCCGGAACCCTGTGGCCCCTACCCCATTTCTGTTCCCACAGCAGGCGACGGGAAGGTGGCGGAGCGGCTGCTGGACTACACCAGGACTGTGCAAGCCCTGGCCCTGCCCAGAAATGTGCCTGACACCAACCCCTATCGCTCCAGCGCAGGTGAGGGCGTCCACACTGCGTGCGGGTGGTGCCGCCGTGGTTCGCACACGGGCGCCCGTCGTTTTTAGGGCAGTTCTGAAGAGGCAGCGTCCTGAGCTTTGGGAAGTGAGGGCCAAAAAGTCCAGTGCCCCCAGCGCATGGCCCCTCATGGTTCTTTAGCACGGTTAGTGGGGTGGCCCCCTAGCCTGGGTCCTGGTCCTCACCACTGCCCCCCCGCCGCCTCCCCTGGCTGTGTGGAGAGGAGCAGAGACGTGGCCATCACCTGCCATGGGCATCATCTGCTCCTGAGGCTGCTCCAGGTGCCTTCTGGAACTGTCCCAGTGCGAATCCCACCCCAGAGGGCCCGGCCCCACCGGCTGGCGCCCAAGACCCACTTCCCCTGAGAGCCACTGCCAGGCCATGTTCTGGGGAAGGGGAAGGACCTGCCGTCCCTCCGCCTGTGCCCACATATGGCCCACTGTGCCGCAGCGGACGTCACCACCCGCTTCGATGAGGTGTTCTGGTTTGGAGACTTCAACTTCCGCCTGAGTGGCGGGCGCACAGTCGTGGACGCCCTCCTGTGCCAGGGCCTGGTGGTGGACGTGCCGGCGCTGCTGCAGCACGACCAGCTCATCCGGGAGATGAGGAAAGGTGAGGGCCTGGGGGAGGCGGGCGTGGTGGGAGATGAGGAGAGGTGAGGGCCTGGTGGGGGGCGGGCGTGGCGGGAGATGAGGAAAGGTGAGGGCCTGGGGGAGGCGGGCGTGGTGGGAGAAGAGGAGAGATGAGGGCCTGGGGGAGGCAGGCATGGCGGGAAATGCGGAAAGGTGAGGGCCTGGGGGGGCGGACGTGGTGGGAGATGCGGAGAGGTGAGGGCCTGGTGGGGGGCGGGTGTGGCGGGAGATGAGGAGAGGTGAGGGCCTGGGGGGGGGCGGGCGTGGCGGGAGATGAGGAGAGGTGAGGGCCTGGGGGGGCGGGCGTGGCGGGAGATGCGGAGAGGTGAGGGCCTGGTGGGGGGGCAGGCGTGGCGGGAGATGCGGAGAGGTGAGGGCCTGGGGGGGGGCGGGCGTGGCGGGAGATGCGGAGAGGTGAGGGCCTGCGGCGGGTGGGGGGGGCGGGCGTGGTGGGAGATGCGGAGAGGTGAGGGCCTGCGGCGGGTGGGGGGGGCGGGCGTGGTGGGAGATGCGGAGAGGTGAGGGCCTGCGGCGGGTGGGGGGAGGGCGGGCGTGGCGGGAGATGCGGAGAGGTGAGGGCCTGGGGGGGGTGGGCGTGGTGGGAGATGAGGAAAGGTGAGGGCCTGGGGGGGGCGGGCGTGGCGGGAGATGCGGAGAGGTGAGGGCCTCGGGGGGGCGGGCGTGGCGGAGATGCGGAGAGGTGAGGGCCTGCGGCGGGTGGGGGGAGGGGGGGCGTGGCGGGAGATGCGGAGAGGTGAGGGCCTGGGGAGGGCGGGCGTGGCGGGAGATGCGGAGAGGTGAGGGCCTGGGGGGGCGGGCGTGGTGGGAGATGAGGAAAGGTGAGGGCCTGGGGGGGGCGGGCGTGGCGGGAGATGCGGAGAGGTGAGGGCCTGGGGGGGCGGGCGTGGTGGGAGATGCGGAGAGGTGAGGGCCTGGGGGGGGCGGGCGTGGTGGGAGATGAGGAGAGGTGAGGGCCTGGGGGGGGCAGGCGTGGCGGGAGATGCGGAGAGGTGAGGGCCTGGGGTGGGGGGGGCAGGCGTGGCGGGAGATGAGGAAAGGTGAGGGCCTGGTGGGGGTGGGCGTGGCGGGAGATGAGAGGTGAGGGGCCTGGGGGAGGTGGGCGTGGTGGGAGATGAGGAGAGGTGAGGGCCTGGTGGGGGCGGGTGTGGCGGGAGATGAGGAAAGGTGAGGGCCTGGGGGGGGCGGGCGTGGTGGGAGATGCGGAGAGGTGAGGGCCTGGGGGGGGCGGGCGTGGCGGGAGATGAGGAGAGGTGAGGGCCTGGGGGGGGCGGGCGTGGTGGGAGATGAGGAAAGGTGAGGGCCTGGGGGGGCGGGCGTGGTGGGAGATGAGGAGAGGTGAGGGCCTGGGGGGGGCGGGCGTGGCGGGAGATGCGGAGAGGTGAGGGCCTGGGGGGGGCGGCTGGCACAAGCTGGTCTGAGCCAGTCCGAGTGCCCATCCTGTGGCAGGGTCCATCTTCAAGGGCTTCCAGGAGCCGGACATCCACTTCCTGCCATCATACAAGTTTGACATCGGGAAGGACACGTACGACAGCACCTCCAAGCAGAGGACGCCCTCATACACGGTGAGGCCTGCCCGCCGCTGCGGTGCAGAGTGCTTCCAGGGCAGGCACCTCCCACAGCCGGGAACCGATGCCTGGCGTCAGGGGTCGAGCCTGGACGGCCTGGACTTGAAACTCAGCTCTGCACCTTGGCCTTGTGGCAAGTCCCCTTTGGTGAAGAACGGCGCCCTCTCCGTGGGTGTTTTCAAGGCTGGGTGAGCCGGCTGGCACACAGGGCACCAGCCATGCCCTCGCCTCCGGCCTGCAGAGCCTCTGCCCTCTGCCCGTTGCACCCTCGCTCACCCTCCCGCCAGGCCCATGGCTGCATCTCTGGGCATGTCCCGATGTCTGCTGGAAGCCTCAAGAAGCCACTGAGGCAGGGCAGGGTAGGAGCAGCCGCTGTCCACAGGGTCTCTCCAGCGGCGAGGGACAGGCCCTGGCCCAGCTGGCCACAGATGCCAGGCAACAAAATGGGCATGAGTGTCAGGGGTCCCAGAAGGCTTCCTTGTGGGGGGCGCTTGAGAACAGCAGGGAGGTGAGCGGGCCACGCCCCACGGCTCCTCACAAGTAACTGGACCTCCTGCCTCTGCAATCTTCCCGAAGGACCGTGTCTTGTACAGAAGCCGCCACAAGGGTGACATCTGTCCTGTGAGCTACTCTTCCTGTCCCGGGATCAAGACGTCCGACCACCGCCCTGTGTATGGCCTCTTCCGGGTGAAAGTGAGGCCAGGGCGAGACAAGTCAGTGTTCTCCCGCTCACCTTCCCCCTTGGGCCTGGGGGTCGTGCCGTCGTCCCATAAGCTAAGAGGGTCCCTGTCATCGTGGGGTTCCACTTGGGGCTTTGTTCTGGGACCTTCAGGGCTGTGTTCCCCGGGATCGGTTGGACTCATCCTGGAGCAGGAGAAGGCAGGAAGGGGAGAGGCTCTGGGAAGTGAAGAGAGGCCCAGCTGGGGGGCTGGGTGTGGCCAGCCGGAGGGACGAAGGCCTTAAGCACTCAGGCATCCGCCCTGTCCTTCCTGCAGCTCTGTCCCAGGAACAGGCCTCCGTGTGCTTAGAGGCAGGGCCAATCTGGGCCAGTGCCCACCTAACAGCCCCTCATCCTGGCCCTGGGTGTCCTCTTAAATGCCCCCTCCTCCGGGGCCGGCCCCCTCCTAACGCCCCCTCCTCCTGGCCCTGGGCCCCCTCCTAACGCCCCCTCCTCCTGGCCCTGGGCCCCCTCCTAACGCCCCCTCCTCCTGGCCCTGGGCCCCCTCCTAACGCCCCCTCCTCCTGGCCCTGGGCCCCCTCCTAACGCCCCCTCCTCCTGGCCCTGGGCCCCCTCCTAACGCCCCCTCCTCCTGGCCCTGGGCCCCCTCCTAACGCCCCCTCCTCCTGGCCCTGGGCCCCCTCCTAACGCCCCCTCCTCCTGGCCCTGGGCCCCCTCCTAACGCCCCCTCCTCCTGGCCCTGGGCCCCCTCCTAACGCCCCCTCCTCCTGGCCCTGGGCCCCCTCCTAACGCCCCCTCCTCCTGGCCCTGGGCCCCCTCCTAACGCCCCCTCCTCCTGGCCCTGGGCCCCCTCCTAACGCCCCCTCCTCCTGGCCCTGGGCCCCCTCCTAACGCCCCCTCCTCCTGGCCCTGGGCCCCCTCCTAACGCCCCCTCCTCCTGGCCCTGGGCCCCCTCCTAACGCCCCCTCGTCCTGGCCCTGGGCCCCCTCCTAACGCCCCCTCGTCCTGGCCCTGGGCCCCCTCCTAACGCCCCCTCCTCCTGGCCCTGGGCCCCCTCCTAACGCCCCCTCCTCCTGGCCCTGGGCCCCCTCCTAACGCCCCCTCCTCCTGGCCCTGGGCCCCCTCCTAACGCCCCCTCCTCCTGGCCCTGGGCCCCCTCCTAACGCCCCCTCCTCCTGGCCCTGGGCCCCCTCCTAACGCCCCCTCCTCCTGGCCCTGGGCGCCCTCCTAACGCCCCCTCCTCCTGGCCCTGGGCCCCCTCCTAACGCCCCCTCCTCCTGGCCCTGGGCCCCCTCCTAACGCCCCCTCCTCCTGGCCCTGGGCCCCCTCCTAACGCCCCCTCCTCCTGGCCCTGGGCCCCCTCCTAACGCCCCCTCCTCCTGGCCCTGGGCCCCCTCCTAACGCCCCCTCCTCCTGGCCCTGGGCCCCCTCCTAACGCCCCCTCCTCCTGGCCCTGGGCCCCCTCCTAACGCCCCCTCCTCCTGGCCCTGGGCCCCCTCCTAACGCCCCCTCCTCCTGGCCCTGGGCCCCCTCCTAACGCCCCCTCCTCCTGGCCCTGGGCCCCCTCCTAACGCCCCCTCCTCCTGGCCCTGGGCCCCCTCCTAACGCCCCCTCCTCCTGGCCCTGGGCCCCTTCCTAACGCCCCCTCCTCCTGGCCCTGGGCCCCCTCCTAACGCCCCCTCCTCCTGGCCCTGGGTGCCCTCCTAATGCCCCCTCCTCCTCCACAGCATTCCGTTGGCAGCTGGCAAATTTGATAGAGAACTGTACTTACTAGGAATTAAAAGACGGATTTCGAAGGAGATTCAGAGGCAGCAAGCACTACAGAGTCAGAACTCCAGCACCATCTGCTCCATTTCTTGAAGTTTGCTGAACGAGGACTCACAGCTGCAACGTGGGGTGACTGTATTGATCAAAACCCACTGGGAAGGACAAAGAGTTTGCCGCCTTTCGGGGATCCGAGGGACTGTGGCGACCGTGCCTCTGTGCCAGCGTCCCAGGAAGGAAGCCAACCCTGAGCGAGCCTGTCCTCTGTGGCAGGTCCACACGGTGTGGGTGGGCAGGGCTTGGACCCACCCGTCTCCATGGCAGGTTCATACAGCATGGGTGGGCAGGGCTTGGACCCACCCGTCTCCATGACAGGTCCATACAGCATGGGTGGCAGGGTTTGGACCCGCCTGGCAGCACCACGGACCCCAGCCACTCTCGGGGGCAGACGTCAGAATCCGTTCCTGAGCAGCTCCCGTGCCCTGGGGGCAGTCACAGAGCCCCCCAACACCCCCGTGCTCTGCACCAGCCTCTCCCTCCACACCCGAAGCAGGCGTCCATCTGTGTCCTCCTGGCAGCCCCTCAAACACACACCACCCCATGTCACACGGGTATCCAGAGCAAGGCTGGATCTGGGCTAGGTGACCCCTGGGGCCTCAGACCTCCGAGTGGGCCCCAGAGCCCAGCTGAGGAAGCCACACAGCCTCCAGGACGTGGCACGGTTCCCCTCCACTCGGCTGCAAGTCGCCTGCCATGGGGCGAGGAGGCCTGCACCCCAGTATAAGGGCCTCCCCAGCTGAGTAAGAAGCCGCTTCCCCTCCTCTCATAGGCCAAGCCTGTTGTGTGAAACCGTCTCATGGTCTTGGTGACGTAGACCGTTTGCTTCTTTAACTCCAGCCGCGGAATGACATTAGTGGAACCGGGCTGGGGAACTGCTGGAAGTTCAGGATGCCACCACCTTGAACACCTAGGCCAGGGATCCCCACCATGTCCCGGGTTTCTTTCTTCGAGAGTATAGAACCGTTCATTCTTGCTTTGTGTCCCATTCCATCTCTTGAAAAAATGTAGTCTTTGAATGTGTGAAAATCTAGGGACATTCAATCTAGTCTTTTAAATTATTTATTTTTCCATATTTATATTTTTAAATAAATGCATATATTGAGTCTTAAAGTCTCTTTCTGGCCAAAGACTGAAACCTGGAAGCAACAATATACATGCATATCCCGTTCTCACAATGTCCTTGTTTGAAAGGCTGTAAAATCCACAGGCAAAAAATTTGGTCTCAACCCTCAACAGCTGACTATGATCTTGTCCGGTTCATCTCTGCTATCTTTAAAATCCTACATTCGGCTGGGTGCGGTGGCTCACTCCTATAATCCCAGCACTTTGGGAGGCTGAGGCAGGTGGATCACCTGAGTGGTGGGCAAATCACAAGGTCAGGAGTTCGAGACCAGCCTGGCCAACATGGTGCGACCACCCCTGCATCTCTACTAAAATTACAAAAATTAGCCGGGTGTGGTGGCGGGCGCCTGTAATCCCAGCTACTGGGGAGGCTGAGGCAGGAGAATCGCTTGAACCCAGGAGGCAAAGGTTGCAGTGAGCCAAGATTGCGCCACTGCACTCCAGCCTGGGCAGCAGAGCAAGACTCCATCTCAAAATAAATAAATACATAAAATCCTGCATTCCTAGTTCACTGCCCAAGAGATCAGCGTTAGATGGAAAAGAGTCTTTTGAGGAAGACACAAATACTTGAGACCTGATGAACCACGCTGGTTATCAACAATTCAGTGAATAATACAGAAAACTTTTATTAGCAGCATCTTAAGAAGTAGGGAAACAAACACCCAGTCTCTTGATAAAAATGAGTCTCTTGGGCCAGGCGTGGTGGCTCATGCTTGTAATCCCAGCACTTTCGGAGGCCCAGGTGGGCAGATCACAAGGTCAGGAGTTCAAGACCAGCCTGGCCAAATGGTGAGAACCCCCCCCCCCCCCCGCCGCCACATCTCTACTAAAAATACAAAAATTAGCTGGGTGTCTGTTGTCCCAGCTACTTGGGAGGCTGAGGCAGGAGAATTGCTTGAACCTGGGAGGCGGAGGTTGTAGTGAGCCAAGATCCAAGATCGTGCCACTGCATCCCAGCCTGGGCGACAGAGCGAGACTCCTTTAAAAAAAAAAAAAAAAGTCGTCGATAGAAATTCCATTAATGAGAGGGCACAGCCAATCTCATCTAATTTCAGTCAACTAGTCTGATGTCCTGTATGTATAACATTTTGGGCTGGGTGTGGTGTGTGTAACATTTTGGGCTGGGTGTGGCGTGTGTAACATTTTGGGCTGGGTGTGGTGCCTCACACCTGTAATTCTAGCACTTTGAGAGGCTGAGGAGGGCAGATTGCCTGAGCTCAGGAGTTCGAGACCAGCCTGGGTAACACAGTGAAACCCTGTCTGTACTAAAATACAAAAAATTAGCCGGGTGTGGTGGTGTGCGCCTGTAGTCCCAGCTACTCGGGAGGCTGAGGTAGGAGAATTGCTTGAACCCGGGAGGTGGAGGTTGTAGAGAGCCAAGATTGCACAATTGCACTCCAGCCTGGGCAACAGAGTGAGACTCGTCTCCAAAAAAAAAAAAAAAAAAAAAAAGACTTTGCCTGAACAAATGTGCCCTAAGTTTCAAATTAATTCATTGAAAATCTGTACCAAGATGTTTATGGTAATGGGGCTTAAAATGAGTCAGCTTTTATGGCTTCTTCCTAGGCCTCTTCTCCGACCCAAACAATTGTTAAAGAGATTCTGGTCCGACCCTGGAGTGTGTTCATGTGGCTTGACAGTAAGAGGCTCCAAGTCTTCCGGCGGCGGTGGTGGGGAGGGCAGGATATGACGTGCCTAGTAAGATCATGGATCGAAAGTCAGGTGATTCCCTTGGCACTCACCGCTAGATCTTAGATTAATGGAATTTCACTCAGAAAGGAGTTTAAATGAATGCAAATGATGTTGGCCAATCTCTGGAAAATAAAAGAATTGTTAAATACGGCCAGGCACAGTGGCTCACATCTATAATCCCAGCACTTTGGGAGGCTGAGGCAGGAGGACTGCTTGAAGCCAGGAGTTTGAGACCAGCCTGACCAACATGGTGAAACCCCGTCTTTACTAAGAATACAAAATGAGCTGGCGTGGTGGCCCATGTCTGTAATCCCAGCTACTCAGGAGGCTGAGGCAGGAGAATCGCTTGAACCCAGGAGGCAGAGGTTGCGGTGAGCCCAGATCGCGCCACTGCACTCCAGCCTGGGCAACAAGAGCGAAACTCCATCTCAAAAAAAGAAAGGGAAAAAAAAAAAGCGAAGTGGGGAGGAGTGTGGCAGGGAGGGCGGGTGTGCGACCTTCGGTTAGAGAGGAGGCGGCGAGGGAGAGCCAGCTGTGTGGCAGGGAATGGAGAGAACCTGTGTTGGCCTCGGCTTCCAAACCACAGACACTGAGGGCTAATTGGTAGCAGTTTCTAGAATGTCCTCGGGCTACTCGGTAGTTGGAGCAGGACTGTGCTTCACCGGAATCTTCAGCAGCTCAACCCCAGGCCTGACGCGTGTGGCGCCGGAGCTCTGCGTTCACTGTGCAGCTGAACATCAGGGGCTGCGTGCTGCCGGGAGCTTCTGTCCCAGGTGTGGTTAACACTAGGATGTTTCTAACAGGAAGTCCACTCTTACAACAGACACCATCGTCCTCCGGCTCCGGCCCTCCAATCCCACCAGGTGGGCAGCAAGCTGACGCTTCCCACATGGGCAAATTCAAGCAGCCACCGTCGCTGGAGTGTGTGTGTTGTAAAGGCACCAGGTCTTACAGAAACTACAACAGCCAGAGGACAGTAAGAGGCTAAGAGGAGTAAAGCTTACAAGTTTAATTTCCTGAAAATATCCACTCCCTCTCCCATCGGTACTGCAAAGAGGCTGCACCTCTCAGCTACTCAAAAGACAGGACCAGAGACCGTTCTCTCCTACTGACAAAACTGTGCCACACAGCTCTGTGCAGCCCACGGAGTCACACATGTAGGAAGCTACCCTTGGACTACAGGCAGCACCGGAGGTGGCCCATGCAGGTTCCCAGGCCCGACCTCCTCACACCTCTTGGAGCTCCCGAGGTTTCTATGGGTGTTTGAGAACCACGTTACAAGTTTTAACTTGTACACGTTTTTTGCTTGTTTTTGTTTCTTTTTTTGAGACGGAGTTTCACTCTTGTTGCCCAGGCTGGAGTGCAGTGGCGCGATCTTGGCTCACGGCAACCTCCGCCTCCCGGGTTCAAGCGACTCTCCTGCCTCAGCCTCCCAAGTAGCTGGGATTACAGGCATGCACCACAACGCTCAGCTCATTTTGTATTTTCGATAGAGACGGGGTTTCTCCATGTTGGTCCGGCTGGTCTCAAACTCCCGACCTCAGGTGATCCGCCCACCTCGGCCTCCCAGCGTGCTGGGATTAGAGGTGTGAGCCACCGCGCCCGGCCACTTGCACAAGTTTTTACACCACATGAAAGGCTACCCTGTAGCCGCTATTCCCTAAGCCATGCGGCCTTTCGGATCTCTGGAAACACCCACATCTGCGGCCGTTCCTCGGCTTGGCGGTGCTCCCCACCTCTAAGGCACCTGCAGGCTTCGCTGCCGGTCACCATTACCCCCCGTCACCCCACCCCATGCATGCTGCGACACCCCTGACATCAGCACGTCGCACGAGAACAGGCTTCAAGACATGGGGTCAAACCGGATGATTGACAGGGAGGAAGGCCTCCATGTTAGAAAAGCTGCCAATTCAGACAGCCCTTAGGAACTGCCCCTCCCCAGGCGAGAAGGAAAACACTGTGCTAAGAAAGATGCCAGCTCTTTATTACCAGGGAAGCTGTGTGCACACGCGTGGCCGCGCTCCTCGGAGCTGACTGGGCCCTTGCCTTGTCCTGTTTGTCAGAGGTGAGTCCTGGTACCCAACACGGTGGCCTCTGGGAGGCTCTGATAGGTCGGTCTTTGCTGCCTCCCAGCTCAGGGCTCCTCCAAGGAACCTGCGGGGCCCCATGTGCCCACAGCCCGAGGAGGGAAGCACTGACCGCCCTCCTCGTGGCACGCTGCACTCCAGCGCTGGGCACTTCACCTGCTTCCTGGCTTGCGGTGGTCAGGCTCGATACTGACTCCACTGATCGGCACATTGAGTTCCGAAAGAATGCAAACCGCGTGGGTGCTGTGGCGACATTGTTTGCACCGTTTATACAACCAGACAGCTTTTTAGACTAAATTCGTGTCCAAACTAACACGCATGGGAACAGGCTCCAGCTGCAGCTCCTGGGTCTGTCAGGCCGGGGAGCAGTTCTACCGGAAGAGCCGGTACGTCCTGGGCAGGCGCCCGTCCTTACTCGACAGGGCGGTCTGGATGTGTTCATACGTGGGCAGGTCAGTCAGGTCACCCAGGGCGGCCACTGCCGGCTTCCCTCGGAGCATCTTAGAAGCGACTCTCTTCACATCTTCCGGCTTCACGTTGCCTAGTGCAGAGGGCGAACGCGCGTCACACACGCGCGCCACGGCCCCCACGCGGAGGCTGCATCAGTAAACACACGGGGGGGCGGCCGGCCTGTACCACTCACTCACGCTGTGCTGCTGATGGGGGCACCTGGGCCCAAAGGCAGCCACTGGGTGTAGCCAAGGGTGAGTCCACAAGTGACAGACGTGAGTTCTCAGTAAATGGGGACATGGCAATGACTTAAAAATGTAGGACAAAGCCACCCAAGAAGAGTTACACTTACAGAAGAGCGAGCTCCGTGTCTGATGAACTCACTTTAGGACGGGTCTGCAGAAAAAACCCCCAGCCCCCGAGGGCCGCATGGACAGAAGGGTGGGGTGAGAGAAGGCCAAAGGGCTGCACCCAGGAACCCCAGGACGGGAGTGATAGGGTCCAGGTGGGTCTGTTTTCTACAGAAAACGAGGCCCGAGAGAGGCTGGACACTCGCTTGAGGATTTAAGCGGGGGCTCCTGAGGGAAGGACGAGGGCCCACACGGGACAGGGCAAGTGCCCGGGACTCCAGGCCTGGAAAGGAGATGCCCACAGGTGACACCATAAGCCCGAGCCACCCCAACGTAATAGGCAGCCTGTGCCAGGTTTTAAGCCTGTCCCCAGAAGAGTCCGATGTACATACAACTTGGCACAGTTTCAGGAAATTCAGACCTCCTAAGGTCACTCATGGGGGACCCGGAAACCTGGGGCTGAGACTCCTGCCCGAGAGCCAGCAACGGTACAGCGGCATTCCGAGCCACTGCTACTCCACGTACAATGTAGCAGTCCTCTACTGAGCCCTTCTCGCCTACTAACTTGAGTGCTCTTTAACAACTCTGGGCAGTAGTGACAGCCCCTCCCAGGGGTGCAGAGTGTGGGGTCACCTGCCAAGGAGGCAGCAGGTACATGGTGGGGCTGGGAAGTGAGACCAGGTCTGCGACCCCACGACCCTGCCCTTGGCCGCCCCTGCTGAGGACAACTGGTGAAGGCCCCGGATTCTGGGTGTGATGGACGTACCACAGGCCCACCACGGCCTGCGGGAGGGCGAGACGGCCTCCTCAGAGCCTGGCCGAGGCCTGTGGCAGCCCCTCGCTACCCCTGCGGTACTCACGGATGAGCGTGCACAGCTCGTGCGGCAGCTTTCTGGAGCGAGTGGCCAGCACCTGCCTCCCCACATCCTCGAAGATCACAGGCCTGGATTCCAGGTTCATCATGAGCATTGACGTCAGCTGCGTCTTGGCTCGTTCCAGCTCCACCTGGGGCCAGGGTCCAGTCAGGTGAGCACACACCCGCCCCGTGCCACCTTCCACCCCCCACTCGAGCAATGGCAAAACGCCATCTCTGTGCCCAAAGCTGAACATAAGAAAGGGAAGGGAAGCCGGGCGCAGTGGCTCACGCCTGTAATCCCAGCTCTTTGGGAGGCTGAGGCAGGCGGATCACGAGGTCAGGAGATTGAGACCATCCTGGCTAACATGGTGAAACCCTTTCTCTACTAAAAATACAAAAAGAAATTAGCCGGGTGTGGTGGCGGGCGCCTGTAGTCCCAGCTGCTCAGGAAGCTGAGGCGGGAGAATGGCATGAACCCGGGAGGCGGAGCTTGCAGCGAGCCCAGATCGCACTACTGCACTCCAGCCTGGGCAACAGAGCAAGACTCTGTCTCAAAAAAAAAAAAAAAAAACCAAACCAAAAAAAAACAAAAAAAAACGGGAACCCAGGCCCAAGTCACAGGCAACCCTGCTGGTCTCCCCTTCAGGTTTTCTAGGGAAGGGCTGTGCTACGTGTTACCCGGCTTCTACGACACTTGAAATACAGGAGCAATGTGCCTCCCTTGAGTTCTTCTTCACTGTCTGTGTGACATGCAGCGGGAGAAGGTAAAATAGTCAACTCCCAAATGCCAGGGCCCCAAAGTGGCCACACGGCAAAATCAGGGAAAACAAATGAAACACAGGTTCTGGGGCTTCCCCAGACGCCTCCGGTGCAGGGCCCAGGCAGCTGGTTTTAGCAAAGTCCCTGGGAGGTTCTGAGGGAGGCAGTGCGGGGTCCTAGGCTGCCTTCAGACTGTCTCAGGGCACAGGCAGGGGTGCTGTGAGAAAGACATGCCAGCAGATCTAGGAGCCAGCATACTGAAAAACAAACACCAAAAACTGATGGGCCGCAGAGATTCTACACTTTTTTTTTTTTTCTTAAATAGACACAGGGTCTTGCTATGTTGCCCAGGTCAGTCTTGAACTCCTGGGCTCAAGTGATCCTCCCACCTTGGTCTCCCAAAGTGCTGGGAAAACAGGTATAAGCCACCGGACCTGGCCTCTATACCATTTCTTTTAAGTAAAACAATTCTTAGGTCTTTTTGCAACTTTAGGCAAATACCTAAATACTTCATATTTATTTCAAGTTGACTTCACGTTAGTGGAGGACTGTTTTTCTAGCAGTGCACTAGTGGAACTGAAGCGTATTAATTTAACCACAACTTTATTTCTTGAATGCTTTTTTTCCTGGCCAGGCACGGTGGCTCACACCGGGATCCCAAAGTAATCCCAGCACTTTGGGAGGCCAAGGCAGGTGGATCACCTGAGGTCAGCAGTTCAAGACCGGTCTGGCCAACGTGGTGAAACCCTGTCTCTACTAAAAATACAAAAATTAGCCATGGGGCTGCGTGCAATGGCTCACACCTGTAATCCCAGCACTTTGGGAGGCGGAGATGGGCAGATGACTTGAGGTCAGGAGTTCAAGACCAGCCTGGCCAACATGGTGAAACCCCATCTCTACTAAAAATACAAAAAATTAGCCAGGTATGGTGGTGGGTGCCTGTAATCCCAGCTACTCAGGAGGCTGAGGTAGGAGAATCACCTGAACCCGGGAGGCGGAGGTTGCAATGAGTTGAGATCATGCCACCGCACTCCAGCCTGGGCAACAGAGCAGGACTCCGTCTCAAAAAAAAAAAAAACACAGAAAACAAAAAACAAAAAAATTAGCTAGGGTGGTGACACATGCCTGTAATCCCAGCTACTCAGGAGGCTAAGGTAGGAGAATCACCTGAACCCGGGAGGTGGAAGGATGCAGTGAGCTGAGATCATGCCACTGCACTCCAGCCTGAGCAAGACTCTGTCTAAAAAAAAAAAAAAGAGTGTGTGTATAAAACTTGCTTATTTGTACCACTTCTGGTCCAGGAAGTAACGAGGTTCCCAAATGTGTAAAGCATCAAAAACTAAGCTTAAAAAATTAGTAAACAGGGACGCATGGTGGCTCACACCTGTAATTGTAATCCCAGCACCTTGGGAGGCCAAGGCAACGGATCACCTGAGGTCAGGAGTTTGAGACCCGCCTGGCCAACATGGCGAAACCCCGTCTCTACTAAAAATACAAAAATTAGCCAGGCGTGGTGGCGCATGCCTGTAATCCCAGCTACTTGGGAGGCTGAAGCAGGAGAATCGCTTGAACCCGGGAGGTGGAGGTTGCAGTGAGCCGAATTTGAGCTACTGCACTCCAGCCTGAGTGAGACAGTGAGACTCCATCTTAAAAAGAACAAAAAAAAATTGGTAAAGAAATACAGTTTCAAACATAGAATGGAGCCAGGGAAAGGCTCGAGACACCCCACGCTGCAGCCCACCTGTGCGAGCTGCCTCACCCCAGTCACCTCACAGAGGCGGCTGAGAAGGACACAAAAACTCCTGCAGCATTTCGCCAGCAAAGCTGAGAGAGTCACATGGTCAGTCCCACGACTCACCCAGTGGCTCAGAGAAAGAAGTAGTGGACCGAGCACTGGGGGAGGGCGGTGGTCTGTTTTTCTGTTTTCGAGGTTTGGACCAGGGAAGAACAGCCTCAGCGGGCTCCCAGGTGGAGCAGCTCAGCCACAGGCTGTGCCTCCTTGGCCGCCCTGCCCTGCCCTGCCGGGACCTTGGCCCTGAGGCTCAGGGACCAGGCTCACAGGTGGCCACTCCTACAACGTGGCTGTCTCCTGTCAGACACCACAGGTATGCCTGGAAATGGCGCCACTCTGCACTTACCGCGTCCACGGTTCCGCCCATTAAAATAAACTCCTTTGTGATGATTTCTACCATTTCTCGAACCTGTGAAGAAGGGCAAGGCAGTAACAGTGTGGCCTGTGCCTGCCGGCCTACTGACCCGTCTGATAGGCAAGGACGCCCAGGTCTGGACAGGCAACCGCGCTGAGGACGGTGGCAGGCGGGGCCCTCACCTGTCTTGGGTCGGCACTGGCATGGATGCAAAGGAGGCCAGTGTCCTCGTAGCTGTGGTGGTAGGAGGTCGCGTTATACATCCAGTGGTGCCTGGGAGGAAGCGAGAGTCACGGGAGTGAAGGGGACTCGCCAGGATCAGGCCATGGGAAACTGGAGAAAAGTCACCTGGAAGGTGGCCTCATGGTCCAAAAACACACCTGGCCTGGCCTGGTGGCCTGAGGATACAGAAAAGAGTGCAACCCACCTGTTGAGCACGTTGAGGTAGAGCCTGGAGAACATGCCCTTGCCGGGCCCACCAGCCGAGAAGGAGCCACCTCCGCCCATCATCATGTTCAACACTGCAAAGGGGATGAAGTCCTCCTCCTGCAGGGACGGAGGGCAGAGCTGGCTGAGCCGCCCACGCCACGTCACGAGCGCCGCTGGATGCCAGGGACGGAGGGCAGAGCTGGCTGAGCCGCCCACGCCACGTCAGGAGCGCCGCTGGACGCCAGGGACGGAGGGCAGAGCTGGCTGAGCCGCCCACGCCACGTCACGAGCGCCGCTGGATGCCAGGGACGGAGGGCAGAGCTGGCTGAACCACCCACGCCACGTCAGGAGCGCCGTCGGACGCCAGGGACGGAGGGCAGAGCTGGCTGAACCACCCACGCCACGTCAGGAGCGCCGCTGGACGCCAGGGACGGAGGGCAGAGCTGGCTGAACCGCCCACGCCACGTCAGGAGCGCCGTCAGACGCCAGGGACGGAGGGCAGAGCCCCGCCCACGCCACGTCAGGAGCGCCGTCAGACGCCAGGGACGGAGGGCAGAGCTGGCTGAGCCGCCCACGCCACGTCAGGAGCGCCGTCAGACGCCAGGGACGGAGGGCAGAGCTGGCTGAACCACCCACGCCACGTCAGGAGCGCCGTCGGACGCCAGGGACGGAGGGCAGAGCTGGCTGAACCACCCACGCCACGTCAGGAGCGCCGCTGGACGCCAGGGACGGAGGGCAGAGCTGGCTGAACCGCCCACGCCACGTCAGGAGCGCCGTCAGACGCCAGGGACGGAGGGCAGAGCCCCGCCCACGCCACGTCAGGAGCGCCGTCAGACGCCAGGGACGGAGGGCAGAGCTGGCTGAGCCGCCCACGCCACGTCAGGAGCGCCGTCAGACGCCAGGGACGCAGGGCAGAGCTGGCTGAACCGCCCACGCCACGTCAGGAGCGCCGTCAGACGCCAGGGACGGAGGGCAGAGCTGGCTGAGCCGCCCACGCCACATGAGGAGCGCTGTCGGATGCCAGGGACGGAGGGCAGAGCTGGCTGAGCCGCCCACGCCACGTCAGGAGCGCCGCTGGACGCCAGGGATGGAGGGCAGAGCTGGCTGAGCCGCCCATGCCACATGAGGAGCGCTGTCGGATGCCAGGGACGGAGGGCAGAGCTGGCTGAGCCGCCCACGCCACGTCAGGAGCGCCGCTGGACGCCAGGGACGGAGGGCAGAGCTGGCTGAGCCGCCCACGCCACGTCAGGAGCGCCGCTGGACGCCAGGGACGGAGGGCAGAGCTGGCTGAGCCGCCCACGCCACGTCAGGAGCGCCGCTGGACGCCAGGGACGGAGGGCAGAGCTGGCTGAGCCGCCCACGCCACGTCAGGAGCACCGTCAGACGCCAGGGACAGAGGGCAGAGCTGGCTGAGTCGCCCACGCCACATGAGGAGCGCTGTCGGATGCCAGGGACGGAGGGCAGAGCTGGCTGAGCCGCCCACGCCGCGTCAGGAGTGCCGCTGGACGCCAGGGACGGAGGGCAGAGCTGGCTGAGCCGCCCACGCCACGTCAGGAGCGCCGTCAGACGCCAGGGACAGAGGGCAGAGCTGGCTGAGCCGCCCACGCCACGTCAGGAGCACTGTCAGATGCCAGGGACAGAGGGCAGAGCTGGCTGAGCCGCCCACGCCACGTCAGGAGCGCCGCTGGACGCCAGGGACGGAGGGCAGAGCTGGCTGAGCCGCCCACGCCACGTCAGGAGCACCGTCAGACGCCAGGGACGGAGGGCAGAGCTGGCTGAGTCGCCCACGCCACATGAGGAGCGCTGTCAGATGCCAGGGACGGAGGGCAGAGCTGGCTGAGCCGCCCACGCCGCGTCAGGAGCGCCGTCAGACGCCAGGGACAGAGGGCAGAGCTGGCTGAGCCGCCCACGCCACGTCAGGAGCACTGTCAGACGCCAGGGACGGAGGGCAGAGCTGGCTGAGCCGCCCACGCCACGTCAGGAGCGCCGCTGGACGCCAGGGACGGAGGGCAGAGCTGGCTGAGCCGCCCACGCCACGTCAGGAGCACCGTCAGACGCCAGGGACAGAGGGCAGAGCTGGCTGAGTCGCCCACGCCACATGAGGAGCGCTGTCGGATGCCAGGGACGGAGGGCAGAGCTGGCTGAGCCGCCCACGCCGCGTCAGGAGCGCCACTGGACGCCAGGGACGGAGGGCAGAGCTGGCTGAGCCGCCCACGCCACGTCAGGAGCGCCGTCAGACGCCAGGGACGGAGGGCAGAGCTGGCTGAGTCGCCCACGCCACGTCAGGAGCACCGTCAGACGCCAGGGACAGAGGGCAGAGCTGGCTGAGTCGCCCACGCCACATGAGGAGCGCTGTCGGATGCCAGGGACAGAGAGCAGGGCTGGCTGAGCCGGCCACACTGCATCAGGAATGCCATCAGACCCAGCACCAGGACTCACCAGGAAGGAGCAGCTCTCCAGTCCAACCATGATGTGCGTGAGCTCGGGGATGGGGGTCGGGCCCAGGCTGACATTGGACATGTCTCTTTCTAGCTGTAACCAAGAAAAGCAAGTGTCGCCATGTGAAAAACAATGAGGGCTCGCAAACCCCAGATGAGATCATCTTCAGAGTGGTTACACAGAAATCCAATGCCAGCCAGGCACAGTGGCTCAGCCTAAAATCCCAGCACTTTGGGAGGCCAAGGTGGGCAGATCACTTGAGTCCAGGAGTTCAAGACCAGCCTAGGCAACGTGGCAAAACTCCACCTCTACCAAATAGACAAAAAAAAAAAAAAAATACATATATATATACATGTAAGCTGGGCGTGGTGGCTTACGCCTGTAATCCCAGCATTTTGGGAGGCTGAGGCAGGTAGGTCATGAGGTCAGGAGTTCGAGACCAGCCTGGCCAACATAGTGAAACCCCATCTCTACACAAAATTTAGCCGGGCGTGGTGGTAATCCCAGCTACTCGGGAAGTTGAGGCAGAAGAATCACTTGAACCTGGGAGGTGGAGGTTGCAGTGAGCCGAGATTGCACCACTGCACTCCAGCCTGGGTGACAAAGCGAGGCTCCATCTCAAAAAAAAAAAAAAATGCAACACGCAGTGGCAGACCCACTCCCCTAGAGGAAAGAACCGCGTCCACCTTCTGCGTTGCACCCAGGCCTAGCAGCACTCACCCTCAGCAGGGGACATAGTCCATGCCCTGCTGTGGGACTACAGCATGTGTTAAGGCAAAGCTACACATGCAGTCAACACCTATCACCCTCAGAATCAATACAAAAACAGGCCACACCACGGGCCAGGGGACGTGTTCCCCACCCGAGGCCATGAGACGTTCCCGCTACTTCACCTTGGCAATCCCCCCAGTGTACTGGGCCACAGATCTGTCAATATCCACGGCCTCTGCGCTCCCCCAGGCCGGCTGGACCCCCAGGAGGTACTTCCGGGCACAGTCCACCAGATGCTCGTGCTCCACGCCCACGCCAGCCAGCACCATGCGGTCGGGAGTGTAGTAGTTCCTCAGGTACGAATGCAGCACCTCTCGGTTGATCTTTGCTATGTTTTCTGTGGGGCAGAAACGGTGGAGGCCAACTGTGTTCTCCCTGTAAGCCGCCTAATGGGGAAGAGCCACAGACACAGGTGACTGAAGACAGCATGACCAGGCTTCCTCCAACAAGCAGCACCAGCGCCCATCTGCAGCCAGCCCTGGGAAAATCCGACGCAAGCTGATATTTTACTTGCAGTCTGGCAATAGCAGCTGTGTGCGTATTTATAAAAAGAGTAAAATCTGCCTCTCCAGAATACAAATTCACAAAAAGCCTAAGATTAATTGTGTTTAGTAGTAAAGACCTAGTTACTATAAAAACTGGAAAATACGAACATTGTATAAACAGCAGACTCAGAAATCAAGAATGTTCTAAGCTGAGTGCGGTGACTCACGCCTGTAATCCCAGCTACTTGGGAGGCAGAGGCAGGAGGATCACCTGAGCTGAGCCCAGGAGTGCAAGACCAGCGTAGGCAATGTGGAGAAACCTCATCTCAAAAAACAAAAAAATGTTCTGTATATATCCATAACCTGCAAGGACAACATCACGGAGGCACCCTCCCCACCACCCCTGGTGTCCCGAGGACCACTGTTCGAGATGCGGGGGCATTCTCGAGTTTGACATTTTACTTCATGAATCATCTCGGTGAGAAGTGGCTCTGGGTCAGGCCGCAGGTTCAGGTCCTCCAGCTCAAACTGGACCGCCATCCGCGTCATCTCGACTTCTTCATCTGCAAGAGAACCCAAAGGCCAGGGCTGAGTCTGCACAGGCAGAGATGAGGAACACAGCAGTGACCCACAGCTTGTGTGCTGGCCTGAGTGTCGCCTGTTGGTGGCTGTTGGCAGTCACCTCTGCCTTCATCTAGGGGCAGACTGGGTGCTTGTGTGAGGGGGACTGCTACAGGGAGCAGGAGCTAGGGGGCCTGGGCCTCTCATCCCGCCTCAGCCATGAAGCAGCCACGTGAGCCTGCTAAGCCCTGGCTTCCTTGCTGGTGAAAGGCACTGAAGACACTGGACCTGTCTGTCCCAAGTGCTGCTGTGAGGACACGAGACCAGACATGAAGGTGCTTACAAACAGAGGCACCCGCTGGGTGCGGTGGCTCACGCCTGTAATCCCAGCACTTTGGGAGGCTGAGGTGGGTGGATTGCCTGAGGTCAGGAGTTCAAGACCAGCCTGGCCAGCACTGTGAAACCCCATCTCTACTAAAAATACAAAAATTAACTGGGCGCGGTGGCGGGCGCCTGTAATCCCAGCTAGTCAGGAGGCTGAGGCAGGAGAATCGCTTGAACCTGGGAGGTGGAGGTTGCAGTGAGCCGAGATCGCGCCACTGCATTCCAGCCTGGGTGACAGAGACAGACTCTATCTCCAAAAAGAAACAGAGGCACAGACAGATGTCAAGGGCGCCTTTCATCAGTTGTGACCACAAGATCTTAATGTGGGACTGTAGCCTTTGAACACCAAGCCCAAGCTGCTGTGAAACTGCACCCTTAGGGTATCTGGAAAAGCCAACATTCCCCTCTCCTGGTCCACCCCTGACAGGGACTCAAAGTCCTGCCATCTGCAAGGCTGAGGAGGGTAATGGAAACAGTGAAATGGAAATTTCTGGCACACACCATTCCACTTGTTTAAAGACGGTCCGAGGTGCCCTTCCGAAATCAAAGAACCAATTTCGCTAAAAACATCCCAGGGCACAGATGTCTCAAATACACACTCTCTCAAACACTAAGGACTTTTACAATCACCAGTGGGTTTTTTTTCCTTTTTGTGGAGAACAGAGTCTTGCTATGCTGCTCAGACTGGTCTCGAACTCCTGGGCTGAAGTGATCCTCCCATCTCTACATCCCTAAATGCTGGGATTACAGGCGTGAGCCAGCACGCCTGGCTACTAGCACTATTTCTTTTTCCTTTCTTTCTTTTTTTGAGACAAAGCCTCACTCTGTTGCCCAGGCTGGAGGGCAGTGGCACAATCATGGCTCACTGCAGCCTCAACCTCCCAGGCTCAAACGATCTTCCTACCTCAGCCTCCCGAGTAGCTAGGACTCTAAGTGTAAGCAACCACACCCAGCTAATTCTTGTATCTTTTTTGTAGAGACAGGGTTTCACCATGTTGCCCAGGCTGGTCTCAAACTCCTGGGCTCAAGCGATTTGCCTGCCTGAGCCTCCCAAAGTCCTGGGATTCCAGGTGTGAGCCACCATGCCCAGCCCCAGCGCTACTTCTTATGAGATCACGCTGTCACTTTGTGTTGGCCTAAAGCTCCAATTACATGGTGCTCTTCCTCATGGCTACAGGGCTTCTGCAAACCTTTCCGGTCTTCCCCATGTCCAAGCCCACCTCAAACGCCAGCGGCTGGGATCCACACCTGTTAGCCGGGGCTGCAGAACCACATCGGCCAGTAAGCCAACCACCGTGTCCAAGCCTTTGCTATCAGCAGACACAGCATACATGGTGGTGTCTCTGGAAGAAAACACAAGCCCATAATGCCAGGCCCTGAACTCACACTCTGCTTAACAGCCACGGGACGCTCGGGCTTTGCGTGCCAGGTGGACAATGCCAGGCCCTGAGCTCACACTCTGCTCAACAGCCAGGGGACACTTGGGCTTTGCGTGCCAGGGGCACCTACCTTTTGTTGGGGCCCAGCAGACATTTCAGGGACGCTTGGGCTTTGCGTGCCAGGGGGCACCTCCTACCCTTCATCGGGGAACAGCAGACACTTTTCCCCTTTCTCTTTTCCTGTCTTACAGTGTGAATGCTTGGTAGGCAGCACTCACAGCTACACACAGCTTGAGTCAAAATGGAGCCACTTCTGATAGGGATTTTTGTAACTATAGTCTCTCTCAAAAGGTGAAGTGTTTCATCCCAGCCTCCTGTTGACTGAATTAACCCACTGGTGAGTGTGGAAACATGCCCGGCTTTGGCTGGCTTGGGGGACAGCAATGGCTGGCTCATATGGAGCTTGTCTCACTGTAACATCTGTTCCCGGCATGAGGCACTGCACAGTCAGAAGCGCACAGAGCTGGCCCATGGGACAGGCACGAAATCATGGGGTGATCTGAGATCAAGTGTGATCAAGGGAGACCATGCAGAGCAGACGCAACAGCCACGAAGAAGAGGGAGCTTGGGAGGCAGCACGCAGTCACCAGTGCCTCTGAAGAGGGGACTTGGCTGGACCTTCACCCTGAAGAGGAGCCATTCTCAGTGACTTTGGCTCTCCATATGGAGAGAATGGCAAGAACAAAAGCCTGAGCTGAGGGCAAGGGGGGCTGGGTCTGAGTCAGGACACCAGCCACCTGGCCAGAGAAAGGAGTTCATCTGGGATGAGAGAGATTCGAGGCAAGAGTCGGAGAATCGAACACACCAGGCAGAAACCTGGCAGGGGCAGCTGGGAGTCAGGGGGTATTAAGAGGCCTTGTTTTAGAACATGAATATGTTACCTCCAAGCTAACTTTAATTCTTAGCATTTAATGTGTCTTTTATGTGTAATTTTTTTAGCATTCAAACTTAAATCAACAATTTAAAAAATCTGTGATCTATATTCACCCATCTCACATTGCCCAGTGCTTTCTGAACAAGCTCCACACCTGGCATGCAAAGACCACTGCACTGTGCTCCAGGCAACACTGCCCCCTCCCTCCACCAAGCAGCCGGCACCTCCCTGGCTCGGTGCCTTTTACCCCTGCTGTCTCCTGGTCTGGAATGCCTTGTGCCCCGTGTGTCTAGCAAACTCCTTCTGGAACCAGCCCAACCCTGCATTTCCTATGATTCCTTTCCCAACTCCAGACCAAGTCAGCCACTCATCCTCCTGGCTCCTACCGCCTTTGGCTATGGGGTCCAGTACGTATGCAAGGCCCTCTGCTCTATCTGGGAACAGGGCCTGCTCTACATCCCTGGCATGCAGCCAACAGCCTGGAGGAACTGACAGGGGTCAACTGAGCCCCTGGGGGCTGTGCTTCTCTGTGTAAGCGCCACCCACCCAAGTCTCCATCCAGGACAGGGCTCCTTCTCCCCGTGAATCTCCACACCTCCCGCTGGGAGGGGCTCAGAGGGAATCTGAGCAACAACAAGAACGTCAGTTCCCAAGGACCCAAAGTCAGTTTGTACGCAAAAGCTGGTGTACCTTGATGTCTGGCAGTCACAGATACCCCCATGCTTTTCCAACGTAAGCAGAATTTCATCTTTGCTGTCAAATCGAGCAGTAGACTAGTAAAAATAAATAAGGAAACTTAAATAAGCAATCCAGGCTATCCCTGAAACACAACTTTTTTTAAAAACTTACTTTTGCTTTTAACACACGTACAAAAATTATCTTTTAACTTAAAAGTCTTTTATTAGCATTAACTTAGCAACTTAATAATTTATTAAAATAACCATTATAGACAAGAAAAATCTCAAACATCCTTCAAAATTATAGTCTAAAAAATTACAAAACTGGGCACTGACCGAAAATGCCAATTTTTCCAAAAAGTGAGCAATTCCACTAAGGTATTTCGCTTCATATCTCGATCCTGAATTGATAAGAACTAGTAGTAAAAAGAAAATTGACAGTTTACATCAGATATTCAAAATAAGATTTAATCAAGAGAAACATTTTAAAATGTCAATATGACATAATAATCAGATTTAATTACATGAGGGTGATTGTGCTGACGGTTTCACAGGTATATGTGTAGCTCAACATTTATGAAATCATACACTTTGTTTCCACTCAGGGTACAATTCATAATTGGCATGCTAATTACAACTAACAGTCAACTAAAGCATGTGCATGTTAAAACTGCGGGACCACCCACGACAACACAACAGTACTTACTTCCTACTGTACAAAACTGTCCAAACTTATTCTGAGATGCCACGCGAAGCCCATTATCCAATGTGGTTACTTTGGTTTCAAACTTTTCCTGTCCATCAACTGTAGCAAAAACAGGCTTGGGTACTCCAGGTAAGGGAGAAGAGAGGGGGATGTTGGGATAGGCACCCCCACTACTAAACCGTCTGTACGCAGGAGGTCCAAACCTAAAACAGAGAAAGCGGCCCAGTTACAACAGGCTTGAGACAACAAACCTGTGATGACCTGTTAGGTGCGGTTAGTTATGTTTTGTCTGGGTTAAAAGTGAGCATCTGCCTTTCTACAGGACTTATTTCTACAGACTTTGGAAGACAAAGCAGAGGCTGACAACAAAGGCTCAGCCCCGGGACTTGGAGCAAGCTGGTTCCGTCCTTTGGGTCTTAGTTGCTATCTCTGTAAAAACAGGGCTTATTAACAGTAACTCACTCTAAGTGCAGTTTGTACACATAAAGCACTTAACAGCTCTGCCCTCCAACAGCACCACCGAAGTCTCGGATAAAAGCCATATCCCTGATTAACCTGGTCCGAAGGCGGGGTGTGACTTGGCCTCTGTCTCCCTCTCCAAACTCATCTCTTGAACCCCCACACTCCCATAGGTCCTGGTCACACTGATTCTTGTCAATTCCTGGACCACATTTGACTCATCAACCCCAAAGCTTCTTCACCGTTCCAGGGCTTGCCCTTTGCCCATGCCTACCCCTTCTTTCATTCTTCAGCTCTTCCCTTAAATGTCACCCTGATGGAGGACTATCCCTCACCAGTCTAGTCTTTCCTGCTATTTTCTATCATGAAAGGCTGCTTGTTTACTCCAAAGCATTTACGCGACTGCCGATATTTTGTTTACGCTCCAGCCTGTATCCATCTCCTGGAGACAGCACCTCCGCACCCCTGAAACAGCGCTCGTTGTGTGGGGAGGGGCGACGCCTGTGCTGTCGGAACAAAGTTCCAGCGTGGGGAAAGGCAGGCCCGGTCACTTGGGTGGGAGGAGCGGTGGGGACGGAAAGGGTTCTTAAACGTCAGAGATCAACGGACAGAGCGCAGCAACCGAGAGCCTGGACGCTGGTGTCAGAACCCTGCGGGTCTAACAGAGCTGGGCCCCCACCGGCTCAGCCTCCTGAAGGAGCACGCGGTAGGTGAAGCGCGGGGGCAAATATGAGGCATGGCCTCGGAGAAGGCCCGTCGACCCGGGAAGTGATGGGGGGAGAGGACCCAGCAGCCGGGGAGAGGAGAGACAGATGGGACTGCGTCCCCGGGCTCCAGGCGCAAGGCAAGGCAGGGCCCCCGTCGCCTCGGGGACACCAGTGTCCCGAAGTGCGAGCCCGTCCCACGGGCGCCATGTCACCTGTAGAAACCAAAGACGGAGCGTCCAGAAAGACTCGAGCCGCCCCCGCCCCAGGTCGAAGCCTGGTTCGCCTTTGGCTCACCTCAGCCGCGAACAGCCCCAAGAACCCGAGCCCCGCAGCAACCGCGTCGCCGCCAGCACCACAGCCGCCATCTTGCGTCTCCGCCCCGCTTCAGTCGTCACTTCCGCTTCCGCCCACGGCTTCCCCTCCCCCTCGCCGACGGCCCAAGGCGTTCAGGCACGCGCTTCCGGTGCTCGGAGCGGAAGCAGCGGCGAGAGGCTCGGAGGAGCGGGGGCGGCCGAACGGCGAGCGGCGGGCGACGGGGGCGGGCGACGCGGGCCGCGGCACGGGCGGAGCCGGGGCCATGGAGCCGCCGCTGCCGGGCTAGGCAGGTCGTGCCCCGCCGGGCCGGCGGCGATGTCGGGCTACCAGCGCCGCCCGGGCGCCACCCCGCTGTCCCGAGCCCGGAGCCTCGCCATTCCCGACGGTGAGCGGGGCAGGGGCCGAGTCCAGCGGTCCAGGTGGGCGGCGGCCGCCCCGGCACGCAGTAAAGTCGCTGTTGTCGTTGCTTCCAGCTCCAGCGTTCTATGAGCGCCGGTCTTGTCTCCCCCAGCTAAATTGTGAGCGCCCCCATGGCAGGGACCTGGACTCCCCCTTCTTCGGCATTCGGCCGGCCTTTATGTGCTATGTACCCAGCCCGGTGCTGGCTTCCGTGGGAGACACAGGTGAGAGACGAGGGCGCCGGCCCCGGGGACGCTTCCAGTTCCCGCGCCACGTGTGGCACCTCCGCTGCAGCACGAGCTCGTCCATTGACCCATCAATGAGCAGAGCGCTCACTGCGTGCCAGGCACTCGGAATTCAAAGGCGGAGTCCCCTGCTAGGAGCTCACAGTCTGGTTGCGGGGAGACCTCCCCCAAGACAGACAGTTCCAGTACAGGATGGTTAGTGCCCGGGGAGCACAGGAGCCCGCCCGCTTTCCTCGTGGGGCTGCAGTCGGGGTGCCTTCACCTAGTGGGCAGTGATTGGAAACCGAGCTGGAGCATTCCATCTGCCTCCACAGCCGGGCAGTGGCCAGATCTGGTTCGTCCTCGTTCTACCCAAGCAGAAGTGCCGCTGGGTGCCCGGGGTGTGCAGGAGTGTTTGTATGGTTATGCCAGGATCTGAGGACATTCGGGGGTTGTCACAAGACAAGAGGACGCGCTTGCCCCGGCTGGACTTCAAAATCTGCTGAGGAGCCTCTTTCAGACCACAGACACCAGGGCCAGTCTGCAAGTCAGGCCATCTCCAGGGTCACAAGTCTGGGAGCTTGTGTTTTTTTTAAAGTTTTCTCGGCTGGCCGGGCGCAGTGGCTTACGCCTGTAATCCCAGCACTTTGGGAGGCCGAGGCAGGCGGATCATGAGGTCAGGAGATTGAGACCATCCTGGCTAACACGGTGAAAACCCGTCTCTACAAAAAATACAAAAAAATTAGCCGGGCGTAGTGGCAGGTGCCTGTAGTCCCAGCTACTCGGGAGGATGAGGCAGGAGAATGGCGTGAACCCAGGAGGCGGAGCTTGCAGGGAGCCGAGATCGCACCACTGCACTCCAGCTTGGGCGACAGAGCAAGACTCCGTCTCAAAAAAAAAAAAAAAAGTTCTCTAGACTGTGAGAACCACTGCAGTGGAGACTCCATGTGCAAAAGAAAAAAATCAAATGTGAGGTCATAAAGACTTCCTGCCAGCATGGTGGGTGACATTGTTTCTTTGCAGATTTTGGCTATGGAAAGGGGAAATGTTCTAAGCAGAGCCCGTCAGGAGCCCACGGGACACATTTTGGAGGTAGAGTAGTTCAGCAACCTTTTCTTCTTGTCTCCATCCAACACAGTGCCAGGCACGTGTCTGGTGGGACTGTCAATGTGACTGGCTATGTGGTGTAGCTGGAGCCCAAAAGAGCAGGTGGGGGTGGGATTTCAAGGGTTCAGTCTTGACCCTAGAGTAGGAGCGAGGTGACATCAGGGAGCGGGGAAGCCCCACCTCGGGGGCTGGGGCCACAGGAGCCAGCTTTACATGGGGCTCACAGCTGGGAGGGTCAAGTGTGGCTGCTTAAGTCCCCGGAGGGTGGGAAGGCGGTGGCAAGAGGGAGAAGGGAAGAGTGGGCGTTATTTAGGCTACCTAGGTAGGAAAGTCGGGAAGAGGGTCAGGGGGCACTGGGTCCCCAGCGTTGCAGCACCTCAGGAGCTTGTTGTTGTTGTTGTTGTTGTTTGAGACGGAGTCTCGCTCTGTCGCCCAGGCTGGACTGCAGTGGCACGATCTCGGCTCACTGCAAGCTCCACCTCCCAGGTTCACGCCATTCTCCTGCCTCAGCCTCCCGAGTAGCTGGGACTACAGGCGCCCACCACCACGCCTGGCTAATTTTTTGTATTTTTAGTAGAGACGAGGTTTCACCGTGTTAGCCAGGATGGTCTCCATCTCCTGACCTCGTGATCCGCCCGCCTTGACCTCCCACAGTGCTGGGAGTACAGGCGTGAGCCACCACACCCGGCCACCTGAGGAGCTTTGAGAGCTCCTAGCACAGGTTGACCTCACACCAGGGAGCCGGGTGTGTGCAGTGGAGTGGCTTGGGTCGTTTTAAAGCTCCCCAGGGGAGCTTTAGTGAGCAGCACAGTGTGGGAGCAGGGGCCGAGGGGTGGAAGGAGAAGATTGCAAATGTAGACGCACGTCTGTGTCACTGCCCACCTTCAGCCACCTTCACACTTCCTAGTGCCGCCTGAGTCATGGTAGAATGACGAGCGTGGCTGCCCGATCTCACATGTGGCCATGCTCTGGAAAGACAGGTGAACAGGAAGGTTCCCTTTCAACGCTCTTCAGTAGACTTTATGCGTTTGTGATGTCTATTATTTCAGATGACAGATTCGAAGATCTTGAAGAGGCAAATCCATTTTCTTTTAAAGAGTTTCTGAAGACCAAGAACCTCGGCCTGTCGAAGGAGGATCCGGCCAGCAGAATTTATGCAAAGGTAAATCCACGGCATTGTGGGCGATGGCTCTGTGGGACGTTTCTGTTCCGGCCTCTGCAGCCTCCTTTGGAGGAATCGTGCATGAGTGTGGCAGAGCAGGGCAGGCGTCAGTGCTGGGGAGCAGCTCTGGGCTCAGAAGCTGCTGGGCTCCTTCCGGTAGAGAGATTGGGCCTTTCTTCTTGTTCCGAGGCAGAACACAGAAAGGAAGATGCGCTCCGAGTCAGAAGCATGGCCTCCATTGTTTTTTTTTCTTTTTTAGGAAGCCTCGAGGCATTCCCTGGGACTTGACCACAACTCCCCACCCTCCCAAACCGGGGGGTATGGCCTGGAGTATCAGCAGCCATTTTTCGAGGACCCGACAGGGGCCGGTGACCTCCTGGATGAGGAGGAGGATGAGGACACCGGATGGAGTGGGGCCTACCTGCCGTCTGCCATCGAGCAGACTCACCCCGAGAGGGTCCCTGCCGGCACGTCGCCCTGCAGCACATACCTTTCCTTTTTCTCCACCCCGTCGGAGCTGGCAGGGCCTGAGTCTCTGCCCTCGTGGGCGTTGAGTGACACTGATTCTCGCGTGTCTCCGGCCTCTCCGGCAGGGAGTCCTAGCGCAGACTTTGCGGTTCATGGAGAGTCTCTGGGAGACAGGCACCTGCGGACGCTGCAGATAAGTTACGACGCAGTAAGTGAGCCTCGCGGCGCCCTCTGGCACAGCGCCTGTCCGAGCGGCTTCTCCCGGGGAGAACCTGGAGCCATCCTACCTCTTGGGTGGCCTGGTTTGATTTCCAGGACAAGGCGACTTGCGTGACAGCCTGCTATCCACTTTCCCTTTGACTTTGCTTCTGGTTACACGTGGGAATAGAACCAGCTAAAGAGGACTGGTGAGCTAGAAGCTGTGAATTGGATGCAGTTGGGCACTTACAGGGCTGTACCCTCAGTAAAGGCGGGCTGCCGTCGCCAGCTTGCTAAGTGTTCCAAGAGGAGGAAAATTTTTAAAAAATTATAATCACCTAAAAGGTTATAAGCTCTTGAGTAAAAAAAAAATTTTTTTAGCCGGGCGCCGTGGCTCACGCCTGTAATCTCAGCACTTTGGGAGGCCGAGGTGGGTGGATCACCTGAGGTCAGCAGTTTGAGACCAGCCTGGCCAACATGGTGAAACCCTGTCTCTACTGAAAATACAAAAATTAGCCGGGCTTGGTGGCAGGTGCCTGTAGTCCCAGCTACTTGGGAGGCTGAGGCAGGAGAATCGCTTGAACCCGGGAGGCGGAGGTTGCGGTGAGCCGAGGTCACGCCATTGTACTCCAGCCTAGGCGACGAGTGAAACTCTGTTTCAAAAAAAAGAAATTTTTTTTTTTCCTGAGACAGTGTCTCACTCTGTTGCTCATGCTGGAGTGGAGTGGCATGATCTCGGCTCACTGCAACCTCTGCCTCCCGAGTTCAAGTGATTCTCCTGCTTCAGCCACCCGAGTAGTTAGGACTACAGGTGCCCGCCACCACTGCTGGCTAATTTTTGTATTTTTAGTAGAGACGGGGGTTTCACCGTGTTGGCCAGGCTGGTCTCAAACTCCTGACCTTGTGATCCGCCCACCTCGGCCTCCCAAAGTGCTGGGATTACAGGCGCCAGCCACCCCGCCCGGCCTCTGAGTAAAATTAACTGGCATTTGTGACCACAGGTGTTTGAAAAGTGCCTGCCCCCGTCTGTGGTCTCCCTCTGTAGTGGCTGCAGGTGGACGCTGCACTGACCCAGCATCTCTGCTTATCAGGAGGCTCTGGAGCCACACCGCAGAAGCACACGCCCTTTTGAGCCAGACATGCTGACTTTCTAATAAGGATGTTCTCTCTCCACAGCTGAAAGATGAAAATTCTAAGCTGAGAAGAAAGCTGAATGAGGTTCAGAGCTTCTCTGAAGCTCAAACAGAAATGTATGTAAGCTTTTAGTTAGGAATGCAATCCACAACATCTAATACACAGGGAAATCCGTTTTTAAATGATAATGAAGTAATCAGTCAAACCAGATCTGGGTTTTATTGTATATAAATGTTCAGCATCAAACACATTTCTGTGTTCTGCCTAAAAGTTTATTTTGAGACAGTCTTGCCGTGTCACCCAGGCTCGGGTGCAGTGGCGCAATCACGGCTCACTGCAGCCTTGACCTCCTTGGCTCCAGCAATCCTCCCATCTCAGCCTCCTGAGTAGCTGGGACCACAGGCGTTCGCCACTGCACCTGGCTAATTTTTAAATCTTATTTTTGTAGAGACAGGGTCTCACTATGTTGCCCAGGCTTGTCTCAAACTCCTCAGCTCAAGGAATCCTCCTGCCTCAGGCTCCTAAAGTGTTGGGATTATAAGCATGAGCCACGGCGCCTGGCCAAGGTTTATTTTAAACTTTAGGCAAAAAGCCACCGAACACCTTGTGGGAGCAGCAGTGCTGTGAGAGCCGCTCCCTGCACGCCTGCCTGGTGGCTACAGGTCCAGGCCTGAGGCTGCCGCTGCCTCCCCTCTGTGCCTGAGACCCATTCCATCACAGGCTCTTAGCGGGTTTTATCTGGCTAATGAGGTATCTTTTTGTAGTCCTCTTAAAAGTAGCCACAGAAATTAACAACTCGGGTTTTTCTTTAACAAGGGTGAGGACACTTGAGCGGAAATTAGAAGCAAAAATGATCAAGGAGGAAAGCGACTACCACGACCTGGAGTCGGTGGTTCAGCAGGTGGAGCAGAACCTGGAGCTGATGACCGTATGGGTTTCTTCTCTGAATCAGACAAGCTGGGTGGGGCAGGAGCGCTCCTGAGAAAGTGCTGTTGTCCTCAGCAGCCGGTGCAGCCTGCCCTTGGGAGTGGGGCCATGTGGCTCTCTGGGACTGGTGTTCTTTGACATCGCTGTCTCGCTGTGCCTGGGGATAGCTGGCCCACGAGGGCATCCGTGGGGAGTGGGGGGCCAGAGCACAGACACTGCACGATGAGCCCTTCCCAGGGGTGGTCTGAGAGTGGAGGCGGGACTGGGAGGGGCACAGGGGCTGTGAAGGGCCACAGCCAGGTTGGGTGCCCTCCTGCTCCCTGGGTTGGGGCCCGTGTCTGGTATGAATGTGAGGACATCAGTGATGCTTTTTGTGGTTTTTCTTTTTTGGGTAACAGAAACGGGCTGTAAAGGCAGAAAACCACGTTGTGAAACTAAAACAGGAAATCAGTTTGCTCCAGGTAATTAAAGGAAGGGACTTCAGTGTTTTTCTTTGATTTGTGGAGTCACATAATGAATTCAGTAAGAAAGAGGCGAAAGACTCTGCTGGGGTTTCCCCTGAGCCCAAGCAGAGAAAGGACTTCAAATGAGGACAGCAGCCGCTTGCTGTCAGGGCCTGAAGCAGAGGGAGGCCCTGGAGCTCTGTTGGGAGTTTGGGGTCTGGCACGGGGCATCCACTTGTAGGAGTCCCTGTTGCCATAGAGCCAGGTGCTGGGCATATACTGGAGTGAAGGGGAAGCCATTAGGCCCCCAGTCCCAGAGGCGAGCCCCCAGTTACGCCAGAGCACCCATCCTGAGTGTCAGGCCCCCACGGGTAAGCCCTCGCCTCGCCAGGTGGTGACTTTCAGCTGGGTTGCCTCGGAGCTGCTCTGTCCTTAGCCATAACCGTCCCCCCTAGGCGCAGGTCTCCAACTTCCAGCGAGAGAATGAAGCCCTGCGGTGCGGCCAGGGCGCCAGCCTGACCGTGGTGAAGCAGAACGCCGATGTGGCCCTGCAGAACCTCCGGGTGGTCATGAATAGCGCACAGGCTTCCATCAAGTGAGTGCCTGGGAGGCACCGGGAAGCCTGGCGGGGAAAGGGGTGAGATTGGAGTGGTCGTCAGTGATCCTGGGTGGGGGCCCAGGCTGATGGCACCGTGGCTGGAGGACCAGGGAGCTGCAGGGAGGGACGCGTGCTCAGTGGTCCTGTTAGCTCTCTGGGTCACTGTGTGGACAGACCACAGGCTTTCTAACCTGCCTCGCAGTGTCTGATCCCACCTGGGAGGTGCAGACAGCCACAGCACCCTGCACTGAACCTCAGCCCCACCCCCTGTGGGCACTAAAGCTCTAAATAAAGGAAACGGTGGGGGTTTCCCTCCTGCTGAAAAAGCCAATTCCCAGAAGGCCCTTACTGCTGTGCCTGGCTGGGGACACACCAGCCACCATGACTGTGACAGTGGTGAGTGTCTGCCACCCATTGGGCTGAGCTCTGCAGGGCGGTGTTGGCCCCCAGAGCACTCCCTGTGAACAAGGGAGCCGTCTCCTGTGAAGTCAGGTGTGGGTCTCCTCCAAGAGGAGCTAGGAGTGGAAAACGTGTGGTTCTCCCCCAGCCCCTCCCTTTCTCCCTGGAACTCTGTCCCTTTCTCCCCCCGCAAACCCCACCCCTTTCTCCCTGGAACCCTGTCCCTTTCTCCCCCCCGCAAACCCCACCCCTTTCTCCCTGGAACCCTGTCCCTTTCTCCCCCCCGCAAACCCCACCCCTTTCTCCCCCCAGCAAACCCCACCCCTTTCTCCCTGGAACCCTGTCCCTTTCTACCCCCAGCAAACCCCACCCCTTTCTCCCAGGAACCCTGTCCCTTTCTCCCCCCCCCCGCCCGGCAAACCCCACCCCTTTCTCCCTGGAACCCTGTCCCTTTCTCCCCCCCCCCGGCAAACCCCACCCCTTTCTCCCTGGAACCCTGTCCCTTTCTCCCCCCAGCAAACCCCACCCCTTTCTCCCTGGAACCCTGTCCCTTTCTCCCCCCCCTGCAAACCCCACCCCTTTCTCCCTGGAACCCTGTCCCTTTCTCCCCCCAGCAAACCCCACCCCTTTCTCCCTGAGACCCCTTCTGTTTCTCCCCCCCAGAATTCTGTCCCTTTCTCCCTGGAACCCCTCACCTTTCTCCCCACCAGAACCCCTCCCCTGTGGAATCCCTCCCCGCCATGGAAACCCTCCCCTTCCTTCCCCACCCCCCCCCGGAATTCCTCCCCTTTCTCCCCCTCAGAACCTCTCCCCTTTTTCCGCCTACCAACCCCTCCCCTTTCTCCCCCCCACCCCCCGTGGAAGCCCTCCCCATTCTTCCCCCTGGAAACCCTCGCCTTCCTCCCACTCAGAACCTCTCCCCTTTCCCTACCCCTTGGAACCCCTCCCTTTTTCCCCCTACCAACCCCTCCCCTTTCTCCCCCCAGAACCCCGTTGCTGCTGAGTAGCTGCTGCCACCCATCCTGATATCCGTGCTTGTTTTCAGGCAACTGGTTTCCGGAGCTGAGACACTGAATCTTGTTGCCGAAATCCTTAAATCTATAGACAGAATTTCTGAAATTAAAGACGAGGAGGAAGACTCTTGAGGACCCCTGGGTGTTCTCAGCATGAAGCTCCGTGTATACCCTGAGGTCACCACCGCTCGATCTAAATGTGCAGTTGTGTCCTTAAATATGCAGTCTTCACCCAGAGTAAAGTGTTGATCGCAAGAGTCCAGTGTCGTGCCCTCAGCCAGTTCTTGGCCACCACAATGGGAGCAGCCCTGGCCGAGTTGTCTCTGTGGTTTCTATGCAGCCCTTCTTGGCGAAATTCCTGCGATCTTATAGATTCTAATGAGCTCTTGGAAGACATTGTCATAAAAGCCAGTGATTTTAAGAAAAAGAGTGGTTCTGGAATCAGTGTTTTCCAGTGCCATCCCAGAACATCAGTTGTAAGATAAGTACAATTGATTGTCCTTGATTTCATAAGTAGAACAAACACTAAATGTGCCTCTGAGATGGCCACCCTGGGCAGGGACCTGTGCCTTCCGCCGATGCTCAGGGCTCCCTCTGGCTCCCGGGTCACTCTTGTGGCCCCAGTGGGTGGTCCCTGCAGTCATGGCCTGAGTGTGCAGGGGCCACCGCGTGGCTGCTGCTGTCCTCCTCCGGGACCCACAGGAACCAAGGTCACACATTCCGTGCTGTGAAGCTGTCCAGATGTGCCTCTTTGGCTGGGGGTTCTGGTGGACGTTTCAAGTGGCATTTTGTACAATGCAGGTTAGAATTCAGGAATTTCAAGTATGTGCCCGGGTCTGTCAGGTCCCAGCTGCCTTTCTGACGGCCCCCCTCAGAGGGACGGCGACGAGCACTAAATGCTTTTTTGACTATTTTCCTATAGATTTTTTTTAAAACTTTTTTTTCCTCCTGTTCCAATTGATAGTTTTCTTATTTAATAAATTCTGTAGTTCACCACACTGTCTCTTCTCTGCTGACTTAGCCAGTCCTTGGAGAACGCCGTGGGCTTCCACACCTCACTTGCTCTTGCCCTAACTGGTGCCTTGTGCTGGCAGATTCTCTCCAGGTCCTCAGCCCTTGGGGTTAGGGGCAGACTCAGACCACTGCTGCCTGGGCCTGACCACTGGGACCCACACGTGATGGACGTGTGAGTCACGCAGCTGCACGTTTCAGAGCTGGACAGACTGGATTCTAGCATTGGATCATCTTTTCAGATCATGTGGTTGAATTTTTCAAACAAGGCGTCTGAATTGCTAGACCCCTAGCCTTAGCTACAGGTGAAGGCCAGAGCTTTCCAGCAGTCACTCTGGAGCGGTCCTGCTGCCTAGCCCTATGCGCCTCCTGCTCCTGCTGGTTGGTGAAAGCAGGCTCTGGATTCTGTTGGCAGAGCTGACTTGAGACAGGGTGCTGTGGTTGGGAAGTGCCAGAATGAGGTTCTGAGTGTATAGGCAGCTCTGGGAGCCCTGTAGCAGCAGGATGGGGGCATCTGGCGAGGATGCCTCAGGCCACAGGCCTTCCCTGAGGCCCTTTGGGAGAGACAACATTTGATGGGGTGGGGGTCACAAAGGCCAGATCGCCAGGCGGGTCCCATCCACCAGATGCGTGTGAAGCGGGGTGGTCCCCTGGCCCTCATGCCAGCAGCTCATGGAGCAGGTGGGGCCCAGGGAAGCGCGGTGGGGATGGGCATGTGGGTTTTGCGCACCCCTCTCTTTTGATGTCTGTGTTTGAAGCGTTTGATAGAAGTTTAAAAATACAATTTGTGGTGCGGTATTTAGTGCCTGCCTTCTGCCTCCGGATTTCAAGCCCGATGCAGGGACTGAAACGAGGCGCTGGAGGAGCCCCCAGCCGCCTGGTTCCATCCCCTCCATCTGTTTCTTGCCAATCCCTAGCTCCCAGTTTGGCCTCACCTGGGCCTAGCCCTTTGCCACCAAAAGCCCACCTCCTGGGTAGGCAGGGCAAACCCCCTCCAGCTGATGCCCCTAGCTCACCCCAGGCTGGAGTGGAGGCCCCCTCAACTGGCTGGGCCCAGGATGTCTCTGCAGCACCGATACTTAGAAGCTCTCAGGAGCCAGGAACTGTAGGCCCCTGCCCAGCTCCCGGCCGAGTTAGCCCTGGCACGTTCCTGAAGGAATGAATGCCCACTTAGGGGAGTGCCCCGGGGCAGCTCTCCAGGCCAGGAGACCCCAGAGGGTGTGCACAGGTGACCAGGGAAACGAGTTTGTGTGGTGCGGGCCCCCACCCTCTGGCCTCAGTCTCCTGCACGTGCCTGGAGATCGGCCTGGCCTCGGCGGTCCTGAGCACGCAGGGCAGGCTGGGGAAAAAGCCTTTCACGTAGACTTTCTCATCCGTTGCTTAACCAAACCCCAACATGTCCGTTAACAGAGGATGAAACAAGCACAGAGAGGTCCAGCGATGGCCGAAGGTCACAGCCAGTAAGGGCCGGTCTTCCGGATCGTGACCAGGTGGCCGGGTGCCTGTCCCTGTCTGTCCCCTGCCTTAAGGTCCCGCGTCCACCCGCGCCCCTCCAGAGCGCGCGGAGGCGGCCCCCAGGGCGGCCGCGCGAGGGCAGCATCGAGCCGTTCGCCTCTCTAGTCCCGGCAGGCCACAGCGGCCGTCCCGGCGTGCCCCGCGCCTCAGGAGGCGGGACTTCCGGCGCGCGGCGCTCTTGTTCTGCAGCCGCCGGAAGCGTCGAGTCTGCAGTCGCCCGGGCGACGGCGGGGTCCGCGCGGGCAGGTAAGGTGTGCGCCTAGCAGGTGAGGCGCGGGTGGCGTCGGCAGCTTCAGGGCTCTCCCCGTGGAGGGGGCGCTGTCCCGAGGAGCGGATAGCCGAGGCCCGGGATGGGGGCGGGGCAGCGCCCAAAGTCGGGGAAACTGAGGCCCGGCGTGGCCCCGTCCGGTCGAGCCTGGGCGCGCGGGGATTCTGGCCCTGGGATCCCCTCGGCTGGGAGCGGGCTGCGGGCTCCGAGGAGGCTCCGGCGGGGCAGCCCCGGCTGCAGGGCGCCCGCGTGCGTCTCGGGGACTGCGCCGGCGATTCCGCGGTGGCCGAGCCTCGGAGGGGGTTTCCCCAGTTCCCGCAGCGAGCAGGAGGCGGAACTGGGCCTGGGCCGGGTCTGTCTCCCAAGCCAGTGCCTAAACGCCCATCGTCTTGGCGCATCCTGGGGTTCCCTAGGCCCAGCCGAGTCTGGGTGGCGTCCCCGCAGCTGGGGCTGGAGGGACCGCCTGCTGCGCTCCGTCTTGGTGGGCAGCCCTCATGACCAGCCCTTGGGAGAGGGGTACGGGGAGAGGGACAGCCCCTGATGTCAGTGGCTCAGCACGTGTGACTTTGACCTCCTTCCTGCTGATCATTGCTCACCTGAGCGACACGGGGAGGGGGAGGCAGCAGCCTCTTGCGTGAGGCTTCCAGAGGAAAGCGTCTCCGCCGGCCCGGAGGCGCTGAACCAGCCTGCGGTCGCTGCCAGCTCTGCCTCTGGCCGGCTGTTAACTGAGTTTACAGGTTCACAAGCATTTCGGGCATAAACAAGGGGCTTTGTGAAGGAGTGAGGGGACCTGGGCTGCTGATGCGGCTAACGGTGCTCGCGGGTGGATGCTTTGGTTTTGTTCCAGTTGGGCAGGGCCCCAGTCAGCCTCCAGCAGGGAGAGCCACGCCAAGGACGGGGGAGGGCGTTTCTCTTTGTTGTTGAGTGTTTTGGGCTCCCGGGTCTGTGCTAGTGATTCCTTTAGATTTTCTCTGCTAATGTTTCATTCTCCCACTCTCTCTCTAGCGTCCTTCTCCCTTCAGACTTCCTGGACCACAGTTCCTAAGAAAAAAGCTTGACAAACATTTGTTAGTGTCAGGCACTGCCACGTTCCAGGCGTTGTTCTGGATGTACAGAGAACAGCCAGCCTTCCCTTTGGGAGCTTCCTTCCCAACCATGCTGTTAGTGCCTGCCACCTGGGCAGTCTCAGTGTGTGTCTCTGTGAACGTTTCTCAAATGCCCTCTGTGGTCCGGCTCTGTGTCATGCGAGAGCAGGATGGCCAAAGTGGGTCACGGGCTGTGTCCTTGCCCTGTAGTGACTTTGCCGCTGCACCCCACACCTTCTACACTGGGTGGCCAGTTTCCATGTGGCTTGGTGTGGGAGCAGAGACGGGACAGTGGGGCCTGTCCTTGTTCATCCACTCCCTGCCTGTGCTGGTTGCAGCCTCAGAGCAGGCGGGAGATGTTCTTGGGGCTTAGGCTCCTGGCAGAGCACGTAGCAGGAGTTTGTGGGGTCTGAGGTTCCTGTCCCAGGGTTCCCTGATTCTGTGCCTGGCCTCTTAATCTTTCTCTGGGGAGCCCAGTGCCCACTGCCGAGCAGGCTCCTGCCATCCCCCCTGGGCGGGTGTGTCTGAAGGAGAATGGGATCCCGGCACGGTCTTGGTTTCTAACATCTCGGGGTGTGTTTTGGAGGCAGGCGGGAGTCATGGATGTAGATGCTGAAAGAGAGAAGATAACACAGGAGATCAAGGAGCTGGAAAGGATTTTGGATCCCAGCTCCTCGGGCTCCCACGTGGAGATCTCAGAATCAAGTCTCGAGTCAGATTCTGAAGCAGGTAAGCCCCTTGTACCTAGCCTCCTGGGGTCCTGGTAAGAACAGCTGGTCTGCCTCCTGGGTTCCTCTCAGGCACAGTAGGGTGTGATGGTAGCCGGGTGTGGTTTCTCGGGCCTGTAAACCCAGGGACTCCTGAGGCTGAGGTGAGAGCATTGTTTGATCCCAGGAGTTCATGTCCAGCCTGGGCAACGCAGCAAGACCCTGTCTCTAAAAATAATAATAATAATAATAAACGATGGCTGGTGCTGCTTGGACCAGACCCAATTTTTTGCCAACACTGGTGTCTGTCTGTACTCCAGCCAGAGAGCTTCTGACAATTCCTCCTTTGCTAGCCCCTGAACCAGCTGGCTGTGTGTGTACACTGGGCTCTAGGCATCCCAGGGTCTGGCCCTGGCCTCCTTGGGCCTGTGCAGGGCTTCTGGAGTGGACCATCCTGGGAGGAGGGGGCAGGCCTGGACCTCACAAGATGGCAGTCTGGACAGTCCATGCCTGGATGGTCAACACAGCTCACACCCCTAGGATCTCTTCTTCTCACATGTGCCCCTCCCCACGTACTCCCCACCCCAAGTGCTCCCCTCCCCACGTGCTCCCCTCCCCGCGTGCTCCCCACCCCGCGTGCTCCCCTCCCCGCGTGCTCCCCACCCCGCGTGCTCCCCTCCCCGCGTGCTCCCCTCCCCGCGTGCTCCCCTCCCCGCGTGCTCCCCACCCCGCGTGCTCCCCTCCCCGCGTGCTCCCCTCCCCGCGTGCTCCCCTCCCCGCGTGCTCCCCACCCCGCGTGCTCCCCTCCCCGCGTGCTCCCCTCCCCGCGTGCTCCCCACCCCGCGTGCTCCCCTCCCCGCGTGCTCCCCTCCCCGCGTGCTCCCCACCCCGCGTGCTCCCCTCCCCGCGTGCTCCCCTCCCCGCGTGCTCCCCTCCCCACGTGTTCCCCTGCCCACCCCACGTGCTCCCCTCCCCATGTGCTCCCCACCCCATAGGCTCCCCACTCCATAGCCTCCCCACCCCACAGCCTCTCCTCCCAACATGCTCCCCTCCCCACATGCTCTCCTCCATGCTCCCTTTGGCTTCTGAGCCTACCCCAACCCCACCAGCTGCTGCCCTGACAGGAGACCCCCCCAGCCTTGCTTCCCACCTCTCCCAGACCCAGGGCCTGCCTCTGAGGCAACCTGCTGTCTTTCTCCTGTGGTCAGGGCCTCTACGTCCGTGCCTCCCATCTGACCGGCTAAGCTCCTGAAGGAGAGGTCCATTTTCTGCTAAACTTTCCCTGTCTCTCTGGTAAAGATAGCTTGTGCCATCCAGTGAACCCTGTGTAGCTTTGTCCTGTGTGCCTGGAGGTCCCCAGTGTGTGGTCAGAGTCTTCTCTATCTGGCTAACCCGGCCTTGGTCCAGTGCCCACCCCGCTGTCAGGGAGGGAAGGTCCGCTCAGTGCCAGCCTCAGCCTGAGGCGCTGTCACTACCTCACAGCCCCAGGCCCTCTCCCCTCTGCCCAAGAAGCAGTGGTGAGCTGCGCCCCCACCCTGCCCAAGACGCTGGTCACCAACACGGTGTTGCTTGTGTTTCTGACAGATTCACCGCCTTCTGAGGACTTGGATCCTGCCGATCCCCCAATCTCGGTAACTGTTGGCCTGATCTGGCTGTGCCACTGGGTCAGGCCTGCCACCACCTTCCAAAGTAACCTGGGAGGGGGTGTGGTTTGAACCCATATTGGTTTTTCTGCATTATAAAAATGATTCACGTTTGTTATAAAAAAATTAAAAAGCATTTGCCGTTGAAATTGTCCCCAGAAATAACCACTGTTAACAGCTTGGTGATCACACCCTTTGGGTTTTTTCCGAGCTCATTGCTGTATGCCTCTGTCTCCTGTGTGGCATCTGTCACTTGCGGAAAGCTGTGAGTTGTGCACCTGGGTCCTGCCCCTCACAGCTCGCCTATCTGTGCCTCAGATTCCTGTGGGGCAGCGGGGACGTTTACAGCACAAGTCAGTTAACACGAGCAGCTATACAGAAATTAGCTGGTGCGGTGGCACGTGGCTGTGGACGCAGCTACTTGGGTGGCTGAGGCAGGAGGGTCACTTGAGCCCAGGAGGCTGAGGCTCCAGTGAGCTGTGATTGCACCACTGCACTCCAGCCTGGGTGATGGAGTGAGACCCTGTCTCAAAAAAAAAGAAAAATACACGAGCACCCAAACAGCACCTGGCAACTGCTCTGTGAGGCCAGTGATTATTTTATTAGCTGCCTTTTGTTTACTTTGGAAAACGTTGGCGATTTGCTGCTTCCTTTTTCTGCAAAGTTAGTGGGTACTGAGTTGCCTCATGTTTGCGTGGCTGTGTGGTTCACCTTCTGTGAGTGAGCACCCTGCCGTAGCCTGTGGGCACCTCACCTCCCAATGGGCATTTTCACTGCGTCCACTTCCTGGCTCTGCAGAGACTTTCTTCCCACACAGGCTTGCTCCCCGTGCTTTGCTGGTGATGCACACGACAGGGGCTCAGGACAGAGTTCAGGGTTCACAGGACGCCTGTGGTCCTGGAAAGCTGCCTGCTGCCTTGCAGCAGCCCCAGCCCTGGCGTGTTCCAGGTTGGAGGCTCTGCCTGCCGTGGGTTAGGAAAGGCGCACACAGGCCGCCTTGAGAGTGACAGGCTCCACTCCCAAACTCAGACACCCTCCCACTGCCCACCAGGGTCACTTCCTGCTTCCACATGGGGTGTTGCTATGCCAGAGCTGCCTCGGTGTCCCAGAGGCCCAGCGATGGGCGACTGGCTGCCGAGGACAGGGGAGCATCCATGTCTCATCTCTTCACATGCCATTTCTGGCTTGTAACCAGGAAGAAGAAAGGTGGGGCGAAGCCAGCAATGACGAGGACGATCCCAAGGATAAAACCCTCCCTGAAGACCCAGAAACCTGCCTGCAGCTGAACATGGTCTACCAGGAGGTCATCCAGGAGAAGCTGGCCGAGGCCAACCTGCTGCTGGCCCAGAACCGGGAGCAGCAGGTGGGATGGTCCTCGGCCCCCCGGTGCCCACACCTCCCCACCCCCAGAGCCCCTCACAGCTGGGCCTCCCAGGTCCAGGGCTCCCCAGCTCCCTGCCTCTCCTCTGCCCCGGGTCTCCTCCGCAGGGAGAGTCATTGCTGCTGGTCCACAGAGGGGTCCCTGCCTTGTGTCTGTCACAGGAGGAACTCATGAGGGATCTGGCTGGGTCCAAAGGCACCAAGGTGAAAGACGGCAAAAGCCTGCCCCCAAGCACATACATGGGGCACTTCATGAAGCCGTATTTCAAGGACAAGGTCACGGGCGTGGTGAGTGGCCGAGGCCCTGCTCTTGTCGGCAAGGCTCTGCACCATGGGAAGGGTTCTTGTCCCCAAGTCCTGCTGCAGGGAGTCGTGAATTCCTGTGAGTTCAAGATAACATTGGCCAACCTCCTTCAAACTGCCTCCTCCGTGGTGGGCAAGCTGCCCTCTGCTCTGCGCTGGGCTGCCAGGACTGCCCTGTGAAGCGATGAGCAAGCCCTCGTGGAGGTGCCAGTGTTGCCTGTGCGAGGCCTGACCTCATCAGGCCTCATGGAGTGGCCGGCAGGGTTGCACCCCCACAGCCTCACAAAACGGGAGAACAGGAGGCAGGGGGAGCCCGAGTCCTTTTGTGGGCTCTGGAGGGATGTGCTGGGCCTGCAGGGAGCACATGTGTGGCCTGTGCTTGTGGTGATGCCGTGCACCCTGACAGGGGCCACCTGCCAACGAGGACACACGAGAGAAGGCTGCCCAGGGGATCAAGGCTTTCGAGGAGCTCCTCGTGACCAAATGTAAGAGCCCTGGCCGGCCCTGCGGCACCCCTGAGCATGGGACACCTCCCCATGGCCCTCCTTTCCCCAGTTTCTCCCCAAGTTCTCAGACCTCTCTCTGTTGTGACCTCATGGCTCCTTCAGGCCTTGACCGCTGGGACTGGCCCCTTGACTCCTGCCTTTCCACACTGAGCAGGTCCTTTCCAGAACACCAGTCACGAGGGGCTGGCCAGGCCGCACCCCACCCTCTCGCTCAGTCTCCCCGCCCTTGTCTTGGGCCGCAAAGCCCTGCAGCCTTACGTGTGAGCTGGCGCCAGGCCTCGGGTGGAGCTCTGTCAGCTGGGTGGAGGGGCCACGTCAGTGGGCCTGGCGTGCTGCTTACTCGCTGTGGGGCCCCCCACCACTGCCTCGGGAAGTGCACACCAACCGTGGGGGCTGGGCCGTGGAGAGGATCCAGACCCCTAGTGATGATGCTATGGCTTCTCCTCAGGGAAAAACTGGGAAAAGGCCTTGCTCCGAAAGTCAGTGGTGAGTGACCGCCTGCAGCGATTGCTTCAGCCCAAGTTACTGAAGTAAGTCTAAAAACAAAAGTCAAAAACGGCCTTCAGGCTGGGCATAGGGCTCATGCCTGGAATCCCAGCACTTTGGGAGGCCAAGGCAGGAGGATCTCTTGAACCCAGTTCAAGCCCAGCCTGGGCAACATGGTGAGACCCCATCTCTTCAAAAAGTAAAAAAATTAGCTGGGTGTGGTGGTGCACACCTGTGGTCCCAGCTACTCGGGAGGCTGAGGTGGGAGGATCGATTGATCCCAGGAGGTCAAAGCTGCAGTGAGCCATGATTGTACCACTGCGTTCCAGCCTGGGTGACAGAGCGAGACCCTGTCTCAAAAACAAACACAGCAGCCTTTCCTGGCCAACAGGAAAAGCCAAGGCTGGTTGGTTTGGGCTTGGCAGAGGTTCAGCTTTAGCTGTATGCCCGTTCTCTGCAGCGGGTCTTGCCAGGCCATGGAGAGATGCTCATGCCTGGACTTTATGCCCCTTCCCCATGGAGGGGGCTTCCCCATGGCCGGGCGGGCGGCTAAGCGCAGGATCAGTCCACACAGCCACGATGAGGGGTGTGGCTCGGGGCATGGGGTCGGTCCACACGGCCATGATGAAGGGTGTGGTTCAGGCAGCTTCTCTGGGCTTCCCTTTCCCCATTCCTGAAACCTGCTGTTTGCTGATGGGGTGATAATCACGTGACCAAAGCAAGGCACAGCACAGCCTTACTGTCCGCACTTGATAGAAGGCGCTGCTGTCCTGATGACTTTGGTCAAAGACAGAGCTGCTCCCAGAGCCCAGAGACCCAGTAGCACCTGGTTGGCCACTCAACAGCACAGCAGGTCCCCACCTGTCTTCTGTGGGGCCACCATGAGCTCTCAAGGCAGAGGGGGTGCCTTTAGAATACAAGCTGTCAGGGCATCTCTGGGCACTGAGAGGGCTTTGGCCATGCCAGGGGTCCCGGGTCCCGCCTGCCCCCCGTGGCCTGATGTGCATGGTCAGGGTTTGCAGTGATGACAGTGGGTCTCTCCTCAGGCTCGGGGAGAGCTGGGTTTTCCTCCCTGGACTGCTCTGGGGAGTGGTTCTTTACTGTGGCCTCACAGCCTCTGGCCTCCTCACTGGGCACCAGTCAGGATATCTGCCTACGGCTGTGTCTCTGTGCCAGGCACAGGCTGGGAGCTGGGGCACTGAGGCTCCGGAGGGCTGTGGCGAGGCTCTGAGACATGGGGGCCAGCAGGCGGTAGCCTCTGTGTCAGCAGACACTGTAGCCCTTCCCACCCGGTGGCAGCCTGGAGGTGGGTGCTACAGCTTCCCTCATGGGTGAGGAGGCCGAGGCAGGGAGGGTGAGGGAGGCTCGGAATCTCTGCTGAGCTCACACTCCTTGCCCTGTAATGTGCAGAGAACCTGTCCCGCCCCGCAGCCCTCGTGCCCCAGCCCTTCTGCCTCTGCTCTGCTTTGCAGGCTCGAGTACTTGCACCAGAAGCAGAGCAAAGTCTCCAGTGAGCTGGAGAGGCAGGCCCTGGAGAAGCAGGGCAGGGAAGCCGAGAAGGAGATCCAGGACATCAAGTGAGGGGGGCCTCCCGGGAGGGTCCAGGGGAGCCCACAAGCCAGGCGTGGCGCCAATACCCTCATCCCTTCCACCAGCCAGCTTCCAGAAGAGGCCTTGCTGGGAAACAGGCTGGACAGCCACGACTGGGAGAAGATTTCCAATATTAACGTAAGTCAGGGGCAGGTCTGAGCCCCAAGTGGAGCTTGGAGCGCAGCTCCCTGTAGCCCGGGTGCAGTTGGAATTGGGTGGTAAGGCCACACCCTCCCTGGCAACAGGTTCTGCTGTGACCCCCCACCCACCCGGGTCAAGCACATGTCCCGCAGTCGGGAATGGCGAGTGGCCTCACGAGGGCCTTCACGCTGGTGCACGGCCCCCTTTCTGAGATGGTCTGGAGGGCTCCCGGCCTTGCATCTGGAGCCAAGTCTACATGTTTGGCTATGCAAGGCCTAGTGAGTTGGACGAAGATTGCGCTTACTTGCAGCCGTGGAAGCCTCCAGCTGGCGGAGAGCAACAGCTCAGCCTGGAGCTGCGTCTAGGGTGCCCCTGGGGTCAGTGGCCTGCAAGGCTGAGTGTCTCTGTCGGTGCAGTTTGAAGGCAGCCGCAGTGCAGAGGAGATCCGGAAGTTCTGGCAGAACTCGGAGCACCCCAGCATCAACAAGCAGGAGTGGAGCAGGGAGGAGGAGGAGCGGCTGCAGGCGATCGCGGCTGCACACGGCCACCTGGAGTGGCAGAAGATTGCAGAGGAGCTGGGGGTAAGGGCCTGGCCTGGACCCCAGGGGCCAGGAGACCTGAGGGCGTGTGGGCCCTATAGCGGGAGGCTGCTGGACGGGTGCGGGGTCCCCAGTGCTCACTCACCGCCAGGTTTCTGTGTTGCCACCTCCAGGCTGTGGCCCTGGGGAAGGAGCCTGCCCGGCCCTCTCTGCCACTAGGCCGTTGCCGCAGCTCCTCTGGGCCTTCCCGGTCCTCCAGGTCTCCCCATGCAGCGGTGCGTGCCCAGTTTACCAGAGTTTGTCTCCTTTCTTATTTCTAGTCTTCTTCTGTCTCTGTCAGCCTCGGGAGTTTATTCTGTTGATGTTTCTAAAGCGCTTTTTCCTCATGTGAGTTCTTGCCGCTTTTCTGGTTTCCTGAGTAAGGACTCAGTTCTTTACTGACTTGGGTCTCTTGTCTTGATAACGAGGCTTGTTAGGCCACCCTGAGAGTAGCTTGGCGTGAACTGTTCTTCTCATAGATTTCCAAAGTAGCTCTAGTTTCCATTTTTATTGCCTCTTTGGACCTAGGTGTATCTAGGAGTGTATGTTTCCATTTTTAAATAGTTGGATTTCTGGGAGTTCTTGTGGTGGTTCTTTATCTGAATTTGATTGGAACATGAACTAGGGGCGTGATGTATAAAATCTCCATTTTTCAAATATATTTTACTTTTTTATGGCAGAGCACCTGATTATAGCAGACCAAGCTAAACTTGCCAAAACTGTTTTTAAGAAAAAGGTATGTTCTCTGTAAGTAGGGCCTACTCTATATCAGCTATTAAATTGAGTTTGCCTTTAAAGATGCTTAATTCTGCCGGGCACGGTGGCTCACCCCTGTAATCCCAGCACTTTGGGAGGCCGAGGCCGGCGGATCACCTGAGGTCGGGAGTTCAAGACCAGCCTGGCCAACATGGAGAAACCCCGTCTCTACTAAAAATACAAAATTAGCCGGGCGTGGTGGCGGGCATCTGTAGTCCCAGCTACTCGGGAGGCTGAGGCAGGAGAATGGCGTGAACCCGGGAGGCGGAGCTTGCGGTGAGCAGAGATCGCGCCACTGCACTCCAGCCTGGGCGACAGAGCAAGACTCCGTCTCAAAAAATAAATAAATAAATAAATACAAATCAGTTTTTCTTCTATGTATATTTTACTGCTACATGGTTTGGTACACATAACTTTTTTTAATCGGGGTCTGCTTTCTTTTTTTCTTTTTTGTTTTTCATATTTTTTAAGTTCAGGGCTGTGTGTGCAGGATGTGCAGGTTGGTTCCGTAGGTGAACGTGTGCCATGGTGGTTTGTTGCATAGATCAGCCCATCACCCAGGGATTCAGCCCAGCTTGCGTTAGCTCATTAGCTCTTTTTCTTTCCTTTTTTTTTTTTTTTTTTTTTTTGAGACAGAGTCTCACTCTGTCGCCCAGGCTGGAGTGCAGTGGCACGATCTCAGCTCACCGCAAGCTCCGCCTCCCGGGTTCACGCCATTCTCCTGCCTCAGACTCCCGAGTAGCTGGGACTACAGGCGCCCACCACCACGCCCGGCTAATTTTTTGTATTTTTAGTAGAGACGGGGTTTCACTGTGTTAGCCAGGATGGTCTCAGTCTCCTGACGTCGTGATCTGCCGGCCTCGGCCTCCCAAAGTGCTGGGATTACAGACGTGAGCCACCGCGCCCGGCCCATCCCTGTATTTTCAGCCTTTTAACAAATTGTCATTTCCAAGTGTTTTCATGAAAGCAGCGTGCAGCTGGTTTTTGCTTTCCCACCCGCCTGACCAGCCTCTGGCTTTGTGGGAGGGTGGGTGTTCCTGGTGTCCTCCTGGGTCTGGTGTGTCGAGTCCGTTTTACTTTGTGGCCTCTTTTCCTTCCACTCTGTCTTGCTGGTTTGATGAAACTGTAAGTCCGGTTTTTCTCCTTGTGATTTTTGGGAATTCAGATGTCTTCCATCCATTAATGGCTTTTTCTCCTTGGAACACATAGTCAGACATGCTTCTCTGTTAATATCAGAAAGCGTGACGCCAGCATTTTCCCCCGCCAGATTCTTTCTCCTTCCAGGGAAGTGTTTTTAGTCACTGTCAAGAAAAGCCAGGCTAAGGCCTCAGTAGCCTCCCTCCAGCTTCACTCCAGCCACCCTCCAGCCCCCTTTGAGAGCTGCTGCTCTCAGCTACCCGAGCAGGGCCCAGCTCTGAATCCCGCCCCACCCCCTAGTCCTTTGCCTTCCCAACTCCTTCGGCAGGCTTGGGATAGGTGTGAGAAGGGTCTCTCTTTCCACTGGTTGGGAAGCGCCAGCTTGAGTGTAGGAGGATGGGTGAGGCCTCGAATGTATTATGTTCCCAGAAGCACTCTCTTGGGGGGCATGTGGGCGAGGCTCACACACGTTGACTAGGATTGCCCTGCAGCTTGCACACCCCGGGGTGGTGGTTTTGTTTGTGGTGAACGAGTCTCAGATAGACCTGTGATGTAGCGAGCTGGGAAGGACTTGGTGGGGAAGAAAGCCTTGGAAGCAAAACTCACAGCTCAGCGGCACCACATCCAGCCCTGCGTGCCCTCTGCCACCCAGCAGCTCACTTTCAGAAAAAGCAAACCTCAGAGCATATCTAGCCCTGTGTGCCCTGTGCCACCCAGCAGCTCACTTTCAGAGAACAGGGTTCAGGTAGCACTCATCAGCTCTTGGAAAACCCCTTGAGAAGATGAGTGAGGAAAAGATTTGGGCAGATGGTCCACTGTGTGGACTGAGGGTGGGTTTGCTGAGCCAAGCCACACAGGGAAGCTGGGAGAGTCATTTTGGGGCACTCTCTTCTGAGGGCGTCTCCTGAGACATGGACACCAAACCAAGGGCTGTCCCGTACCTCCTCCACCCCATACCCCTTAGCTGAGAGATACTCTAGAGCTCGAGAAGGGAGAGAAGGTGCTAGCAGCTGCATTTAGAGAGCATGCCACATGCAGAGCAGTGCGTCTCCCAGCCCTTGCCAAGCTGGGAGTTTCTGTTGAGTGAGTTGCAGTGTGGTTTTGGAGTCATATCAGTTTACCTATTGTGAATTTTTCTTAATATTTTCTTAAGTGAAGGTTTGATTCCTCTCTCACCTGGTCCTTCCTGGTCCTATTTAGTGAGTGTGGTGTCTTCCTACCGTGGGGTGCTCTCCATCAGCCCACAGGAGTCTGGGCGGAGGAGAGCTGGGGTCTGCAGAAGGGTCACCCCAGTGGCTCATGGGCCCACCTGTGCCCTGGGGCACTCAGAGCCAGATCTGGACATCCTGCCGTGCAGTAACACTCATTTGCTTTTGTTTGGGCCTGGGAAGACCAGCCGCAGCGCCTTCCAGTGCCTGCAGAAATTCCAGCAGCACAACAAAGCTCTGAAACGCAAGGAGTGGACAGAGGAGGAGGACCGCATGCTCACGCAGCTGGTGCAGGAGATGCGTGTCGGCAGCCACATCCCCTACCGCAGAAGTGAGGCCCCTCCACCCCAACGGCTCTCAGGCTGTCACAGGGCCCCATATCAGGACACTGGAGACTTGCAGGGAAAATTCACAGAGAAGCAACAAGACAGGCGAGGGCTTAGGCAGTCCTGGCTATTCCACAGTTCGCTTCTTGGTGACTCAAGTGACTTTTTTTTTTTTTTTTTTTTTGAGATGGAGTTTCACTCTTGTTGCCCAGGATGGAGTGCAATGCCATGATCTTGGCTCACTGCAACCTCTGCCTCCCGGGTTCAAGCGATTCTCGTGCCTCAGCCTCCCAAGTAGCTGGGATTACAGGCATGTGCCACCACGCCCAGCTAATTTTGTATTTTTAGTAGAGACGGGGTTTCACCATGTTGGTCAGGCTGGTCTCAAACTCCTGACCTTAGGTGATCCGCCAGCCTCTGCCTCCCAAAGTGCTGGGATGACAGGCATGACGTCACTGCACCTGGCCAAAGTGATTCTTTTCTATGTGACCCATCTGGAGGGTGGGTGTCTCGGCCCCACGGGACCCTGTTGTCCCTAGCTGTCTACCAAACAGAGGGTGGGTGTCTCAGCCCCACAGGACCCCTGTGTCCCTAGCTGTCTACTGTATGGAGGGTGTGTGTCTCGGCCCCACAGGACCTCCCTGTTCCTCTGTCCCTAGTTGTCTACTATATGGAAGGGAGAGACTCCATGCAGCTGATCTACCGATGGACCAAGAGCTTGGATCCTGGTCTGAAGAAGGGTTACTGGGCCCCGGAGGAAGATGCTGTAAGTGTGCGGGACCCTAGGAGAACTGGGCTCTGGGAAGGTAACGCGGCTGTGTTCAGCGGCTGCTGTGCCCCAGTGGTCCCTTCTCTGACTGGGTTCAGGGTGGGGAGGCTGCAGCCGTGCCTGCAGAGGCTTCACTTGTCTGCCTGTCCCTTCCTGCAGAAGTTGCTTCAAGCTGTTGCCAAATACGGGGAGCAGGATTGGTTTAAAATCCGGGAAGAGGTGCCAGGTAGGAGCGATGCCCAGTGCCGAGATCGGTGAGTCGCACAGCGCTGGGCGAGGGAGGGGCCCGTGTGGGTCGCTGACCAGGTGCACTCTGGTGTGGGCTGTGGGCGGGCTGGGTGACAGTGGCCAGCGCTGGGCGAGGGAGGGGCCCGTGTGGGTCGCTGACCAGGTGCACTCTGGTGTGGGCTGTGGGCGCTTGCTTGCCAGGGTTGGCCCGGCTGAGCTGTGTTTTCTAAGCCTGACTTCTGTATTGCTGTTTGCCGGAGCAACGCACGGGCTCCACTTGAGACAGCTCCCTGGGCGGCTTTTCCTGACCCTAGTTGTCTCAGTTCTCTCAGAATGCTGATAGGCAGGACCTCTGGGCACACAGCTGCAGCTCCCTCCTTTTCCTGCTTATTGTCCTTTCAAAAACAGCTTCGTTGAGATGATTCACACACTATGCGATGCGTGCATTTAAAGTGTATAGTTCCGAAGCTGGGCGCAGTGGCTCACGCCTGTCATCCCAGCACTTTGGGAGGTCAAGGCAGGCGGATCACTTGAGGCCAGGTCAAAACCCCGTCTCTACGAAACCCCATCTCTACTAAAAGCACAAAAATTACCCGGGCATGGTGGGGGTGGCGCCTGTAATCCCAGCTACTTGGGAGGCTGAGGCAGGAGAATCGCTTGAGCCTGGGAGGTGGAGGTTGCAGTAAGCTGAGATCACGCCACAGCACTCCAGCCTGGGTGACAGAGCAAGACTGTCTCAAAAAAATATTAATTAATTAATTAAAATGAAGTGTAGAAGGCCGGGTTCCGTGGCTCACGCCTGTAATCCCAACACTTTGGGAGGCCGAGGCTGGCGGATCACCTGAGGTTGGGAGTTTGAGACCAGCCTGACCAACATGGAGAAACCCCGTCTCTACTAAAAATACAAAATTAGCCGGGCGTGGTGGCACATGCCTGTAATCCCAGCTACTCGGGAGGCTGAGGCAGAAGAATCTCTTGAAACTGGGAGGCGGAGGTTGCAGTGAGCCGAGATCACGCCATTGCACTCTAGCCTGGGCGACGAGTGAAACTCCGTCTCAAAAAAAAAAAAAAGAAGTGTAGAGGTCAGTGGTTTTTAGTATTTAGTATTCATTGAGCTGTGCAGCCATCACCACAATCAATTGTAAAACATTTCATCACCCCAAAAAGCCATTCAACGACAAAAACAACCCAATCTAATCGCGGGCAAAGAACTTGAGTGGCCGTCTCTCCAAAGAAGATGCACAGATGGCCAGTGAGCACATGAAGAGATGCCCGGCGCCATGACTCATTAGGGAAGTGCAAGTCAAAACCACACACGCGTTGGGATGGCTGTTAATTTAAAAAAAAAAAAGTCAGCGTGTTGGCAAGGATGTCGAGAAATTGAAACCTTTGCGCGTTGTAAAATGGTCCAGCCTCTTTGGAAAGCATGGCAGTTCGTCAGCGAGTTAAACATAGAATTATACCCCCAAGATGGATAAGCATAAAACCCAAAAGAATCAAAAGTAGGAGCTCAGATACAACAATGTCCACAGCAGCATCATTCTCAAGAGTGAAAGGCCGGAAGCAGCCCAAGCATTCATCAGCAGATGAGTGGAAAATAAAATTTTCATACAAGGGAATATTATTTGGCCTTAAAAAGGGGTTGGCAGGGCTCGGTGGCTCATGCCTGTAATCCTAGCACTTTGGGAGGCCAAGGCGGACAGATCATGAGGTCAGAAGTTCAAGACCAGCCTGGCCAATATGGTAAAACCCTGTCTCTACTAAAAATACAAAAACTAGCCACGCATGGTGGTGGGCACCTGTAATCCCAGCTACTTGGGAGGCTGAGGCAGGAGAATCACTTGAACCTGGGAGTTGGTTGCAGTGAGCTGAGATTGCGCCACTGCACTCCAGCCTGGGCGACAGTGAGCCTCCGTCTCAAAAAAAAAAAAAAAAGGGAGTGGGATTCTCATATAAATACCGCATTTCTGTAAATTCTGATACAACATGGATGAACCCTGAAAACATTCTGAACATTTGCTTGCACTTTTTTACATAGATATCTGTTTATTTCTCTCAGCTATATCCTGCGAGTGAAATTGCTCGGTCAGGGTAATGCTGTGTTTAACCTTTTGAGGAATGGCCAGACTGTTTCCCAAAGAGGTTGAACCATTTCGTATTCCCACTAGCAATGTATGAGGGCTCCGGTTTTCCACACTCTCACCAGCACTTGTGATCTGTCTGTGATTCTAGCCGTCCTAGCGGGTGTGAAGTGGCGTCTTGTTGTGGTTTTGACGTGCACTTCCCTGTGGCTGATGTGGAGCCTCTTTTCATGTGGTTGGTGACTGTTCATAGAAATAGGTTTTTAGAGAAGTGTCTGTTGAAGTCCTTTGCCCATCTTTGACATTACTTGTCTAGTTATGACTGACTGGTAAGAGTTCTTCGTATGTTTGGGATATAAGTCCTTTATCGGACACGTGACTTGCAAACGTTCTCTCCCGGCCTGTACACTGTCTTTCTACTTTTTTCATGGTGTCCTTTGGGACACAAAAGCTTTAGCTTTTGATGAAGTCTACTTTATCTGTAGTTTTCTTTTGTTGCTTGCGCCTTTAGTGTCATATCCAAGAAACCATTCAAGAAGCTTGGGGCAGCAGCGGGCGGTGTCTCGGCATCTAAAACGTTCTCTGCTTTTCATGTCACGCTCAGGTATCTCAGGAGACTACATTTCAGCTTGAAAAAGGGTCGGTGGAATTTAAAAGAAGAGGAACAGTTAATTGAATTAATAGAAAAATATGGTGTTGGTAAGTTGCTGACAGTTTGTTCTTCTAGTTTCTTTTTTTGTTTTTTGTTTCTTAGAAAAGAGATCAAGATAAAGACAGAGCAAGCTCTGTCGTCCAGGCTGGGGTGTGGTGGTGCGACCATAGCCCACTGCGGCCTCAAACTTTTGGGCTCAAGCCATCCTCCCGCCCCAGCCTCCCAAGTAGCTGGGACTGCAGGTGTGTGCCACCACACCCGACGAGCTGAGTGTTCTGTAGCGAAGTCTTTGCTTATATTTGCAATGTCCCCTTAGAGTAAATCCTAGCTGTGGTATTGCCACGTTCAAGGACACACCAGATACTATGGCTCTGCCCTGTGAGAGCAGCACCCATGCTCCTCCCGCTGCCCCACACTGTGTGAAGAGCGGGAATCGTGGGAGATGGCTGGTGCGGAAGCCTGCGGAGAGCAGATATGTGAGGGCCGTGGTGTGCGCTTAGGACGATTTTTCCTTCTCAGTTACATGTTTGGCAGAACTTTCCTAAGGGGCTGAGCATCCAATGAGAATCAGATGCTGCCAAATTGTAGGCGCCCAACATGCTTGACCCCTGGTTCTTGCCCAGCGTGAGAGTGCACAGGAGGCCCCACTCTGATGGGGCCACGGCGAGTCTCCTGGGGAACAACAAGCCTGTCCTGGGGAAGAATCTTTGGATGAAGGCATTTCCATGGGGTTTGGCTTTTGCAGGTCACTGGGCAAAAATAGCTTCTGAGCTGCCCCATCGGTCTGGCTCCCAGTGTCTGAGCAAGTGGAAGATCATGATGGGGGTGAGCCACTCGCTCCGTCTTTATCTGAAACCAGACAACGGCCTGGTCAACTGCGGGGGTCCAGCAGGCAGGAGGAGGGGAGGGGGGCGTTCGGTTTCTGGTCTTGGCATTTCTTCTTCTGGGTGGCCAAGGGCAGAGGGAGACCCTGCCTCGGCAGCGGCTGCCCTTGACCCCGGAGGCGCCCCCGCTTGGGCCTCTCCCCAAAGGGCTGGCCTGCTTGCTGCCATCATGGGTGAACCGGGCTTGCCAAGGCCTCTAAGTAGCTCTTTCCTCCCCTCAGAAGAAGCAGGGTCTCCGGAGGCGGCGGCGGAGGGCCCGTCACAGCGTCCGATGGAGCTCTAGCAGCAGCAGCAGCAGCGGCAGTGGCAGCAGCGGAGGGGGCAGCAGCAGCAGCAGCAGCGAGGAGGACGAGCCAGAGCCAGAGCAGGCGCAGGCCGGGGAGGGTGACAGAGCGCTGCTGTCCCCACAGTACATGGTCCCGGACATGGATCTGTGGGTTCCTGCCAGGCAGAGCACCAGCCAGCCATGGAGAGGAGGGGCAGGGGCCTGGCTGGGAGGCCCCGCTGCCTCCCTCAGCCCTCCCAAGGGGTCCAGTGCCAGCCAGGGCGGCAGCAAGGAAGCTTCCACCACAGCCGCGGCTCCTGGAGAGGAGACGAGTCCGGTGCAGGTCCCTGCCAGGGCCCATGGCCCTGTCCCGAGGGCTGCACAGGCCTCCCACTCAGCAGACACTCGCCTGGCAGGCGCAGAGAAGCAGGCCCTGGAGGTAGGCCCCGGCCCCAGGTGTGCCACGGGAAGTGCAGTTTCGGCACTCGCTCGCCAGGGCTGACGCTCGGGGATAGTGCAGCAGCAGGGGCCCCAGGGTTCGTGCGCATCAGAACGTGCTACTTCTGGCTGAGCTCTGGAGAGCTGTGCGTGAGGGGGACTGTTGGGGAAGCCTCCATTTTTCCTCGCTTGTTGACCGTTTCAGGGGTATGGCTGAATGGGCACTTGGACCTGGAGGCATTTCTGAAACATTTCACCCCCAAGCCAGGGTTGGGGAGGGCAGAGGCAGCAGTCGGAGGAGCCCCTCCTCCCTCCTCGTGAGCCTGTGCACCTGGAGGCCCTCCCTGGGAAGGGCCTGTCCACCCGCTTGGGACCAGCCTGGCTTGTGGTGTGTCTGCTTGTCTTGGCTGGTCTTCACCGTGTCAGGCCCATCTCTGGCCGTGTCTGTGGGAGCAGTCAGAGTTGAACAGGCTGGTCTGTCCTGGGAGTCATTGGCAGGGACAGTGGACACTGAAGCTACTGGCAGAGCCAGGTGCATGGGGCTCGCTGCTGCACAGCCAGCATCTCCCTAGGCCGGGGCATCACCTGGAAGGGCTGCTGCTGTCAGCCTGAGGAACTGGCTGGGGGGCATGGGACCCTGTTAATGTCCCAGGAGCCAGGCCTAGCTGGGAGGCCCTGCCTGGGGAACCCACGCTTCCCATGGTGGACGTTCCCATGAGGCAGAGCAGAGCTGTACACAGCCACGCTTTGGAGCCTGGGTGAAGAGACAGTCGCGTGTGGGCAGCGAGGGGAGGGCCCCCGTGTGTCCCGTACACCCCGCGTGCCTCGCCTCAGGCAGCTTTCTCATCAGGGTGGGAGGCGTCTGCTGACAGTGCCTGTGGAGACCGTGCTGAGGGTGCTCAGGGCCAACACGGCTGCTCGGAGCTGCACACAGGTGAGGCCTGCTGCAGACACCCACACGCACGCCACCACGCGCCCCGCCCTGGTCTGAGTGATTCCTCTCCCCGCCGATCATGCCCTGATGGGGGTGGAGGGCAGCACTGGCCACTGGGCAGGGTCCACTCCGGGGGCCGAGCCTGGCCGTGGGCCCCAGGTGCTGCCTTCTCCTTACAGAAAGAGCAGCTGAGGCAGCCACCCCTGCCCACCTCATCCCCAGGGGTCAGCTCTGGTGACAGCGTGGCCCGATCCCATGTGCAGTGGCTACGGCACAGAGCCACCCAGAGTGGGCAGCGGCGCTGGAGACACGCTCTGCACCGGAGGCTCCTGAACCGCAGGCTGCTGCTGGCTGTGACCCCTTGGGTAGGGGACGTTGTTGTGCCCTGCACACAGGCTTCCCAGAGACCCGCCGTAGTGCAGACTCACGGTATGGCCTGGGGCTCCTCTGGGAGCATCCTGGGGGCGAGGGGTGAGGATGAAGAGTACATCCAGCCTAGGAGACGGTGGCTACTGGGGGAAGTGGCCTCAGCAGGGGAGTCTTTTTGGGGTGGGCGCCACCTCTGGTCAGCTTCCCATCCCTGAAGGTTTCCAGGACACCCAGTCACAGCCAGCCCTCCCTCCCTACCCCACCACTCTTCCTGGGCCAAGCATGTGGCAGCTTGGTGGTGACAGGGCTCAGAGGGCCCACCCTTGTCCAGCCGTGGCTGTAGATGGTGACAGGGCTCACAGGGCCCACCCTTGTCCAGCCGTGGCTGTGGATGGTGACAGGGCTCACAGGGCCCACCCTTGTCCAGCCGTGGCTGTGGGGTGCTGGTTCCAAGGCCTCCCCTCCCACCCTGGCCTGGCTCCCAGAGCCGCCTCGAAAGGCACGTGGGAGCTGGGGCTGCTTTCCACCCATCCCCCTGTGCCCATGGGAGCTGGGGCTGCTTTCCACTTGTCCCCCTGTGCCCGCAGCGGATGGCCTCAGGGAGCAGCTGCAGCAGGCCCGCCTGGCCAGCACCCCTGTGTTTACCCTGTTTACCCAGGTAAGCTACTTGGGCAGAGCTTCGTTTTCCTTTGCCTTGTAAAAAGTTTTTGGTGAAGTTTTGAAATCTGCAGTAGATTCATTCCTTAAAGTCTAGCTATCTAAAGTTTTCTAGCCTTGAAAATGCACTTTTCATGCCTTACACTGTTAGCAAGTGAATGTGGAAGGGGTGCCAGCTACAGCGCACACTGCCCCCATCGGGCTAAACAGTGTCCAGGGAAGGGGGTCCCCGGGGCCCCAGTATGAGTGGAAGATGCCGGGGGAGGAGAGCAGGCGTGGGTCTCATGGGAGGCCATCCTGGATGTCCACAGCCTCATGGCCTCCCCTGCATCTGCATCAGAAGGGCAGGAAGGCTGAGGGTCTCAAGGTAGCCGCCCCACCCTCAGGGCTGCCCCAGGTTCTGCCTAGGCCTCTGGAGCTTCGGAGCTGCTCCTGAAAGCAGCTATGGTTAGGTCGCCTCCCATGTCCCGCAGCTGTTCCAGATCGATACTGCCGGCTGCTTGGAGGTCGTCCGAGAGAGGAAGGCCCTGCCACCCAGGCTGCCCCAGGCTGGTGCTCGGGACCCACCAGTGCATCTTCTGCAGGTAGCAGGCACTTGGGGTGAGAAGTGAGGATGGCCACTGCCCGCCCCGGCGTTGGAGTGGGTTTCCACGGAGGCTTGCTGCCCGCCCCACCCGCTCCACCGCAGCCCCTCAGGGAGGCATCTGCACTTCCCACCTGAGAGGACGCAGCCTTGAGAGGCCCTGGTGAAGTCAGGAAGGTGCAGGTCGGGGCTGACACTGGGGCCCACGTACCTGTTTTCCCCCATAGCCCCGCTGGGCGGTCATGGACATGGGCGCTGTCTGCCGGGGATGCCTGGTTCTTGCCTTTCTGCTCCAGAAACCAAACTCACAGAAGTTCAGCGAGGCCTCCTCACCCCTGAGCCCCGTCACCTGGGGGTGGGGTGACAAAGCAGTGTCACTCATTGGAGGAGCAGGAACAGCAGTGGGGTACCCCTGGGCCTCTGTGCTTCCAGCCCCCCCGCCTCTCCCTGCAGACCCCACCCTGCCCCCAACCCCCCAGAAGAGCTCTTGAGGGCACCCTTAGGAGGAGCTGCACTGGCAGGGGGAACAAGGCCAGGCCTTTGCCTGCTGCGCCACACGCTTGGCTCCTTCTGTGGCCCCGGAGTTCCTACAGAGGCGTGTGGGAGGCCAGCACCAGCCCTTGGGGCCTCGTCCCATTTCAGGGAGTGGCAGGGGATAGTCCAGATGCTAGGAGAGGTGGTCCAAGCCAGCAGAGGACACCTGAGCTGCTGACTCTCCTCTCCTTCATTTCCAGGCATCCTCAAGTGCCCAGAGCACCCCAGGTAACTCTGCTTCTCTGCCCTGGTGGGGAAGAGACCTAACCTGGCCCTGGCGGGGAAGAGGCCTAACCTGGCCCTGGCTTTCACCCGCAGCCCCCAAGCAGCACAGCCTGTGGCCCCTGGTGACAGAGCTCCCTCGAGTCCCACCACAGGGACGAGAGTCCGGCTGGGCCAGCTTGGAGCTCCCTGGGCTCCCCTTGCAGCCCTAAGGCTTCCCCAGCATGGGGCCCAGACGCAGGGGTCGTCTGGAGCGAGCATCTGCCCATGCCCAACGCCGGCAAGCTGGGCTGCCGGCTGATCTCAGCTAGCATTAAATGGGCTGGGTTTCCCAGAGTGCCCACTGCCCTGGCTTTGGCCGGAGCATTGCCATCTGGGGTAGCCACTGTGACTTGGGAGACCCAGGATGTGCTGCTTGACCCTCTCTTGGCTCAAGACCCCAGGCTCCCCACATGGTCCCTCCTGATGAGGGGATGGCAGCGAGGGGCTGTCCCTGGGCCAGATGCCTGGGGCTTATCAAGTGTGGGTCTTTCCTCCCCACAGGCCACCTCTTCCCAAACGTGCCGGCTCAAGAAGCCTCAAAGAGTGCCAGCCACAAAGGGAGCCGAAGACTGGCGTCCAGCCGGGTGGAGCGCACCCTACCCCAGGCGTCCCCGCTGGCTCCAACCGGCCCCCGGCCCAAGCCCAAGACTGTGTCGGAGCTGCTTCAGGAGAAGCGGCTTCAGGAGGCCCGTGCCAGGGAGGCCACCCGGGGCCCGGTGGTGCTCCCGTCCCAGCTGCTGGTCTCCTCGCCTGTGATCCTCCAGCCTCCTCTACCACACACCCCACACGGCCGCCCAGCCCCGGGTCCCACTGTCTTAAATGTACCGCTCTCTGGGCCTGGGGCCCCCGCAGCAGCCAAACCTGGCACTTCTGGCTCCTGGCAGGAGGCTGGGACTTCAGCCAAGGACAAGAGACTCTCCACCATGCAAGCCCTGCCCCTCGCTCCTGCCTTCACAGAGGCCGAGGGCACAGCCCCTGCTGCTTCCCAAGCCCCTGCCCTGGGCCCCGGCCAGATCTCTGTGAGCTGCCCAGAGAGTGGTCTCGGACAGTCTCAGGCCCCCGCTGCATCCCGGAAGCAGGGCCTGCCTGAGGCGCCACCCTTTCTCCCCGCAGCCCCCAGCCCCACCCCACTGCCCATCCAGCCCCTCAGCCTGACGCACATAGGAGGGCCACATGTGGCGACCAGTATCCCCCTGCCTGTCACCTGGGTGCTCACAGCCCAGGGGCTTCTCCCTGTTCCTGTGCCAGCTGTGGTGAGCCTGCCCAGGCCAGCAGGGACCCCTGGCCCCGCAGGGCTGCTGGCCACTCTGCTGCCTCCCCTGACCGAGGCTCAGGCAGCCCAGGGCCCCAGGGCCCCAGCGTTGAGCAGCTCTTGGCAGCCCCCAGCCAATATGAACAGGGAACCGGAGCCTTCCTGCAGGACAGACACCCCAGCCCCTCCCACACACGTCCTCTCCCAAAGTCCTGCAGAAGTGGCTGGCAGTGTGGCCTTTGTCCCTGGAGAGGCCCAGGTGGCCAGGGAGATACCTGAGCCCAGGATGTCCTCCCACGCTGACCCTCCTGAAGCAGAACCCCCTTGGTCCGGGAGGCTGCCAGCCTTTGGTGGTGTCATCCCAGCAAGTGAGCCAAGGGGGACGCCGGGGTCCCCCTCAGGGACACAGGAGCCCAGGGGGCCTCTGGGCCTGGAGAAGCCGCCCCTGCCCCAGCCTGGGCCTGAGAAGGGGGTCCTGGACCTGGAGAAGCCGCCCCTGCCCCAGCCTGGGCCTGAGAAGGGGGCCCTGGACCTGGAGAAGCCGCCCCTGCCCCAGCCTGGGCCTGAGAAGGGGGCCCTGGACCTGGGCCTGCTGTCCCAGGAGGGCGAGGCGGCCACACAGCAGTGGCTGGGGGGCCAGCGGGGGGTGCGTGTGCCTCTTCTGGGAAGCAGACTGCCTTACCAGCCCCCGGCCCTGTGCAGCCTGCGAGCTCTGTCCGGTCTCCTGCTCCACAAGAAGGCCCTGGAGCACAAGGCCACCTCCCTGGTGGTGGGGGGCGAGGCTGAGCGGCCGGCCGGAGCACTGCAAGCCTCACTGGGGCTGGTGCGGGGGCAGCTCCAGGACAACCCGGCCTACCTCCTGTTGCGGGCGCGGTTCCTGGCAGCCTTCACCCTCCCTGCGCTCCTGGCCACCCTGGCCCCCCACGGCGTCCGCACCACCCTCTCAGTACCTTCGAGGGTGGGCTCAGAGAGTGAGGATGAAGACCTGAGCGAGCTGGAACTCGCAGACAGGGACGGGCAGCCGGGCTGCGCGACAGCCACATTCCCCATTCAGGTAGGGTGGGCGCCCAGCCCCACTTCCCCATGGCAGGTGGCGGTCCCTGGGGTGCCCTCGCCTGCCTGGAGCAGTGGGGTGGGGGCTGGTGGAAGTTGCGGGCAGGAAGGCTGGCTGCTGGGTGTCTTAGGAGGAGGAAGCTGGCTCCTGGCCTGCCCAGTTGCGTGTAGATTCTGCAGAAGTGGCCTCCCTTTGGGGCAGTGTGGAAAAGGGGAGAAAAGAGGCCTTATTCTCATGCAGGAGTCTCCGGCCATCCTGATGCTGCCCAGCCAGGTGGCCTTGTCTGAGCGAGAAGCTCTGGGACAGACGCTGACCTGGCTCTGAGCTGCACATGCCACACACACGTGTGCTCCCAGGGTGGGCCATGGGCACAGTGGAGGGTGGCGGCTGTGTTTGTCTCTGGCTTTCTGGGGTCCCAAAGGTCCCTCTCTGCTGTCACCTCTCTGAGTGTCCTTGGGGAGAGTTTTCCAAGCTCTGTAGGTGAAACCATGTTTGGAACCCTGGAAAGCATGTGGAGCTGGGGCCCCAGAGAGGCCTCCTCCCCTGGTGCCAGGGTGCCCACTTGCAGCAGCCGGGAGGCTGGCCTCCCTGAGAAACCACCAGAAGCAGGCAGCCTCAGCTGGACCTGTGGGCCTGTCGTAGGGAGTGTGGCAGAGGGCCTTCCATCTCTCCCCCGGGTTGTGTCTCGCAAGTCCCTGGGCTGAAGTGTGGGAGGAAGCAATGTCCAAGAGTGGGGGAGGACCCCGGCCAGCCAGGGGAAGAGGCCCTCTGTGCCCCATCCGTGTACAGCCGCCTGCCCTGCCCGGGTGTGATGGCTGTCCCATGGGGGAGTGGGAGGCCGACCACACGGATGGCTTAGACGGGGTCAGAGCCCCCGAGGGAGGGAGAGCACAGTCACCTGTGGCCCCAGGAGTGCCTGGAACAGCTCCCGCCCGAGCTGAGGGTGCCCTGTTCCAAGTGGGACACTCACCCACAGGGCCCCTCCTCACTCCCGTCCCTTCCCCATCCATCATGGCTCGGGGGTGTCACTCTTGTCCCCACTGCCTGGATTTTCTTTCAGGGAGCCCCAGACTCTGGTAAATGCTGTGCCTCCTCCTGCCTGGATGCTTCTAATGACCCTGACGACCTGGACGTGCTCAGAACCCGGCATGCCAGGCACACCCGGAAGCGGAGGCGGCTAGTGTGAGCAGCAGGTGAGTCTTGAGTGGGGAGGCCACTGCCCTACAACCCAGGGGACAGAGTGGTGTCCGGATGGCAGGGGGCCTTGCCTCTGCTCGGCTCTTTGGCGCTCACAGCAGGTGTGCTGGGTTAGGTGGGCAGGTCCAGGGTCATGGAGGCCCTCCATGGGGAGAAGTCATTTAACCCACATCCTTCCTGCTAGCCACCCGTGCCTCGGGCCTTGGCACCACTGTGCCCTGACTGTAGGCTCATTCCCTGCCTTTGTTGGGGTCTGGGCTTCTCCCTGGCCGCTGTGCTGTGGTGGTGCCCTGTTCCCGTGCATTGCTGCGTCGTCTTCCAGCTTGTAAAATGATCACCATCCCCAACCGCAGCCACCAGGCTGGCTCTTCACTGCTGGAGCCCTGGTGCCCTGGCCTGGCCCTTGGCGCATGTGGGTCAGGTTTACCAAGCAGGCTGGGCGCGGCCGGCGCTGGGGTCGTCTTGGTTCCTGTTTGTCTGTCCCAGCCCTACTTGGGGTCTGGCTGGGGTCAAGGGCACCCCCCACCTGGTGTTCCTGTGTTCCAGGACAAGCACTTTCTCAGAAGCCCGTGGCCCTGCTGACAAGAGACAGCCCACCCCCAGCCTGCAAGAGAGGCAGCCAGAGGCCACGTATCTGCTGGCCGCTGACCGACCAGGTCCGCAGTGAACAGAGGCGGGCCTGCCGACTGACTGTGTGGCATGGAGCATGGCTGTTCCCCAAGTGCACACCTGAACACTTGGGGGAATAAAGTTCTGTTTTTAATTGTGGAGCTGGACACAGGCTGTTGTGGTTTTGTTGTCCTGAGGTACCGGGCAGTGTACAGGGACCCCCCACCTGGCTGGGGTGAGGCTGCTGCCTGGTGGCTGAGGCACCCTAGCGCAGGCAGTTCGGGGACAAACGGTGCTGGGGGCCCAGAGCTGGGGTCCTGGAGGCCTCCCGTACCCCGGCTGCCCTCGTGTCAGAGAAGCAGGCTTTCTTTCGCCCATTTCCTGGAAAGCATCTGTGGCTTTGTCCTTCAGGCTAGCCGGCATCCTCCCCAGATGGCTGCCAGCCCTCGCGCTGCCCTGGCTGACCCAGGGGGTTCCCTGGAACAGATGACCTGCCTACCCCGACACGGCAGCAGCCCCCCGCCAACTTCCACTGTTCCTTTTGCATGGGCCTTTATTGGCATAAGACTAGCCCCCATTTTCTCTGTCTGTCTCCTCGCTCCCTTTCTTTTGTCTCTGTGGCAGCAGCGCCCCCAGGCCCTTGGCTATCTGGGCTTTGATCCTTCACTGGAGCCACTGTGGGGCCTCAGCCCTGGGCACCTGGCAGACGGGACGGTCCCATGGCCGACCTCACTCCTGAGTATGTGTTGCTGTGCCTGGTTCTCTAGTCTGGTGCCTAGTCTGGGGGCTACTCTGACCTGTGGGTTATTTAGCGGTATATTATTTAATTTCCAAATATTTAGGGATTTTGCCGGTATCTGTTACCGATTTTTAGCCTCCGATATGGTTAGAGAACATGGTATGTGTGTTCACTCCTACGGACACACACCACAAGGAAGTCACTGAGGTCCTCGTTTTACAAGCTGGGGAAACACTGGGTCATGAGGGCCTGGCGCCAGCTCCGGTCCGCTCCCTGGCAGGGCCCAGGATGGCCCCTGCCTGCACACTCGCTCATGCTGATGGTGAGGGGCCCAGCAGGGGCACGGCCCCCTGGAATGTGGCATTCCCGAGAGCCCAGGAGGACCCCTAACTGTCAGCTCCTTAATGTGTGATGTCAGACGTTGTCCGCGCAGAGGCCTGAGGGCTGGAGGCTGAGAACGGTTAGGCAAGCTCCACACCAGCTTCCTGGCCTTCCAGCCTGGCGGCCCCTTCTCGAACCTGTTGGGTGCCAACTCAGTTCAACCAGCTTTACCGGGTGAGGCGGGGCCTGGGGGTTCCCAAGCCTGCAGGGACGAGGCTCCAGCAGCCCACACGCTGAAGTGCACAGTTCAGGGCAGACTCTGCTGTCCGTTGTCCCTGGATGGGGGCCGAGCTGTGCCCTGCTGTCACCGGCTCTTCTGAAGCTGGTTTGGGGGACCCCGAGAGTGGCCTCAGTCCTCACATGCATCCTGGTGGAGAGCAGGGATGCCTCATGATGGGGATAACGAGGATAACGACACTTCTGGAAGGGACGTTTCTCCCCCATGTGCAGCTGGGTGGTGGCCGATGCCATGGCCCCTGGAAGGCTGCTGTGGCCTCCTGGGCTCCATAAGGTGGGCTGCAGCCCTTCTGTGACCAAGGCGTGTGCTGGCCATGCTGTGTGGCTGTGTGCCCCCCTGCACATGCCCTGCCCCGCTGTCCCGAGATGCTGGCGAGGGCGAGGGTGTTCGCACAGAGCAAAGCATGCCTTACTGAAGAAGCCTCCAGAAGCCTGTGACCAGGTCAAAGTGGCTGGGTGCGGGCTGGCCTTGTCCAGCCCCCTGGGGGTCTCTGCTGTCTCTTCTACTTGCCAGGTGCCAGGGCTGGGCCTCTGGGGCATCCCCAGGACCCCCAGCCCCCGGCCAGGCTGGGAGGGCTGGGAGCAGCTTTCCTCTGGAGGGCAGCGGACTTCCACTTCCGTCTGCCTCTTGGGGCCTCCTGGGCTGGGCGAATCAGAAAGCAGGTCACCAGGGACTGTCCCCCTGTGGGAGGACTGGCGGGACTGTGGAGTTAAGCAGAACCCATCAGGAAGTGCACAGGCGTCCGGCGTGCTCCTCCCTCCCTGCAGCCCCGGGCAGCAGCTCCCAGAGGCTCCGCGGCCCAGGCTCCTGGTGCGTCTGCAGTGCAGGTGGCTCCTGGAAGACCCTCAGGTGGGTGGGTCTGGTGCTTTCTGAAAGGTGGCCAGGAAGGTCGGCGTTGGCCTGGTTCAGGATCCTGGCACTGATCCCCCAGAGCAGCCTGAGGCTTCCCACAGGCAGCCAGGCAGCCTCCGCCGTGCGGCCCCATCCCTTTCACGGCCCCTGGGCGGAGATGTGTTCATTTCAGTGGAATTACGGTGGCAGATGGGACCCTGCATTTCAAGCTGGGGAAGCAGGAAAGGGGCCCAGTGTTCCCAGGACTGTCTACCGTGTGGCCAGTGTTTTTATTCAGCCCCTTGTCTGTCAAAACTGTCCTGAATGGGGTGACAGAGTGCAGCGGGAAGTTGAGAAATGCCTCAAAAGACCAAGCCTGGGGCAACTATGTCTCCAGGAGCAGTGACCCAGCTCCTCTGGGCTGGAAACCAGCGTTTCCCAGCGGGGCTGGAGGCTGTCTGAGGACCACGTGGCTGCTCCCAGCCTTGCCGCAGTTCCAGTCCCAGAGGGAGTGGCTTTCAGTGGCTGAGGCCTCCACCACGCTGGCAGAAAGGGACAGCAGTGGCTGGTCCCAACATGGGTAGTTCTCCTGTTGCAGCCACTGGGATGGGGGCCGGGCCTCATCTGGGGCAGAAGAGTCCAGGGATTCACTGGTGCCCAGCACCTAAGAACCTGGAGAAAACACCGCAGCAGCACTCCCGGCCAGCCAAGGGCAACACTGACAGCCCCTCCCAGGGTTGCGGGGCCGGCAGGGGGTGACAGAAACACGCTCCTGTGGGCAGCTCTTCCCGGCCAGTGCAGCGACCCCGCAGCTGCGGCAGGGCTGGGTGGCCACTCTTGCATCATCAGCAGCCGGCCGTGGAGGAGGGAGGGCACAGCCAACGATGTGAGCAGGCGTCGGTCAGGGGAATGAGGAAGTCCCACAAGAACCGGCTCCCCCAGCTGCTGTGCTGGTGGGAGGGCCACTGGCCAACCTGCTCTCACCCAGTTTGGGCTGGCCATAGTGCCAGGCAGTTGCCCTCAGCTCCTCCGCCCATTCCAGCCATGGAGGTGGCTAACCTTGCAGGCTCCAGGGCGTGATGGGAGTGTCCAGGAGGCAGAGGCCAGAGGGGGTCATGCTGTAGGGGGAGTTCCTCTCTCAGACCCCATCTGTGCCTCCCCCGCTGCATATCTGGGTGACATGAATGCCAACGGGCAGGCGCAAGGGCTGAGAAAGGCTGCGGAGGGGCCCTCGGCTGGTCTGGTGGGGAGCGGGGTCACTGTGTCTCTGCTGCCTCCCTGGGGGATCCAGCGTGGGGATGGGACATGGAGCTGGGCACCTCTCCTGGATGCCCCTGGGCTGATCCCACTCGACGCCCTGACGAGAGCCCTGGCCCAGCGTCTGAGAAGGAACGGGAGCCGGGCCCGGGTTGGGGCAGGAGCCGGCATCACTCAGCACTGCCCCACACTCCCCAGCCTGCCTGCTGAGGCCATGTCGGACTACGAGAACGATGACGAGTGCTGGAGCGTCCTGGAGGGCTTCCGGGTGACGCTTACCTCGGTCATCGACCCCTCGCGCATCACACCCTACCTGCGGCAGTGCAAGGTCCTGAACCCCGATGATGAGGAGCAGGTGCTCAGCGACCCCAACCTGGTCATCCGCAAACGGAAAGTGGGTCAGTGTTGCCCCGCAGGCCCCAGGCCCCAAACCCAACCACGGAGTCAGCTCAGAGGTGGCTGCACGCTCTGCCACCCTGACCCTCAACCCCAGGAGAGCCCCGCCTGGCTTTGCCCCTGGCCTCTGACTGAGGCCCAACCTCAACCCTGGCATGTGGCCCGTCCCCCAGCCTCTCCTGCCGGCTTGGTGCTGCCAAGAGGGGCAGCGGGGCTCCCACTGCAGCGAGGGCTCCTGAGACAGCCAAGGGGCGGGTGGGCAGCACTTGGTCCCCAGCCTAGTACCAAGAGCCGCAGGGTACCTCATCCAAGACCCAGACCACGGCACACCTCATCTGCATCCCAGCCTCCACCTGTCCCTGCCCCCAGGCCCACCCACCCCAGCCCTCTGCCTCGCCTGTGCCCCGCCCCTAGTTAGGCCTCTCTGGCCCGCAGGTGTGCTCCTGGACATCCTGCAGCGGACCGGCCACAAGGGCTACGTGGCCTTCCTCGAGAGCCTGGAGCTCTACTACCCGCAGCTGTACAAGAAGGTCACGGGCAAGGAGCCGGCCCGCGTCTTCTCCATGATCATCGGTGAGTGACGGGGGAGGCGGGGCCGACAGGGGAGGCGCTGGCGGGGAGCAGGCGATGGTGTTGGGTCCTCTGCCTGGCCCCCATCCCTAGGAGCCCTGAGCTCCTGCCACAGCGCAGGGCGTGATGGAGCTGGGCCACCGGGAAACACGGCACCGTCTGACACTGGCCTGGCCCACAGACGCGTCCGGGGAGTCAGGCCTGACTCAGCTGCTGATGACTGAGGTCATGAAGCTGCAGAAGAAGGTGCAGGACCTGACCGCGCTGCTGAGCTCCAAGGATGACTTCATCAAGGAGCTGCGGGTGAAGGACAGCCTGCTGCGCAAGCACCAGGAGCGCGTGCAGAGGCTCAAGGAGGAGTGCGAGGCCGGCAGCCGCGAGCTCAAGCGCTGCAAGGAGGAGAACTACGACCTGGCCATGCGCCTGGCGCACCAGAGTGAGGAGAAGGGCGCCGCGCTCATGCGGAACCGTGACCTGCAGCTGGAGGTGCGCCCGCTGCCCCCGGGGAACCAGGCCCCCCTCGCCTGGCCTGGCGGGGTCTGCAGGCCGGGGCGGTCAGGGGTGGCCCCACGGGTCTGCGGTCACCGCCTGGAGGGGACAGCCGGGCTCACTGGACCTTCTGCAGATTGACCGGCTCAAGCACAGCCTCATGAAGGCCGAGGATGACTGCAAGGTGGAGCGCAAGCACACGCTGAAGCTCAGGCACGCCATGGAGCAGCGGCCCAGCCAGGAGCTGCTGTGGGAGCTGCAGCAGGAGAAGGCCCTGCTCCAGGCCCGGGTGCAGGAGCTGGAGGCCTCCGTCCAGGTGGGGCCGCAGGCAGGGCAGGTGCAGCCCAGGCAGGGCAGTGGGGGCCTTCCCAGCCAGGCCATTGCCTTTTACCCCCTTCAGGAGGGGAAGCTGGACAGGAGCAGCCCCTACATCCAGGTACTGGAGGAGGACTGGCGGCAGGCGCTGCGGGACCACCAGGAGCAGGCCAACACCATCTTCTCCCTGCGCAAGGACCTCCGCCAGGGCGAGGCCCGACGCCTCCGGGTAGGAGGGCAGGGGGGGAGACATGGCCCCTGGGGTCCAAGCCAGGCTGGGCAGGCTGAGCTCCGCCCACTCCGTGCCTGGAAGGTGGGGTGTGGAGACCCCAGTGCAGCGCCTCCACTCACCCACTCCTGGAGGCACAGTGGACGGTGCCCTCTCCTTGCCCGCCTGCCCCCCATGGCAAAGGCCAACCTCTGGGCTCATGGTGCCTGAGGCACAGCAGTGTCTGAGGCCTGCCGGAGGGCCCTGTCCTGCCGTGGTCTGGAAGTGCAGGGCTGGTAGGGGCCTGGGGACTCCTATGGCCTCCCCCGACATCCCAACTGGCCTGACCACATGCTTCTGAGCCCCTGCCCGGAGTACACCCCAAGGGCCAGAATGGGGGGCCTCAGGCCTGTGGGGGCTGAGCTGCCGCCCCCTGCAGTGCATGGAGGAGAAGGAGATGTTCGAGCTGCAGTGCCTGGCACTACGTAAGGACTCCAAGATGTACAAGGACCGCATCGAGGCCATCCTGCTGCAGATGGAGGAGGTCGCCATTGAGCGGGACCAGGTGGGCACTCGCAGGGGCAGGACAAAGCGCCCCACTTGCGGGTGGGTGCACCAGGGCCACAGCCCTTGAGGGCAGTTGTCAGAGAGTTTTTAATCTTTGTTATTTGTTTTTGAGATGGGGTCTTGCTATGTTACCCAAGGTGGCCTCAAACTACTGGCCTCAAGCAATCCTCCGACCTCAGCCTCCCAAAGTGCTGGGATTGCAAGCTGAGCTGCCACACCTGGTCTGTTTTTTAAATGACAGAAGTAATACTTAATACTAAAAAAAAGTAAATGATGATGAAGTCAATACTTCCCCACCCCAGCCTACTCTCAGGGAAAACTGTGTTCAACCTTCCCGCTCCACCTTACAGACTTATCTGTCATCTATCCATGTATCCATCTGTCTATCATCTATCACCTATCTATTTATATATTTGCTTTTGTTTTACAAAAATGGAAACATTCTGCCTTGTTTTACCAGTAGCTTTTTTTAAGATTAAAAAAAGCTGGACGTGGTGTCTCTCGCCTGTCATCCCAGCACTTTGGGAGGCTGAGGCGGGCGGATCACTTGAGCCCAGGAGTTCCAGAGCAGCCTGGGCAACACGGTGAGATCCCGGCTCTACAAAAAAATGCAAAAATTGGCCTGGCGCGGTGGCTCACGCCTATAATCCCAGCACTCTAGGAGGGCGAGGCAGGCGGCTCACTTGAGGTCAGGAGTTCGAGACCAGCCTGGCCAGTATGGGGAAACCCCATCTCTACTAAAAATACAAAAATTAGCCTGGCGTGGTTCCGGGTGCCTGTAATCCCAGCTACTCAGGAGGCTGAGGCAGGAGAATCGCTTGAACCCAGGAGGCAGAGGTTGCAGTGAGCTGAGATCACGCTACTGTACTCCAGCCTGGGTGACAGAGCGAGACTCCGTCTCAAAAAAAAAAAAATTAACTGGTCGTGGTGGCGCACACCTGTGGTCCCAGCTATTTAGGAGGCTGAGGCTGCAGCAAGTCACCATTGCGCTATTGCACTCCAGCCTGGGCCACGGGAGTGAGGCCTGCAAGGCCTCCAGTGCTGCGTGCTGTGAGCCGGATGGAGCGTCGCGGGGCAGGGCTGTGTCTGCTTCCCATGCCCCATCCCAAGTCCCATCCTGGAGGTTTCCAATGGACACCATTGCTGCTTCGGCTAAATGCTGGATGGCACTTTGTCCACATCAGGAGCCTTAAAACGAGACCCCTGGGGCTACAAAGGAAGCCCCAGCCCCCATGAGAGCAGCCCAGGCTCAGAGCTCCTGTCTCAGCCCCACCTCAGCCTCACTCGCGCCTGGCCCACGCCAAGGCAGGGGAAAAAGGGCAGATCCAGCTGTGCCCCCATGGGGGTTGGTGTGGCTCCCAGGGCGGGGGCTCCCACGGGACTTCGCGGGAGCGTGTTGGCCAGGGATTAGGGAAGCTGCCAGCCGTTGCTCCAGTCTGGGCAGAAGGGGTTAGGTGAGGGCCTCCCAGCCTCGGCTGCAGGGATGGTCAAGCCGTCGTGTTTGCACATTCGCTCCTGCGTCTCAGTGTCCGCAGTGAGGACAGGGGTGGTAAAGAGTGCTGCGGTCATGAAGGACGCTTAGCTATGGACAGTCAGGGTCTCCATATCAAGCCGCGTCCAAAATTTATCAAATGTGCACATGTGGGGGTACATAGCACACGCTGTGTCCACCGGGGGTGCAGGCTTGGGAGGAGACAGAAGGGCAGCAGGGACAACTGTCACATTTACAATCCCCCACATGCTGACTTCATGTCCGCAGAGCACACAAACGGAGGGGCTGTGACCAGCCTCCGCGCCCAGCGGCTTGACGTCCTCCGGAGCCTCTGCTAGGAGTTGGGCGGCCGGGCCGAGGGCCCAGGGCGAGCTTGGGGCCCTCACTGAGGGTCGGCCTTGTGCTGTCCCGTCAGGCCATAGCCACGCGGGAGGAGCTGCACGCGCAGCACGCCCGGGGCCTGCAGGAGAAGGACGCGCTGCGCAAGCAGGTGCGGGAGCTGGGCGAGAAGGCGGATGAGCTGCAGCTGCAGGTGTTCCAGTGTGAGGCGCAGCTACTGGCCGTGGAGGGCAGGCTCAGGCGGCAGCAGCTGGAGACGCTCGTCCTGGTGGGCCTGGGGCCTGGGGCAGGGAGGGGAGCCCGCGCGTGGGATGCAGGGCCAGGGGAGCACGGAGCCTCAGCCCCGGCCTTCCTGACCCAACCCTCCTCTGTGACGGCCCCCAACCTAACCAAACCCCTCCTGGCAGTGGGGTGAGGGCACACGAGCAGCTCAGGGTCCCAGTAGGAAGTGGGGCTGCAGGGCCGGGGTGGGCCCTGGGCCTGGCCATCAGGCAGCCTAGCAGGTTGTTCTGGGCATGGAGGGGGCCTGGCGTGGCTGAGGGCATGCCCAGGGATCCCTGGAGGATCCCGCTCTGTGCCCTGCCCACCCTGTGCCCGGGGAGCCCTCTGCCCCCACAGCCCACCCACCCCATTTTCTATGACCACAGAGCTCCGACCTGGAAGATGGCTCACCCAGGAGCTCCCAGGAGGTGAGTGAGACCCCAGCCAGCACGAGGCTGGCCTTCCTTCACCTGGGGTCCTGGCTGAGCTGCCACCAGGCATAGCCCCACACTGCCCGTCACATGGCCCTGCTCGGTGGGCTGGGCTGGGTGGAGGAAGAGCAGGTGGCCAAATGCTAAGGCCTCTGATGGCTCAAGGGGTAAGGCACGGACAGTGCCCACCTCCTGGCCGCCCAATGTCCGTCTGCTGGGCACCTGAGTCTCTGAGAAGCTCTGTGCAGAGGGTGACGGCAATGGCTGCACCCAGCTGAGGGCCAAGGGCTGGGGTGGGCAGTGTGGCCGGGTGTAGTCCTTGGCGAAGTGGCCTAATGGGACATCTTGACTCTCTTTGGAAGCTCTCACTCCCCCAGGACCTGGAGGACACCCAGCTCTCAGACAAAGGTGAGGTGGGGACAGCAGTATACCCAGAGGCCTCCCGGCTTCCCCAAGTGAGGCCCATCTTCAGCACAGGCAGCCCGTGCCGCAATGCCTGTGTCAACCCCCACAACCCCCACTCCACAGACAGGGAAACTGGGGCTGGGGATAAGTAAAATGGTCAAGGTCACCCAGAGAACAAACTACAGAGCCCAGCTGGAACCCAGGGCCCCAGCTAGTGGGACAACTGTCCCCTGGGGTGGAGAGTGTGGAGGTCTGGGCAGCCCCCATGGGCTGCAGAGGTGAGCAGGCCCACCGTCCTGAGAGTGTGGGGCCCCTCTGGGCAGCCCCCACGGGGTGCAGACGTGAGCAGGCCCACCGTCCTGAGAGTGTGGGGCCCCTCTGGGCAGCCCCCACAGGGTGCAGAGGTGAGCAGGCCCAGTCCTGGCTGCTCCAAGCTTCCTCCTGGACAGAGGGAGGTGGTAACGAGCGAACGACCAGGTGCATGAAGCTAGAAGGTGGGGCGAGATGGGGCCTCACGTGGCTTGAGGGAAAGGGCTGAATGCAGGGGTGGCCAAGGGCCTGCTGTGTCCCGGTGCAGTGGGGGTAAGGCAGTGGCAGGGGCTTCTAGCGGGCAGGGCAGGCCCCCTCTGCCTGTCTGGGGGAAGGACTGGGTGGCTAGCTGGGAGCAGCTCCCGAGTGTCCAGGAGTGGGCAGTGGTGATGGGGTAGGTGTTTGCACTGAAGGTGCTGTCAGGTAGGGGTTGGGGAGGGCCCAGCAGAGGGGTCCTGGGAGGCTGCACCGGAGTTGGACAAGCTTCCTGAGTACCAGGCCGTGGCCTCCAAGCAGAGGCGGAAGGGGAAGGAGGAGCCGCAGATGGGGAAGTGAAGACCAGCGCCTTTGGCTGGAGCTCAGAACGCTTGAACATGGGGACGCCAAGCCCCCATGTAGGCACAGAGGCGAGCAGGACCCAGGAGTCCAGCTTAGGCACTGCCCCCATCCCCCTGGGTGGCTGTGGCAGGAGCAGGGGCAGGTGTGAAGGTTGGAGGGTGAGCAGGGGAGGGGCTGGCTCTAAGAAGGGGCTGCCAGTGGCCAGGACAGCCCTGGCCTGGCCCTCACCGCAGTGGGGCTGAGACTGGACGTGCGTGGTTTCTGCCCAAGGGTCCTGATGCCTGGTCTGCCCAGGTCCTGGCGGTTTCTGAGGGGGTCCAGCCGCCTGAAGGTTCTCTCCCAATTGCTGCAGTACCCCTGCCCCCACTTCAGGAGGACCCAGACAGCCACTGTAGCTGTCCCCAACTCTCTCCCCAGGGCCGCCATGCCCACAGATGCTTTGGAGTGATGGGGGACGGTGCTGCTCAGGCCCAGGGTTTAAGCTCCCCCGAGGTCTGGGAGGCGTTCCTCCCTGGCGGGCAGCCAGCTCGGGGGAGGGATGGTCACTGGCAGGAGCGTTGGGCCTGGGCTGGCATCTGGTGGCCTCCTGGAGCAATGAACAGGCAAGCGAGGCCCTGAGGCCTCAGTCTCATCTACAGAAAGCAGAGTCTACACTGGACCCATGTGGGGATCCCATCAGGCCTTGGAAGACAGCCCCACCGCAATGCCGGGGAGGGGTGGGGCAGCCGTGCTGTACGTGGCCCAGGTCCCACAGGCACGACTCTCCTTTCCAGGCTGCCTTGCCGGCGGGGGGAGCCCGAAACAGCCCTTTGCAGCTCTGCACCAGGAGCAGGTTTTGCGGATCCCCCATGTAAGGCTTCCCCGGGGTGGGGTCCTCCCAGCCGTGGGCCTCAGGGTGACCGATCACAGGGAGAGTGGCTCCCTGCCCTGGGCACCCCCTGAGGTGGCCCCGACGACAGCTGAGGAGTGACCGCAAGGTCTCTGCCCACAGTGCTCGGGGTGCGGTGTCTGGGCTGCTAAGTGGATCCCCCTCCTTTCTTGGGCACTGCAGCAGCTTGGGGGGCTTTTTGGAAGTGGATGTGCCTGGTCCTGGTTTCCTGAGGGCCTTTACAGTGGATGAGGAGGTGAACACAGGAGTCCTGAGAGCAAGGACCACCTCGGGCTTTGTTGTAGAAACAATGGCCTGGAGCCCAGGCCGGAGCCGTGGCTTGGCCTCCTGGGTGTGTCTTGGCATCTGAAATGCAGGCTACCCACACCGGCTCACCTCCAGGGGTACAGGCAGGTCCCACAGGGAGGGCTTGGCGCTGAGCTGAGGCTGTCTGGGCTCCTCGCCTCCCAACCAGTCTGCAGTTACAGGGGCCAGTGGGGGGCGCGTGAGAAGGGCGGGTTCCCTCACGGGAGCCGGCCGGAGCCCGAGCCTTCCCCCTTCTCCAGGACGCAGGCCTGAGCAGCGGGGAGCCGCCCGAGAAGGAGCGGCGGCGCCTCAAAGAGAGTTTCGAGAACTACCGCAGGTAGGCGGGCGGCCCCCAGGCTTCTCCAAAACGGGCTGGGGAGCGGCAGCCCGGTCTGCGCCCGAGACACCTGTGTCTTTGCAGGAAGCGCGCCCTCAGGAAGATGCAGAAAGGATGGCGGCAGGGGGAGGAGGACCGGGAGAACACCACGGGCAGCGACAACACCGACACTGAGGGCTCCTAGCCGCAGCAGCGCAGGCCCCGACCAGGGCACACCCACCGGCCCGGCCTCCTGCCACCCGAGGGTGCCGACGCCCTGGGGCGCAGACTTCCCCGAGCCGTCGCTGACTTAGCCTGGAACGAGGAATCTGGTGCCCTGAAAGGCCCAGCCGGACTGCCGGGCATTGGGGCTGTTTGTTAAGCGGCACTCAGCTTGCGGAGGCCATGCGGGTGCTCGCCACCCCCATGCACACGCCATCTGTGTAACTTCAGGCTCTGTTCTGTTTCACCATGTAACACACAATACATGCATGCATTGTATTACTGTTAGAAAACACAGCTGCGTAAATAAACAAACAGCAGGGGTGACCCGCATTCCCGCTCGGACACCCGCGCGCAGCCCCGCGGCCGTCCCTCCTCGCTGCGGCCCGCGGTGTCCTCGGGGTGCGAGCTGCACGTGGACGCAGGGCCCCATCAGGCCGCCAGGGGGCGGCAGAGCGCAGCGCGCCCCCGACCCGGAGGACGGAAGCCCAAGAACGCCGCTTCCGCCCGGTGTCCATTTCCAAGATGGCGGCGGGGCGGGGCCAGGGCAGGGCGGACGGAGCCGGCGAGCGGGATGCTGCGGGCTGCGCTGCGCGGCGCGCCGAGGTTGCTGAGTCGCGTGCAGCCCCGGGCGCCCTGCCTGAGGCGGCTGTGGGGCCGCGGGGCCCGTCCGGAGGTCGCGGGGAGGCGGCGGGCCTGGGCCTGGGGCTGGCGGCGCTCAAGCTCCGAGCAGGGGCCGGGGCCCGCGGCGGCTCTGGGGCGCGTGGAGGCGGCGCACTACCAGCTCGTCTACACCTGCAAGGTAGGCGCGCGGCGGGACGGAACCGGGGACAGACCCGTATCTGACGCTACACGGCCTGCGGGGAGAAGCGGCCCGCCGGGGATCCGGGAGGGGGCGTGGTCAAGTCACAGGAAGGAGTGGAGCCACCCCTTGGGGCTTCTGGGAGGGAGCGGAGGCGGACCATGAGGAGGGGTGGAGCCGTCCCTGGGGCGGGGCCTTCCCGGGAGAGGGCGAGGTTGGGGGTGGGTGGAGCTATCCCTCGGGGGCGGGGCCTTCTCTGGAGAGGGTGAGGTGGGTGGAGCTACCCCTAGAGGGGCGGGTCTTCCAGGGAGGTGCGTGGCGGCCCTCACAGCCTCATCAGCTACCCTGTCCCAGCCAGGTCTGCGGGAGTAGGTCCTCCAAGCGCATCTCCAAGCTGGCCTATCACCAAGGCGTGGTCATTGTGACCTGCCCCGGCTGCCAGAACCACCATATCATCGCGGACAACCTGGGCTGGTTCTCGGACCTGAATGGGAAGAGGTGAGGCCTGTACCCCAGGGCTGGGCCAGGAGTCCACCCAGAAGTACCCTGGCCTCCCTGGGGGAACCTTGCCCTAGTGTTGAGGTTTATAGATCTCACCTGGGAAATCCAGCTACCTTATCAATACAAGACACACAGTTAAATGAGAATTTCCTATAAAGCCCAGATAGCTTTTGAGTTTAAGTATGCTCCAAGTAGGGGGTGCGTTTTTATTTGTTAAATCTTGCCAGCCCTGTGGCCCTGCCTCCCTGCCTCTGCCTGCTCTCTGCCATCACTGGCAGCCTTGTCCCTCTCTAGCGTGGAACTTTTTTGCCCTCTGCCATCTTGGGGTGGCTGGCCCACAGCAAGGCTTGGGGTGTGGACCAGGAGGTGTGGCCTGGGCCCTGGCTGCTGGGAGAGCAGTGGAGGTGGTGCCGGGAGCCTGGTCCGGGCCTTGCCTGGCCGGGAGGTCCTGGGCAGGACAGTAACAGCGACAGCAGGTCTGAGACCAGCATGCCAGGTGCTTGGTGGTACCTGGCCCTTGGAGCTGGGACTGTCCTCCCATCAGACCCGGGGCTGCAGATTCTTCCCTCTGCCGCATAGGGGGCAGGAGCAGGAGACTGGGTTCCTGAGGCGGCACATACCGGCAGAGACACAGGGCTGGTGAGGGCACACAGGCCAGCGTCTGAAGTGCCCGTGTGGCCTGATGCCACAGGAGTGCTGGGCCTGGTGCTTGCAGCTCTGGCCTGGCCATGGGGCGCCCTGAGGGGACTGAAGTGCAGGGCGGCTGGGGGGCCCTGAAGAGCCATGTTGCCTCCCTGCCTCCCAGAAATATCGAAGAGATCCTGGCGGCCAGAGGCGAGCAGGTGCACCGTGTGGCGGGCGAGGGGGCCCTGGAACTGGTTCTGGAGGCTGCAGGGGCCCCCACATCCACTGCAGCTCCGGAAGCGGGTGAGGATGAGGGTCCCCCCAGCCCTGGCAAGACGGAGCCGAGCTGACTCCTGCGCTCCCCGGCACTGTGGGACTTCGGCCTTCCAGAAGGTTTTGGCCCTGGGCCTCTCTGGACGTGGCCTGTTTTCTATCAATAAACAGACATTACTTCCAGATGCTGGGGCCTGTGGCCCTTGTGGCCTTTCTTTTTCTGGAGTTAGAACGATTCCTCTGAATCCCTGGTGCTGCTGGGTGGGACATCGGAGCCGCAGGACCTCTCGCCTCACCACAGTTCCTTCTACACGGAGTCACCCAGCACTTGCCCACAGAGGCCACAGTCGCGTGGAAAGGGGGCTGGATGTGGACTCAGAGCCCTTCCTGGCTGTCGCTGCGTGACTTTGAGCAGGTCACCACCCCTGTGAGCCTCAGCCTTCCTCTGCAAGCCCCTTGCCGCCCCCCTGGCCAGCTCTGACGGCCTCCCTTCCGTGAGCCAGTGCAGACCTGAGCCCTGGCCCTCGGCCGCCGGCTGTTGGCGAAACAGTGAGCAAACCAGGCTGCTTGCTGGCCCAGGCAGGACGAGCAGCTATGGCGTGGCTGTGTGTTGGGAGCTCCAGGCCCCTCCCGGGGGAGCCACCTGGGCCTCCTTCCCTCGGTGGACAGCGCTCTGGACGCCCCCAGGGCCCTCCGAGGTGTGTGGGGTTTGTCTCCCAGCCTTGTCTGTGCGCAGGATGTTCCCGTGTTTATGAAAGCGAGCAAACGCAGCAGCCTGTTTATTTGCAGAAGCGTTCTGGGCAGCGTGACCTTCAGCATTCATCACCTGCCACACTCCAGCAGGGAAGAGAATGGGGCGAGGTGGGAGGTGGAGGCAGGACTGAGCACGACAGGGACCCAGTGCGGCCCCTCCCAGCGGGACACGGCCGGGACTGCCAGCTCACATCCGGCCCGTGGGAGGCCGGGGCGCGGCGGCATTGTTCCCAGTGTGCTTGTGGCGTGGGCTTTGCCTCGATTACCCCCTGTCCTTCTTTCAGCCAACAATCCTCTATTATTCCCACCCAGAGCCTTCTGTGCCATTTGTGGAAACTGTCCTCTTCTCGGCTGAGCCACCGGCACCCAGGCCTGCTCCTCCATGGAGGCACTGGCTGGGGGTCTCTTGGGGGCTTGGAAGTGCAGTGGGGCTGGGCTTGGCTTGGCTGCCTCACTGCCTCCAGAGGGCCTGGACCAGCATGTGGGGAGGTCCAGGGAGCCGTCCGGACCTGGAAGTGCAGAATTAGAGCAAGGAGAGCCGCTCGGGCCAACCCCTCCTTTTACGGATGGGGAGATGGCAGCTGGTAGTTGGGATGTGGACGTTACCATGTCTTTTCTGTCTGATGCCAGCACCTCTGGGCCCAGGCTGGCCCTGGAGGGAAATCCTTCCCAAGGCTGGCACGTTCCTAGAGAAGACCTATGGCTACCCGCCGCGTGCCAGAAGCATCCCACCAGCTCCTGCCTGAGGCCCCCTGGACCCTGTCTCCCTCCGCCCTTCCCTCCCCGCAGCCCCAGTCCCACAGCCAGGTTTCTGCAAGGGGCTTTGCCATCCTAATCTCCTGCCACTCTGCACCCCCCCGCCCCAGGACATCCCTGCCTTCCGGGGATGGTTGCTGGCCTGGGCATCCCTCATCACAGCGTGTCTCTCCAAGCAGGTTCCTCGGCCGCACCTTCAGAGGCTGTCCCAGCCAGTAGCGTGGGCGGCACTGCTGCGCTTCCCTGGCTGTGTGCGGTGCTGGGCCCTGCATGGTTACTTGGACCCTGTGTGCGTGTACCACCACACGCAAGCTGGCTGGGACCCTGGACCTGGAGTACACGTTGATTCTGGTTCCCAAGGCCCCTTCTGGGGTGGAGGAGGCAACGGAGTCAACCAGCACAGAGGCTGTGGCTGCCAATATGGCCAGGTGGGCTGTGGCGAGGGGCAGCAGGACTGCCCGGCGTACCTGTGTGTCCCCTGACGGCCCTGTGGGGATGCCACCCACCACAAGCAGCGCCCAGACAAGCCCCAAGACTGCAGATCTGCCGTTGGCTCCTCCACTGTGGCTCAGTGTCCAGACCCTGAGCCCAGCCGGATCAGACTCCAGGAAAGGACCTCCCTCCCCTGGGTGCTGGGTGGGCGGCAGCAGGCTGGGTCCTCAGGGGGTCGTGGGGCTGACCTTGGGGCTGCTGCTTCGGGGGCTGGTCCCGGCCACGCGAGTGTCAGCTCAGAGTATGCTCTGTTTCTCTAGGGGCTGGGAGCGTGAGGAGGTAGGGGTGCAGGAATCAGTGGTGACAGCAGGCAGCCACTTCACCCCTCTGCGCCCCAGCTCCCTCGTGGTTAAATGCAGTGGGAACTCCATCTCTCTGAGGTCTCAGAGGGCCCAGACAGTGGGTATCTGTGGACACTTTGCACAGTGCAGCCTCTTACCCGGGTCAGGCCACCCCCGGGACTAAGCCCATACGGACCACACTCACTTGGCCGACTTTATTTTTCAGGAAAAACAGAAAAACAAATGTACCTCTTGGGTTGGAAAGGACCCATTGACAACATGGCACAGACATGTGAGCAATAAATACGCACATACATTCAAGTATGCGGGGGGGCGCTATGTCCTGGAGACCCTGTGTTTGGGCACCTGTCCCTGCTCTCGGGTGCGGCCCTGCCCCTCCAGAAGCAGGTCACCTCGCCAGGCCCAGATCTGCCTCTCCATCCTAGCCTGAGAGTGGGGCCTAGAGGCACCCTCCTAGATGGAACTGCCAGCCCTGGGGGCTGTGGGGCCATGGTAGGGCCCTTGGCAGTCTTGGGAGGTGCCAAGGCTGGGTCTGGACAGGAGGAGGCAACCTCAGGCCCCTGGGGCCCATCTCAGGCTCCAGCAGGTCCTGCCAGTCTCAGGATCCCGAACTTGGTGCCCTGTGAGCCCCCTCCCCATGGAGAGAGCAGTGATGTCATCTCCCCCAGCTGGTGGGAGGAGGGGGGTTCTCATATGGGGGGGTCTGCAGGGTTGAGCTGAGTGAAGCCTCCCCAGCTTCCACTGACCACCCTCCCTACTTGGGTGAGGGTCACAGAGCCTGGTGCTACCTCCCACCCTGATTGGGCACTGCTCTTGCTGCCAGCAAGCATCCCTAGGACCAGGCCCTGCCCTTTTTCCTGGCTTGGGGTTTTGGAATGTCGAAGTTCATGCCCAGCCATTCCCTCTGCTTTAGAGATAGGCCCAGCTCCTGTCGAGGCCCCTGCAGGGCCCTGGGACTCGGCGGGGGGCACCTCAGGGCTGCCACTGCAGCCTGGTCTGCCATGCGTGGTCTGGGGGGGCCTTCTGTGGTTGCTGACCTCTGGCCGGGGAGTGGGGAGACAGGCTTGGAGGGAGCCCTGCCCCAGGACGAAGCCAGAGGGGTGGAGCATGCCTGTCACATGGCCGTCCCAAGACCAGCTCTGGGGGGACAGAACATGGCCCTGTCCTTGGTGGCCCCAAGAGGCGGCTCAGAGACACCTTTGGGGAGGGTGGGGGAGACAGCAGGGTTTCACATTTGGCAGGGCAGGGCAGAACGGGAGGGGCTTGGGGGAGAGGATGCGGGAGTCTGACAGCACCAGGTCGGGGCCGACATGCCGAAGGCCCCGTCCGGCCTGCGGCAGGGGCAGAAGGGAGGAAGCCGAGGGCCATGGGGGCCAGCCCAGGATGGAAGCACGCCCTCCCACCACGGGCAGCTTGGCCTGAGCCTGTCGCCCTGGGTCGGGGAGGCCGTGGGGCTGCATGCCCAGTGCCTGTCCTCGGCAATGGCCTCGGGAGGACATGGCTGTGACTGTGAGCCCGGCATCCAGGAGTGGGGGCAGGGTGGGCCTGGCGGTGGGCACAGGGCCTTAGCTCGCACCAGGCTGGCACTGCTGCTGGGGCTCGGGCGGGCCGCCTGCCCCCTGCTCCGGGCCCCCGGTGAGGTCCACCCGCTGCTCGTCCATGCGCTTGGCCTGCACCCTCTGAATGAGGCTGAAGAAGTCCTCGTCCGGCATGGTAGGGCCCCGGGGCAGTATGTCAGGCGGCGGGCAGCGCTGGTCATCGATCCTGGAGGACTGGGTGGACACAGTGCAGTTGGCGGCCTCACCCCCCCAGCCCCAGTGGTCCGGGGCTGGTCAGCAGCGGTGGTTCCAGAGGCCAGCGTGCACTGTTCACAGGCTTCCCCCTGTCCACCCAGGAAATTGGTTCTGGGGCCTGCCTCGCTCTGGGGTCTTGTGCTGGGAGCCCGGGCCCTGAGTGCAGTCTTCTGGTGGCCCCGCCACCAACCCGCAGGAGCCCAGGGCAGGCCCACCCAGGAAAAGCAGTTCCAGCGATTCCCACTGGGCATGGGTGTGCCAGGCCCAGGAGACAGTGGCTAGGGCGGCGTTGGATGCCTGCTCCTCACATCTGCTGATCCCCAGGGACGGGCATGCGTGGCCGTCCCTCTGCCCAGCCCTGGAAACCGGCACAGCCTGGGACTGACCCTGGCAGGTCTGAGGTCTCAGCTTCCAGAGCCCGAAGTGTGGCGCCCCCCAGGGCTTCCCCTTGGGTCAGGTGGCCGACCCCGTGGGCCTTGCCTGCTCCAGCGTGCAGGCCAGGGGGCCAAGGGGTTGTCTGGGCTTCTCTGAAGGGCCTGGAGCAGGAGGGACGGGAGCTGGCGCAGGCATGCGTGTGGATGGGGGACTCTGGGCCTCTTGGGTGGGGCTGGTTTGGAGGTGGCTGGTCGGACGCCTGGCCCCGGGCCGAGGTTTCCTCTCTGCTGTGGGGAGGACGGCAGACCTGGAAACGTGCTGGCTTGGTTCGTGGTGGGCCAAGCGGCCTCCACCCCCAGCCTGTTCCCAAGTCTACGGACCCTGAACCCCTTCCCAGCAGTGGCTGCACCCCACAGGGATGGCGAGACCCCCAGAGTTTGAGGTCCTAGTTGGGACAGCAGTTGGCTCAGCAGTCTCCACTCCAGCCACCCTACCTGGCTCCCCCCAACACAGATGAGGAGGTCATTCCTGGCGTGGCTGCCAGGCTGGAGCCCCGGCCCTGGCTCTGCCCTCTGGGGCTGGACCCTCCGCCCATGCCGTCCACTGTGTGGTCCCTGTTTTTGTCCCGCCAGCCGGCTGGCAGCCCTGGATCCCCCGCCCTCCTCACTCTGGGGGTGCTATCTGGCCCGTGTTTTCCCTGCCGGGTGTGGAGGGCTGGTGGGGAATCCCTGAGGCCATGAGCTCCAGGACCTGTGACCCCCCAGCCCCCACCCCGAGTTCCTGCATGGCAGGGGGGTGGCACAGCCTGGGAGTGTCCTGGGGTTGCCAGGGGGGTCTCTGGTGTCTCCAGCAGCCCAGGGTTCCCAGGAGTAGGGCTTCAGGCTCAGACACCCCTGGTCATGCGGTGACACTGGCTGAGTCCCCCAGGAGTCCCTCAGACATGACCGGAGATGGCGGAACCAGCGCCCACCTCACCCCTCAGGACACAAGTTGCCTCCGCACACGTGGATGGTAAAGGGGCCGCGAGCCACGCCCGCCCAGGGCCGCAGCCCACCTGGTACTTGATGAGCATGTTGAAGAAGTCGTCCCCCGGCTCCTGGGGCTCGCCGTGGCCTCGGAGGTGCCCTGCATTGCTGTGGGTGATTCGCAGCCCCGGCAGGCTGCCCACGCTGGCCCGCTGGTCGTCCAGCCGGCGGCTCTGGGAGCTGGCGATGAGGTCAAAGAATTCCTCGGTCTGGGGCGAGGCCGTCATCGAGGGCTGGGCTGCGGGGGGCCAGAGGGTGAGGCCTGGGACCCAGTGCGGGGTCAAGCCCGAGGCTCGGGCTGCGGCCACAGTGAGCTCTGACCTCTGAGCCCAGCCCAGCCCACTGTGCTGCTGGGGCCATGGCTCCTGGGGGAGTCTCTGCTGACCGGCCTAGGCAGCTCTCAGCTGCTCCCCCTGCTGTGGCTCCCACGCCCACCTCAGGGGCTTCCAGGGGGTGACAGGAGGAGAACGCCAGTCTCCCACGCCCTGCCCCCTCCCCGAGACTGCCCCTGCAGCCTGAGTGTGTCCCGGAGGGTGGGCTGATGACACGCTTCCCGGGATGCTGCTCTGCGGGGGCTGCGGAGGGCGCCCTCAGTGACAGGGTGCTCTGCAGCTGGCCTGCTGGTCTGCCCCCGAAAGCTCCTCACTGGAAGCAGGACGGGAGCCCTGGTCCTGGCCCCTGCAGACAAGCCCAAGGGAGGGCCTGGCTGAGGGGGGCACTCACCGATCCTGTCCTCCAGGGTGGGGGCGGCCGTGGCCTCGGCAGCCCCGGCCTGGCCATCGTCCAGGGGACAACGCTGGTCGTCCATGCGGCTACTCTGGAACTTGGTCAGCAGGTCAAAGAAGCACTCCTCGTCCGAAGACGGGGCCCTCGGGATGCTCTGGGGAGGGAGTGGGGTCACCGCAGCCAAAGCTAGCCCCGCAGACCCCCAGATGAGACTGGGGGCTGCTTGCCCAGGCCACACACACTTCTGAGACCCTGGCCAAGATCGGGACTCTCACCTGCCCCCTGTCGGCTACCCCTCCCCCAGGACGTGTCACCCACCCTCAGCACCCGGCTACCCTTCCCCCAGGACGTGTCACCCACCCTCGGCACCTGGCTACCCCTCCCCCAGGACGTGTCACCACCCTCGGCACCCAGCTACCCCTACCCCAGGACATGTCACCACCCTCAGCACCCGCCGACTGCCCCGGACTTCTCCCCTCTCATGGGTGCCACCCCAGTCCAGGCCTCTGTCTGTCACCTGCCCTGGGCCAGCCTCCCCAGCCTTGGCCTGGAACACTTCCCAGACATCCCGGGAAGCCTCCCGTGCCTCCTGTCCCTGTGCCCACCACACCCTGTGTCAGCCCTGCCACGAGCTCCCTGCGTCCGTGCCCCACACAGCCCTCCCCGGTGTCTGCTGTGTGAATGAACTCGAAGGAATGAACCCCGCCCTGGGCCTCAGTCCACACACCCAAACAAGGGAGGCTGGAGGGCGTGGTCTCCTGTGGCCCCCCGAGGGGCCCAGCTGAAGCAGGTCCACCCCGTGACCCAGCCTCACAGGGCCTGGTCCAGGCCCCAGGGCTGAAGGGTGGCTGTGATGGTTCCAAGCCCCGTCCACCTCCCGACCGGCGCTGGCACCCCCTGCCCGGCCCCAGCCTGTCCATCTCACGGCTAGTGGCCTTTTCCAGGTCTGCAAATGCTGGGCTCACAGCTGAACGAGTTAACAAGAGATGCAATGTTGGTGGAGATGGCACCTCCTGGGTGCCCGATGCTGCCTGGAATTCCCAATACCTGACCCCCACAGCCCAGGAGACGGACAGCTGTCTGACACAACTGGAATTCCCGACACCTGACCCCCACAGCCCAGGACTAGGGCTCCCGTCCTCCTTCCAGTTTTCTGCTGGACTCGGCCCAGGGCACAGGAGAGTGAGGCCTAGAGACGTGTGACCTACCCAAGGTCATGCTGGAGCAAAAAAGAGCTGGGATTCAGACCCTTGAGCTGAGCCGAGGACCCTGTGGACAGCCCCGTTTTAGGAGAGACCCCACCTGGCTCTGGCCCCTGGAGTCAGTCCCCAGCTGTCATGGAAGCCTGAGGTACCTCCTGTCCCTGAGGCAGACCTGGGGAGGGAGAGTTCTAGCACCCCCTTCTCCCCGCAGGGCTCTCCTCCTGCAGCCTGGCTCAGGCCTAAGGCAACACCCCCACTCCCCCGGATTCCCCAGCCAGGAGGGAGGGGAGAATTGGCCCAGTCTGTGGGGAGGGCCACATCCACTTGGGCCAGGGCTCTGGGAGCTGCAGGTCCAGGCAGAGGGTGGCACTGGGGTTGCCAGCCTGAGTGCCAGTTGGGGGGGCCACACAGGTACCTCCCCGGGAGGATGTGGCCTGGTCTAAAAGGGACTGGCTCCTGGGCTATGATGGCCTAGGGCACAGCTGCGGGGGGCCTCTGCGTCTGGCCCAATCTGGACTCCCCCAGGTGACCTGGGGCCCAGGTGGACTGAGCAAGGCCCCTCCTGAGAAAGGCAGGACCCGTCAGGGGCCATGTCCCAGGCCCCATGGCAGAGTCCCTCTCAGGGTCCCATGTCGGGCAGCCCTCCCCTTCCCTGAGGCTGGGGCCAGCTGTTGAGGGGCTAATGCCTCCCTCACATGGGGGCAGGGGCCCACGACCGCAGGTGCAAAACCGTGGCTCAGTGTCTGGTACGGGGAGAGGCTCTGGATAGTTTGGGGCCCCTGGAGCCCCTCAGAAGCAGGACCCTGGGCCCCAAGGCCACCTGCCCCTGCATTTATGTCCCAGTAGAACATACCCAGTGGGACTCGGGGTTCCGCCTCCCTGCTCTAACCTCTCCCTTGCCCCAAGCCCTGGCTCCCTCCTTCCCGGAGGCCTCAGAGTCCCTCCTGCAGTCTGACTCTAGTCTCTCTTGCTTTAACACAAGCTCAGTTTCTCCTGCGGAGGAGGGGAACGCACCCGGACCAAGACCACCCCACCCGGCTTCACAGAGGCCCGTGTGCTCCCTCAGCCTCCACCTGTTAGGACCCCAGGGACCCCAGACTCACGCGGATCACAGGCTGTCTCCACAGCAGCAGGGAGCCACGCTGGGTGCTTGGCCACACAGAGCGCAGGCAGGACACAAGGTGCCCAGGGCCACCACCGCCCTGCCCAAAGTGCCAAGTGCTGCCTCAATGCTGGGATGCCTGAGGCTTAAATAGGACCCTGGGCAAGGGCTCGGCCCTCCTAGCACCCGCCCCTGCTCACTTGAGTGCGTGCACACACAGGCTCACACACACGCATGTGGGCTCGCACTTACACACAGGTGCACTCCATAAACACTCCCCCAGCAAGCGCAGCAGTGAACCTCCCCCTCCCCGTGCCTGTGGGCGGGCACACTGGAGGGCTGTGTGGGCGGACAGCCTGCTGAAGAGCCCTTTTCCCGCTGACACCTGGGCCCCCGGGCCTCCCTCCAGAGCTGGGCCAGGTGGGGAAAGCCACCTCTTTATTCAGCCTGACTACGGAGGCAGGCGTAGAGGACCTGGGCGGGTTGCTGTCCTCATCTGGACTCCTCTGTCCGGGACGGCCCTTCCTGTCCCACAGCCCTCGGTGGCTCCCCAGTGCCCTGGCTCAAGGGCCTCCCGGCCAGCTCAACTCAAGCCTCTGGTTGCTGCCACTCTGTCTCATTCCTGGTTGGATCCACACTGTCTCCAGCCTCTGAGGCCAACCCTGCCCTGCCTCCTACCCTCCACCCCAGAATGAGTTCTCTGGACCCCCAGACCACACCCAGCCACACCACCTCAGATCCCAAAGCCCCGAATGTGCTGGCTGCAAGGCCCCTGCACTGTCTGGGCACAGGGTGGGGAGGGGCAGGGGCTGGTTGGTCACCAACAGCAACGGCGCACGCAGTATTGGTATCAGCTGCACTTTGCAGATGAGGACCCCAACTCAGAGCTGAAAGCCCTTCCCTGAGGACCCCAGCAGAGGGGGAAGGGGGCCCACCCGGCCACTGACCCCCCAGGGATGTATCCCCCACCCACCCTCGCTGCAGTCCCCATACAGGCTGCCACCAGGGTGCAGACGGTCCTTACTCGGAGGTACCCAAGGTTCTGACCTCGGTAAGGCCAGTGGGGTTCAGGTCAGCAGAAAGCCAAGAGGCCCTGCCACGTCCTCACAGACCCTGGGAACCCCGTTTGTCTGGGGCCAGGATCTTGGCTGTCCCAGGCGTACTGCCCCGCGGTGGCTGCAGGGGCCAGGGGAGCAGGGCCCGCAGCAGGTGGGGGCTCCCTGGGGCCCTGGCCAAGGCCTCCAGAGTGCTGGGCCAGGCAGCTGGACACTTGGAACTGTGTCCCCTTGCCCAGCTGGCCCAGACCCAGGGCAGTTTGTTGGGGTGACGTGAAGCCTGGAAGCCCTCAGAGGCTGTGCTTTCTAGAAAGCCATCTGCCCCCGAGGCCGGCTGACTGGTCTGTCCCACACATGCTGCCAGCCTCCCACTCCTTCCTTGGCGGCCCAGATGTGATGGGCAGGGCCAGCTGTGGACAGGGCAGACCCAGCTGTGGACAGGGCAGGGCCAGCTGTGGACAGGGCAGGGCCAGCTGTGGACAGGGCAGGTGTCTGGGTCCCAGTCCTGCTCCTCCCTCCAGGCCCCGGGAGGCTGGGGGATCACCGGGACCCCCGGGAAGGCCTGACCAGGTGCTCCCTGGGTGCCCTTCCCTCCACACCTCTCCCATCAGTGGACGGATGGACCTAGCCCAGATGGTTGGGCAGTGCTGGGGCTGAATGAGGGGAGGGTAGGCTGTGCCCTGCTGGTGGGAAGGATGGGCTTGGGCAGCCTCGGGGGGCTGCAAATCCCAGCCCAGCACCCACACCCCTCTGCAGATTGGTGCCCACGGAAGAACAATTTCAGACTATTTCTAGTGGTTTGGACCCAGCCGTCCTGCTCGGGGGAGCTCCACGCTGACCTACGAACCCGGACTCGGCCCATCTGTGCCCCTGAACACCAACCAGCTCTCCCGTGGCTGGGGTGGCCCTGGCACAGCTGACACCTGCCAGGTACAGGCCCGGCCTGTCACCCGTCCCCCCACCAACCCCGAGTCTGACCACCAGTCTGTCTGTCCCCCGTCCGTCCACCCATACACTTGGCAGTCATTGCAACTGCCCCACCCCTCCCACCACCTCTGTGTGCCACAGCAATGCGGGGGGCTCCTGGCTAGCCCTGAGGACCCGGGCGGCCCCCAGGCTGCGCTGCTGCTGCTTGCTGGGCTGTGACCCTCTGCTCCACTCGTGACCTTGAGCCCAGGTGGGGTAGGGCAGGGTGGGGCCTCCCAGCCCCTGACCAGGAGGAACCCTGAGTGGACCTAGCCCCTTGCTGTCCCCTCACCAGGGGCTCTGCAGCCATGCACAGGCCACCCAGCTACATCCCCTCCATGACCCCACTCACCATCAGTCCTGCCCCGGCCCCTGCACCGACAAGGAGAGGCCCCAGCACCTTGGCCCAGCTGGAGCTGCAGGTGCTTCCACACCAGGGCCTGACCATGGGTGTGGCTTAGGGGCTTCCCACCCACCCCTGGGGTGCCCCTCAGGCCCGTCTGCTCAGGGACCCCCGCCAGGTGTCAGAGATCCCAGGATTCCCCCAGGGACTGTGTTGGCCTCGTCCACCTCTCCAGGGCCCTGGTAGGATACACAGGCTTGACCTCACTGGCCAGAGCCTCCAAGAGCCGCCTCAGGAAGGGGCACCCCATCAGGGGATCTGTGCAGCCCGGCTCTCACAGTGAAGGCAGCCAGTCCCTTTCAGGGACATGCTCCTGTGACTAGCGGATGGGTCTGGAGGGTCCCAACAAAGGAGGGTGGGGGCTGGAGTCAGAGAGAGAGGCCACCTGAAGGCTGGGAAGAGCCAGCCCCCAACTGGTGAAGAAGATGGAAACTGAGGCCCAAAGAGAGGCGGGGCGTTCCATGCAGAAGAGCCCAGCCTAGAGTCCCCAGGAGGCTCCTCGGTGGCCGGGGCCTCTGAGGCCAGGTGCGACCACAATGCTAAACACTGAGCCCTGCCCAGAGCCCCCACCGGGGTCCCAGGACAGCACTGCACCAGGTGCACCGGGGAGGGACCCCTGCCTCCCCAGAGTGCCTGGGCCTGACCTGGCCCCGTTGGCTGGCAGTGGAGTTGGGGCACAGTTGCCAAGCTCTCCTCCCTCTCGGCCTGGATCTGCCGTCAAAGACGCCTACCGTGCGTGGCACGTGCACCCGGACGTCGGCGCTGTCCAGCGGGGAGTGGCTGCCCTCCCGGGGCCTCCTCTCAGCGTCCGGGCCTTCCTGGTACTTCCTGCTCCTCACGGGGAGGGGTAGCGAGTCCCTGCTGGGCCCCCGCCAGTCCCCTGAATGGTGGCTGTCTCCATTCTGCTCCTGGGGAGGGGTAAGGCTGTGCATGGCCTGGGCAATTGTGAACCAATGTCCCCATCCCAGGACCCTGAAGGGAAGACCAGGCCGCCTCCATTTCATGGATGCACGCCGTAGGTGCCCAGTACCCAGAGAGGAGGAGAGGACTGGGGCTGTGGGCCCTTGGCTGGGGCCGGGAGAGGCAGGGTGGGGTGTTTGAGGGCCAGTGGCCCCCGCAAATGTCAGCCGGCTTATACCAGCAATGACAGTGACTGTGGGCGTCCTTGGGTCTCGTCCCCACAGCAGAACCCTGATGGCCACCCACAACTGAACACAGGCCACACCAGAGGAACCAGAGGCTCAGAGAGATCAGGCTGCTGGCCCAGGCCACACAGCACCCACTGCCAGCAGGCACAGGGCCAGCCCAGGGCCCTCCGCCAGGCAGCCCCCGAATCTGTCTGTGTGGGTTGCTGAACCCCAGCCAGTGTCTGCACCTGCAGCAGCTGTGCCCACTTTGGGTCAGAGTCCGAGAGGGCAGGGAGCAGGCAGGAGTGGGTGCCCCTGTCTGTGGGCTCCCGAGGGTGTGGTGGCATAGCAGCTGGGTGGAGTATGGGGGCCTGAAATGTGTGAGGACCATGCCTCGCCTGGGGCACAGCTGGCCAGACGCTGAGGGACATGAGTGAGCAGGTGGCAGATGGGCCATGCAGGGCATCAGGCCGAGGAGGGCACATTTATCTCCCAGCAGACAGGGGCTGAGGTGGGTGGCGGTGGCTCTGCCTCATTAACCCCGCTGCCCATGCTCTGGCAGTGGCTGTGCTGACATCGGTCCCATGTCCCTGGCTCACCCGCTCCAGGGGGAGTCTCAGCAGGTCCCAGGTCTCCGCGCTCAGCCTCTGCGTCCTCTTGGGTCTGGCCCCTGAAGACAGAGGGACCCGGTCAGCCCAGCACCACCCTGGCACCTTGCATTGGGTGGGCCAGGCCAGAGTCTCTGGGGGGCCAAGGACCAGCCCGGCCATGGCTTTCTGACAGCCAGCCCCCCTTGTGGAGGCGAGTGCCATGTCTGAGTGTCCTCTGCGTCTCCCCGACTGTACTGTCAGAGTCAAAGGGGACAGGTGTCGAGACAGAGCGCGTCCTGGCTGGGGCCAGGTGGGGTCTGGCTTTGGCTCCCTGTGCTGGAAGGGGCCGGCTCTGGACAGGCCTCTCCCCTGCCACACACAGGGCCTCCCCCGTCAGTCCTGCTGTTCCCTCTGCTTAGACACCCTTCTTGTGGCCCCTGGCCACCTCTGTGAGGCCACCCAATCCCCCCTCCTGAGGGTGCATCATGCTGTGCCCCGGAGGCAGGTGGGGCGGGCCTGTGGGTCCACTCCCAGCTCACTGCGGGCAGCCCAGGCCAGGGTCGGGGACGCAAAGGCCTCAGATGAATCCCCCAGACCAGCTCTGCCGTGGGACCTTCCCCGGGCTCCTGTCCATCCCTCCTGGCCCGGGGCTCACCCTACTGGCCGTGTCTCCACCCAAGGGACCCCCATCCCCTCTGGCCGCAGTGGGGTGGTGGGGCACAGCTGCCTGACCCAACACTGGCCAGCTGCAGACTCAGCGGAGCCACCAGTGCCTGTCCCGGGCCCCTGGGAAGCCCCACAGCCAGGCCCACCTTCAAGCCTCAGTCCCAACACGGCCCTGGCAGAGACGGGTGTCACTCAGCCCTGTCCCAACACAGCCCTGGCAGAGACGGGTGTCGCTCAGCCCTGCGGGGCCCGAAAGGATTTGGGAGTTTGGGAGAGTGGGCCCTACCTCAGCCTAGCCGCTCCCTGAGCACTCTCAGGAGCCTGTATCCAGGGCACAACAGACCTGGCAGATCAGAAATGAGTTGGCGAACGGAAAAATGGGATGGAATCCGGGAAGTGGGGAACGTCCTCAACCAGGCAGGAAGCCCTGTGGGAAGGGCCCGATGCTGTGGCTGAGAGCCAGGGTCTGCGGGCGCTTCCCTGAGGAGGCAGCGGGACGGACAGGGGCACAGCCACTGTGGAAAGGGCAGCAGAACGTTCTAGGCAGAGGGGACGACGGCGGAACGAGGCTGACACTGAGGACCCTGTCTCTGCCGTCCCTACGCCTGGCACATCTCCAGGGAGACTCTCGCAGCCGGGAGGACCCTCGTCCTCCTCCCTGCTCACCCACAGCTCCCACCCCCCTATGCCCACCCTTACCCAGTCTTCCTGGGAACCAAGCGTCCCTTCACCCGTGGACACACTGGACACGGGCTGTGCCCAGGAGCCCTGCGCACACCCAGTGTGAGTCCGAGGGCGGGGCCAGAACCAGCCCTGGCATCAGTGGGCACTCTGAGAATCCAGTCCTGGCACCTCCAGACCATCAGACTTGGCCCCATTACTACGCCTCGGAGCTCAGCGCCCTCCTCATCAGACTGCGCCAGCATGGATGGGCCAGGCCGGGCAGTTCCCCTCCGCACTCATCCCCCTGAGAGGCTCAGCTCCTAAAGTGAAGCTGCTTGGTGGCTGCCTGCATCAGGCAGATGTGGGGGGGCAGGCCCAGACACCCCCTTACCCTGTCCAGGCCCCACTGCATCAGGGGGCACAGCCACCATGGCTGGGGCACTCGTCAAAGTTGGCAGCATGAATGGCCAGGCAGGGTGCCGGGGCCTCAGGTGCACCCGGACCCCACCGTCAGCCCTGGGTTCTGGGCCCTGCCGGGGAACACAACATCCACCGAGGGAGAGAGCTGGCTCAGGCGGGCAGTCACTCAGTCATTTCAGGCACTGGGCCCCACACACAGCCCCTCCCAGCCTCACCTGCACAGCTGTCACTCAGCCAACATCCCCCTGACCCCAGCCTCAGCAGGGCCCTGATTTAAATATGAGCCTGGCCCCGACCATGAGGGAGGGAGGAAATGGGCCCGAGTGTCAGGGTCTCTCAGGGTCTCCCTTACAGGCCCATGCTGCGGATGAGAACAGGCCTGGGTCTTGCTGGGGGGCTGCTGTCTGAGCATTGTGCCACCAAATGGAGTCCAAGCCTCCACCCCCAACTGGGAAGGGGGTCCTGCTGCCACCTAGTGAATGGCAGTGATGAGGATGCACTGGGGGCTTCAGACGGCTAAGAAGGCACCTGGTGGACAGCAAGGTGCTACCTATGGGGCAGAGGGGAGCCCCTGGCCCGGCCTGGCTGCTAGCAGCCCCTTCCTGAGTCTGTCCATGTGACCCGTTTAAATGGTGAGCTCCTAAACGCAGCTGGGGGGAAGGGGACAGGAGCAGAGGGAGCCGAGGACTTGGGGGCCCAGGCTGGTCTTCCGCCTCCAGCCCGCTGGCCCCAGACCAGCCCACGGCGAATGCCTACAGCTTCATGAGAGCTGGGCAGGGACCGGGAACTGGCTGAGTGTGGGCTGTGCGCTTCCCTGGCCTGGCCTCTGGGCTCCGAGGACACACCCTGAGCTCCTGCTCTCCAGGGGCCTGGGATGGAAACCTGTGTGGCCAGAGGCACACGTGGGGCCCATCAGGGCCCTGAGCAGGACACTGGGACCTGGGGCCGTTCACTGCTCCTCCCACTCCCAACACAAACGCCCCGGGCAGGGCTCCCATCGCCACCCTGTGGCCACAGTGGTCAGTGGGATCAGGGTTAGCTCCGGCACATTCAGGATCCGGCCAGGCACTGAGGTGGAGCCGCCCCAGCCTCGGGTGGTGCAGCTTGAAGGGACAGAACGGGGCTGGGGTCGACGGCCTGTTCTCTGAAGGGCCACCAGCTGCACACCCCCACCCAGATGAGCAAGGTAGCTCTGAGGACAGCTGCTGACCCCACACAGTTCGGGGCCTGCTCCCCACACCATGGAAATGACAGAGGAGCACGTCTGTGCTGGGGCGGGCCCTTCACTTACCACACCCAGCGAGAGCCCCGCTCCGTCTCCCGGTGTGCACTGCCTGAGGGCCTGGCTCTCCCTCTGCCGCCCCCCAGTGCCGTGGGGGCCTAAGTTGGTTTCCCCACCGCATCCTCCGGGTCCTGGGCCCGGCACAGCTGCTTCTGCCAGGCCTGGCCCTCCACCAGGACACCGCATGGATGGGCCCTGGCTGCAGCAGCGGCTGAAATGCTCTTCTGAGACACAGCCTGCGTCTGGCCCCAGGGCGGGCGCCCTCATGGCCAGGCACGGACGGTGCGCGGAAGGCCTGCTGCGCCTGGCTCAATGCACCCTCTGTCTGCAGAGTCGGCCGAGGCGTTGAGTGTGAGTCCAGCGCCCTTGGCTGAGCTGCCCAGACAGGCCCGGCCCACTGGCTTGGCTTCCTGTCTCTCCCGCCTGCGAGGGCAACGTTTGGAAACTTCTCCCAGCACCGCCCCATGGCCACCCGACGCTGACCGTCACACTGTCATCATCATTTCTGTCCTCACCCAGCTCCAGACGTTTATGTGCAATGGCCAACTCAAGCCCATCGAGCATCTTGGTGCCCCCTGTGCCTGCCGGACCCCTCAGGGCAGCACCCGCCCCGCCGGCTTGGCTCAGACCTCAGCAACCCCGATTTTCAGCTGCCCACGGTTCCTCCACGCCCACCTCTGGTCTGAAATCCAGTCTGTCCCCGCCTCACTGCAGATCCAGAGTCCCACCCCTCCTCACCTCCCTGGAGCCGGATCACCTGCCCCTCACCTGCCTGCTGCCCCAGCCTTGCCCCTAAGTCCCCTCTCCATGCAAGGACCATGGGGGTGGTAAGGGCTGGCCTAGGCCTTGCCTCTTCTCTGCTGGGTCCTGAGGGCCCCACCCCATTGGGGAGGGGGTCTCACACAAGGGCCCACGAGGCCCACCCTTCTTCGGCCAAGGCCCTCTCCTTGCTCCGTCAGCTCCAGACAGTCTCCCTGTCCCTTCACCTACCAGGCTGGCCCCTGCCTCAGGCCCTTTGCACAGGCTGTTATCTCTGCCCAGACTGCTGTTCCTCAGTCTAAGCTTGCGGCTCACTTCTCTCTGACTTCCAGTCTTCGCTGGAGCATCATGATCAAAGCCCTAACTCCCCATGGGATGGTGTTAGGAGGTCCTGAGGTTTACATGAGGTCATGAGAATGGAGCCCCATAATGACAAGTGGCCTTAAGAGAAGCCACCAGTGTTCTCAAGCTCCCCCTTCTTCCTCGCTGTCTCTGCTATGTGAGGACACAAGAAAGCGCCGTCTGCCAGCCCGGAAGAGGCTCTCGCCAGCGCCCGAGCACACAGCACCCAAACCCTGGCCTTCTGGCCTCCAGAGCCGTGAGGAGTAAACGTCTGCTATTGCTGCCCCGGCCTGCGGTGCTTTGTGAGGGCAGTCGGAATGGACCATGATGGTCATCTCCCAAAGGTGCTGCAGCCTGCTTCCCCTGTTCCTGTCCGCGCCTCCCCTGCTCCTGTCCGCGCCCCACCCCGCTCCTGTCCGCGCCCCCACCCCGCTCCTGTCCATGCCTCCCCCAGCTCCTGTCCGCACCTCCCCCCGATCCTGTCCGCACCTCCCTGTTGGGCTTTTCTTTCTCCCAAAGCTCATCCCATGTGGCTCACTCCTGGGCTCCCCGTTCCTCACCTATCAGCTGCTGGACGCGGCTCAGCGGTCTTGGTGCCAGTGAGGGCCCCAGCAGTGCCTGGCACACGGCAGGAGCCTGGTGACCGAGCAGTGGGCATTTACTGTGTATCTGCTGCGTGCGGGACCCTGTGTGCCATTTCCCACACACTGTCCCCTCTGGGCCCTCTTAGGCGCACGGACAGAGGGTGCATCCTCCATCCCGGTGGCTGCCCAAGGGCCACTGGGCTGCTGGAACAGGCGGATGGTGCTGTAGCCACACCTGCCTCGTCCACCCAGGGCCCGAACGTAACAGGCTTATGGGCCCTCAGGCTCGCTGGCCTCTCACCCCTGCCAAGCTCTGTTCCCAGCACTACTGATGGGCCCGTTCCCCAGATGGGGACACTGAGGCACAAGGGGGTCAAGTCACTTGATCAGCTGGCCAGGGCTGGAGCCCACAGCCTAAACTGCAGGGGAGGTTATGCCATGCACACCCCTGACCCCAAGGCCACTCGTTGGGACGTTCAGGGGACTTCTCCCAGGAAGGCTGGTGGCATGCTCCCCCGGTAACTCTTGTGTACCGTGCTCACAACGCCCTGAGCAGGGCCCAGACGGTGGAGGGCTGAGGAGCACGGTCAGCAGGGCCGAGGGCAGTCGCACATCCTGTGGGACAGGCAGGGCCATCGGGGACAGGCCAAGGGCAGGGGGCGGTCCTGCAGGGCTCAGGGCCGGCTCCCTCCTCCCAACATGCCAATCATGCTGCCCGCACCAAGAGTGGCAGCAGAGCCTCCGTCCTGCCTGGCACCCTTGCTGGGGTGGGGGGTGGGCAGCCCAGGAACAAGTGTGGGAGGCCCGGGCCTGTGCCCTCTGGCCAGGGAGGCGGGGGCTGGTTGCTGTCAGGGTCTCATAGAGGCCACACACCCAGAGGAGCTGGACAAGGGCAGTGGCTGGCAGAGTGGTGACCCCCAGACACACTTCTGGGGCTTCTCTGCTGGCTGGGGAGGGGCCAGCAGAGGGCGGTGAGATTAATACGCTGACTGAGCCGCGCCAAGGATCTTTGTCCTCCAGCCGCACGTAAGTCTCCTTGTGTTTATCAACGGGACACCAAACCCACCAGCCTCTGCCACGCCCACCGCCCCCATGGACCACGCCCACAACAGCAAGGCCACGCCCCACCACGTCCCCGCCCGGCTGAAGCCCCACCTCCAGACGACTCCTCCTCCCTGCCCACACCCCGCTGGGCAGCGCCCTCCTGTGCCCCCAGCCCTGGCGCCCCCTCCGCACTGGCGCCCCCTCCGCACGGCCAGGCTCTAGCGCGGCTCTGCACCCCCCTCCCCTCCCGCAGCTCGCAGATCCACCCCGCTCTCCGCACCTGCCGAATGGGGAGGCTGCGTGGGTCCTTCCGTGGCGCCCCCAACCCGCAACGCCGGGTCCAGACTCCCGGCCTCAAGGCCCTGTCCCTGCCAGGCTCAGCTGAGCCGGGGTCTCACCCAGGGCCGCCCAGGCTCTAGGTGTGCAGCCTGCCTCCCACAGCGGCAGCCGGGCGGCGGCCCCAGCCAGGCTGCCAGGCTGCCGGGCTGCCCTGGGCTGGGAGGAGGACCCTTCCCCAGCCCTGGGGGAGGAGGCGTCCGGCCGGCTGGAAGGGGTCCCGCACTCGGGGCGGCACAGAGGAGCCAGAGAGGGACAGAAGCTGCATTGTTCCAGCGTCCTCCCACTCCGGCCCCCCTTTTCCTTGGCTCCAAGGAAGAAAACGTCGGGAGGACCCAGAGCCGCAGCCTCCGCGGAGCCTTTCCAGAGCTGCTCCCAGCCCTGCTGCCAGTTGCTGCTGGGGTCCCAGATGGTGGCAGTGCCGAGCCAGGGACACAGGAGGGGTACTAGGGGTGCCGCAGGAGCTCTCGGCAGAGCTCCCCACCCTTAGGAAACCCCGGCCATGGGTAGAAATAGGCCTGGACATCCTGGGGGGCACATTCCAGCCCATCCCCTACCCACCCACTGCCATCGGTCACAGCACCTTGTCCTACGGACTCGCTGAGGGCCCCAGAGCCTCTGCTCCTTCCTCTGTCTTCAGCCTCTGCGGTGGCTGACATGCACCCCCAATTTCCCAGGAGAGGTCATCGTCAGAAACCCATGAGCACCTTGGCACAAAAACCCAGGGGATGGCTGGGCACGGTGGCTCACGCCTATAATCCCAGCACTTCTGGAAGCCGAGATGGGAGGATCGCTTGAGGCTGGGAGTTTGACACTGGCCTGGGCAACATAGTGAGGCCCTATCTCTATAAAAACATTTAATTATTAAAAATAAAATAAGAAAAAGAAACTCCGGCAGCCCAGCACCACATCCAAGCCTGGTGTTCCCAGCCTGGTCCTTAGCAGGCCTGGGGGTCACCAGGTACGTTCTGGGAGGCAGGCATCCCTTCTCGGGGGCTGGCAAACTCAAGACCTTTGGGAGTGGGGGACACATGGGTGGGGCAGCTGCTCCCCCCAAGCCTGCCCCTCACCCACCTGCCAGCCACCTCAGGAAGTCGGCCCAACCTGGCACCACCCCCCTGGCACCTATTAGTCTTTTCGCTTTGCAGGGGACGTTCTGTCCTGTGTCTGCAGCACTGCTGACCGGCATGGGACAACCAGCGGTCCATGAATGAGGTCACCACGGTGGCCTCGCATGGCCTTGGGCCTTGCCTGATTACTGCCCCAGGCACATAGGGCTCCCACAGCCCAGCCCAGCCCAGCCCAGCCCTCTGGCTGATGCCCTCTCGCCTCCCAGCAGCCCTCTCCTGCTTGGGTCTGAGGACAGAAGCCCTCCCTGCACCGAGTGCTCCAGGGGCAGGTGGGGGTGGAGGCCCTGGAGCAGCCAGTGGGGCAACAGGCGACCACCTCCTGTCCTTCATCCAGCAGCCCTGCAGCGCCACTCAGGACGCGGGTGGGAGGGGCTCAGGGTGAACCACAGGCCTGTGCTGTCCCTGAGGCCAAGAAGAACTGGCTTGCAGGCGCCATTTTCTGGCGGCTGCCACCTCAGCCATGCTGGCCTGGCCTCTATCCCACCCCTCCGCAGCTCCTGATGCGGTCCGTGCCTGTGGGGAACAGACCCCCCCACAACCCTGGAACTCACCCTGGGCCTCATAGCCGGCCAGGTCAGGCTTCTCTGAGGCTGCCGGGCTGGTCAGGCGGCCGAGCACCAGCTGCAGCTGCGCCACGTTCATGCGGGCCGTGAGCTCCCCGTGGCGGTCCCCGATCTGTGGCGAGTGGGGTGGCGGAGCGGGCAGGTGTGGCTGGGGGCCCTGCTGTGGGCTCCAAGGGGACCTTAATGGCCCCCAGTATACCCGTCCCTGACCTCCTGAGTGACCTGAATTGGTCACTGACCCCTGGGCCTCTGAGGGAACCAGGACTCACTGTGGACCCGGAGGTGGAGTCTGGGGGTCTGTCCCTGGGTGAGGTGGTCCTACAGGTCCTCAACAGCCCCTAGTCCACCCCAGAGATGCTCGGGGTCCCAGGCGGTTGGGCCTGTGCCCTCCGGTGCGCGAGGGGCCCGGCCCCGCCCGGCTGCACCTCTCTCAGCCCCTGCCTTGTGCGCCGAGGCTCTGTGGGGGACCCTCCTGGGAACATCCACATCACTCAGGAACTAACTGTTTGCTTAAGTCAAGCAGAAGAGAGGTGGCATGGGGTTGGGGGGAGGACCACATGGAGCCCTGGAAGGCCCTGGAGGCTGTAGCCTGCACTCAGAGGGACACGGGGGCTGCCTGCTGGCTGCCAGTGAAGCTCTTCAGACGGGGGCTCTGCTGACCTTCCCATGCCCGCCCCTCTCCACCCTCACCTGGGCACCTGCAGGCCTCCCCACCCAACCACCTCCTACATGGGTCTATGGTGGTCAGTAGGGGCTGGCACCGTCTTTAGCATGAACAGGCTCGGGGTGTGCAGAGGGAGGTGGCGTGGGAGTGGGTGATGTAAGGACAGGCCGGGAGCCGGGAGGCCCACAGTTCATCTGTGATGTTCCGCCCTGACCACAGTAGGAGGGCGCTGATGGGCGGAGCCCACAGAGACCCTGTGCAACCTCTCCAAGGAGGAGGAGACGCAGCTGCCCAGGAAGGCACCAGCTGGGGGCTGCAGGAAAAACCCCCGGGCACGGTAGACATGTCATCACCAGGCCTCGGAAGGACCAGGCAGCTGCAATGGCCCTGAAAGGATGAGGGGGGCCCAGGCACGCACACGCTCGCTCGGGGCAGAGGGGACCCGGCCCGTCTGGAGTGGGCTGGGCAGTGCCCGGGACTTCTGGGGGCAGGCCTGGCTCACCTCCTGGGAGATCTGCAGGTGCTTCTTGGCGAAGGTCAGGGCCTGCGCTGGGCGCCCCATGGACACGTAGGCATTTCCCAGGCTCCAGCACGCCCGGCCCTCGCCCACTCTGCCAGAGAGGGAGACCAGATTCATACCCACCCTCTCCAGGCCAGCCCCCAGCCCCAGCCCCTCCCCTGGTGGTCACGGCCCCAGCATGACCCTGGCTTCGAGGGTCATCAGGGGCCCCCAGGCCCAAGGGGCATCGACCGGATGACAGGATAATGCCCCCAGCTGGACCTCCCACAAATTCTGCCACCTTCAAGCATAAGCCCCAATCAGCTCTGCCTTTTCCCCTCCCATTAAAAGGATTAGCGCAGAGTCCAAGCAACCTGGCCTGTGGCCGGCTCTGCCTTTGCGGGCAGTTTCTGGGCCCTTGGCCTCGCTCGCCCCCTGGCGGCTGGCAAGACTCCTCCCTTGCACTCCCTCCACCCTTAGAGGCACCCCCCAAGTCACTGGGTGAGGGGGTTGTTTTTATATTGGAGGGAAATGCGTCTAACAGGAATTTGATCATTTTCACGTGGACGATCCACTGGCATTTTGTACATCCATGCTGTGCAACCGGCACCTCTGTCTATTCCAGAACATTCTCATCACCACGCCACAAAGGAAAACCTTGGGCCACTTTTAAGCGTCCAGGCAGGGCAGCCTTTCAAAAGACCCCTCCTCTCTGCTGCCTGTGAAAGGTCACAGGCCTGTGGCTCTGAGCCCCTTGTTCCGGCCACCACCCACCCCAGACCTGCACACAAGACAGTACTTAGGGGCCTGTGGTTTGCCAGCCTGTCTCTCTCCAGAGAGTGATATTTACATACATACATGGGTGGTGGGGGCAACAGGGTGGCGAATTGAGGGAGGAGGGGGACCCCACCCGCTTGTGCCAGGGGTCAGTGGCTGGCCCAATGTCCACACTGTCTGGCTCAGTCCCCACAGTGGCGTTGCCACTCCTGGGTCACAGCATGGTCAGTGGCAGAGCAGGGGCTGGGACCCAGGCCACCTCGCCTGGGCCGCGGTAATTCAGCCTGTGGGCCGGGCCGGGTCTGCCTGCCGCGTCCGCGCCCACGCACCTGTCGGCCAGCTCCTGGGCAATGAGCAGGTGCCGCAGGTGGTACTCGGCCGCGCGCTCGTAGTCCTGCAGCAGTGTGTAGGTGTTGCCCAGACTGTAGCAGGCCTGCGCCTCCACTGCCTGGTCCCTGAGCTGCCGAGACAGTTGCAGCGTCTTCCTGTGCAGAGTGGCAGGGTCAGCCCCCAGGAGGAGGGTTCCAGGGTGAGGGGTGGAAGGTAAGAATGGGGACGCAGTCTGCCCGATGGTCCCCTGCCCCGCAATCCCACTGGGGCCTCTCTGGGGTCCAGCTTCATCCCCACCCTCACATGGCCATAGAGCGGGACTGTTGGCCCCAGGGGGAGGGGGGGTCCTGCCAGGCTCTGGCAAGTTGCCTGACCACCCTGAGCCGACACCACTCCTCCCCGGAGGACCTGAGACTGCTGTTCCCACTGCTCAGGCTGAGATGGGGTTAAGTTTAGGGCTGGGCACAGGACCCTGTGCTGACAGCCGGGCTCCACCCAGCAGGCGCTGCTCTGTGGCTCAGGCCAGGAGGCAGATGGCCCAGACCTCCCATAGGCCGGCTCCCCCACCGCCTGCCTCCCCATGAGCTTTGTCCGTGTGCCCTTCCCAGGGCAGCCTAGAACCCCACCTTGGCTTCTGGGGAGGGGAAGGGAGGCAGTCAGATTCCCAGCTTGGGGCGGGCACTTCCTTGGCCTGGCATCCAGCACCCCCTGGCCTGCTATCTCCCTGGGAGATTGTGGGGACCACCTACTTGTAGTACTCGGCGGCCACGTCAAAGCGCCCCAGGAAGACGTGGGCGTTCCCCAGGTTGCTGTAGGCCCTCCTCTCGGCTGCCTTGTCTCCAAACTCCTTAGCAATGGCCAGGCGCTGCGGAGACACACCGGAGGCCAGGTGGTCATGGCGCGGCCCCGGGGCCTGACGTGGGCGGACAGGGGCTGCCTCCCTGCCCAGGTGGCTGGCCAGAGATCTGTGTGTCTGGGTGAGCAGCTAGCAGCTGCAGGACCAAGTGCAGATGAGGCCAGGACTCGGTGGGGCGCGCCTGCTGCCCGTCCATACCACCCTGCCCTTTCAGGGACCACCAAGAGGGTGGCTCAGCCCTGCCCCTGCAGCAGCCCGGCCCCTCCACCCTGTCACCCTGCCCGGCTCACCTCCTTGTGGAAGGTCGTGGCCTCTGTGAAGTTCCCCAACAAATAGTGGGTGTTGCCCAGGTTGCCATAGGCCCTGCCCTGCGCCGCACGGTCGCCCAGCTCCTTCACCAGGGACAGGTTCCTCCTGGGGGCCGAGTGCCTCTGAGCCGTGTCCCTCCCAGCCCATGTCCTCACCCACCCCCGGCTAGAAGAGCTGAGTAGCGGCCTCCATGCGGCCCTCAGGGCCATGCCCTGGAAAGAGGGTGGCTAGGGTAGGCTCCAGGGTCCTCGAGCTCTGAGACCTGGGGCTTGGTCATGTCCCCCAAGTCCCTGACAGGGGCAAGCTCAGGGGAGGGAGCCAGCAGCTGAGAAAGCGGGGGTGGGCGGACCTGGCCGTCACTGCCCTGGGAGCTGTCAGGAGGTATGGGGCTGGGGTCTGGGGTCTGGAAGTGTCTGTGGAGCTCAGAAACGCACAGACCAGCCCCGGTCCCTGGGCTGGCCCTGCCCCACTCACTCGTAGAACTCGGAGGCCTTGCACAGGGTCTCTCGGACATCGGGCGGCAGGTGCCCGGGGTCCTGCGTGGCGTTCGCGGTGTTCCAGGACAGTTGCTTGCCTTTGGCGTGGTACACGTTCCCGATGTTGTAGAGGGCCCTCGCCTCCCCAACCTGCGGGCAGTACGGAGGGTTGGGGGCGTGCCTCCACGGACCCCCACAGGATGTGCAGAGCCGGCGCACCGGTGTCCTCACTGTCCCAGCCCTCGACAGCGAGGGCCTTGGGGGCTCCCACTGAGTCACAGACACTAAGGCAGGGGCGGAGGCCTGAGGACGGCACACCCGGGAAGCCAGCCTCCGCCCTCCCTCACCATCCCTCCCTCCTCTGCGGATTGGCGTGGCCAGGGTGCCAGGTCCTCAGCTCTGTCCTCTGATGACCGAGGCTGAAAGCTCCAGCTGGGACCAGATGCTGCGGCCTCAAGCCCCCTTGGCCACCTCCAGCTGTGTGACGGGGGGTAAGTCACGTCCCCCCAGCCTTGGTTTTCTCGCCTCACAGGGCCATGGAGGGAGGTCAGCAAAGCCTGTCTCGGGTCCAGCACAAGCGGAGACGGAGCCACTCTTCCTGCTGTCACCACCGCCATTGAAATCGGCCTCCCACTGCCGCAGCCCAGAGCCACCCCCTGCCTCCCGCTGGGCCCCCCAGGGAGTGAGTGACTGGGGGTGTGGACGGATTCGGGGGGAGGTCACCGAGAGGGGCGGCAGAACTGAGGGTGGAAGGTGGGGGCCTGGGCTGCAGTGTCAGCATGGGCTGGGGGGGCCTGTTTTGGGGGCCCACACTCTCCTGAGTCACTCGGGATCTAGGGGACCGACCTCCCTGTCATCCCTCCCATGAGGAGCTGGATGAGTGGTGAGTCACCCGCCCGCCCCTATCCCGGATCTGGACGCAGGTCGGTGCAGGGGTGGGAGGCACCCGGCCCCGGACCAAGCCCCCACCTTGTCTCCCTGCTCTTGGGCGATGCTCAGATGCCGCTGGCAGCAGACGGCAGCCTCGTCGAAGCGCCCCAGGACCTTGAGTGTGTTTCCCAGGTTTCCACTGGCCTTGGCCTCCCCCATGCGGTCACCGATGGTCCTGGATGGCAGGGAGGAGTGAGGGGTCAGGCTGAGGACTGGTCAGGCCTCTGGGCCCGGGGGGAGGCTGAGCATGGGGTGGGGTAGCTGGGCCTCAGGGACCAGCATGGAGTGGACAGGAGCCTGCAACCCCTGAGGTGATACTGGGCAGGGGCCCACAGGCCGGGCAAGTGAGGCCCGAGGGCAGCCCTGGGTATGGGCTCTGCTGGGCTGTGTCTGGGGCACAGGCTCCTGCCCATCACCACACAGGCTGCACACAGGTGCCAGGAGCTACACACGGGACCTCACGCCTGGGCCTGGGGCAGGGGGCTGGGGTCTGCAGCTGTTAGGATCCGGGGAGGACTTGGGGGGCCTGATGGTGGAGAGCTAACTTCCCGCTAACTCATTCAGAGGACGTTTGGCGCATGCCCACCAGACACTGAGCTGGGTGCCAAGGAGCAGGTGTGAGCTCACTGGCCAGTGCGGGAGGGTTGCTCCAAGAAGCTCTGCCCTGCTGAGAGGTCAGGGCAGCTGCAGGGCTGAGGAGGAGGGCGCTGGGCAGGGCTGAGGCAAGGGAAGCGTGCTCCCGTGAGGCATGGCCTGGGGGCTGGACCCGACTGGAGACCCCAAGACCCCAAAGGGCGGCGGGGAGTGGGTTGGGGAGACTGGGGAGTGGATGATGCCAGGCAGGAAGGAGGCTGTGAGTGGGAGCTTGGTGTCCATGGGAAAGCAGGGACAGCCCCCAGGGTAGGACCACACCTCACTGAGCAGTGGCCGGGAGTGGGCCTGGGGCCAGGGAAAGGGTGGGGCTCTGAGCCACACAGGATCACAGACGGGCCACACACAGTCACGAGTGCTCACGCACAGCACGCGGGTCACAGCCCAGGCTCTCACACGCAGACACACAAACCCACTCACGCCTGTCAGCTGAAACCCAGCTCCCTGCCGGGGTCCCAGAGCCCTGGCTGCCCTCCAGGTGAGGGCTTCCCCACTGCGTTCCCTTAGACCCTGCTTGCCCTGTCCCCTCCTCAAACTGTAACTGCTGAGGACAGGAAGCATCCACCTGCCAGCAGGGCCACCCCCACTCACCTACCAGCAGGGCCGTCCCCACTCACCGCACCAGCAGGGCCGCCCCACTCACCGCACCAGCAGGGCCGCCCCACTCACCCACCAGCAGGGCTGTCCCCACTCACCCGCCAGCAGGGCTGTCCCCACTCACCGCACCAGCAGGGCCGTCCCCACTCACCGCACCAGCAGGGCCGTCCCCACTCACCGCGCCAGCAGGAGGTCATGCTTGTGGTACTCCAGTGCCCGGCCGTGCTCCTTCAGGTAGAAGTAGGCGTTGCCCAGCTGGCTGTAGATGGCACTCAGTGTCTTCAGGTCCTCGGTGCCCACCTGCACAGCGGCCTCAAAGAAGGCCACGCCTGCCTTGAAGTCGCCCGCCTTGCACAGACGCTCGCCCTCCAGCGCCAGCTCCAGGCAGGACGCCTCCATCCTGTGCAGAGGAACTTGGCGTCATGGCCCAGCCCTGGCAAAGTCGCCCCGGGGCCGGAGCACCTCCGTGGCTTCACTACAGACGACGCCCCTGGGTGGGCTAGGGCACACACCACATCTGTGCTCACAGACCTAAGTGTCTCTTTGGGATACAGGCCTGGAAGCACGTGTGGGGCCCAAGGGTGCCCCAGCCAGCACACCTCTGCCAGCACCTCCTGTCCACCCCTTGTGCGGCCAAGGTCAGGAACGCCACTGGGGAAAAGGTGTGAGTTTGTGACCCCGGCAAAACCCTCAGGCCCAGGGGCCGGTGCTGCAGGGGGTGTGGCCCCCATACCCTGCCTTCACCCAAATCCCAGAGGTACGGGCTGCAGGGGCCAGGCACCCTAGCCATCCTCCTGAGCGACCACAGCTGCTGCGAGAGGCCCCCCTAATTCCCACCAAGAACAACTGAGGCTCCCAGACGGTAGTGGGGGCTTGTGAAGGCCACATGGGGGTCGGGTGGGGTGGGGATCTGATCTCGGCTCCTCCCCCACCCCCAACTCTCCCAGCCGGGGCCTGGGGATTCAGTCAGCCTCCAAGTCTCCAGGGGAGACCAGTGCTGCGGAGGTGTGGCTGCGGGTTAGCCAGTCCCAGCCCCTCTCCTCCTGGTCCCCCACCCGCAGAGCTAAGCGCTCGCCGCTGCCAGCCAGGACAGGCCTGAGAACCCGCTGTTCCCAGGTGCTGCCCGCCACCCCCAGCGCTGCTGTGGGAAGATGTGGATGGCGCCCCATCCCAAGGTGAACTCCGCCGTGTGAGCGCCACCTAACCCCAAGGGCCAGGCCCTCTTCTGAACACCAACGCCCTGCTTGGCTGTGGTCCCCCACCTTCGGGCAGGGACTTTAGAGAAGAAACCCCTCACCCTGGGCCCTGCACAACCCCCAAGCACCCTGTGCGTCAGCTGCCACCCTAGCCCTGCTCAACGAGGGACCCCCACCCTGGGCCTTGGGGAGCTGCCCTTGGCACTCAGCTGCCGGGGAGGAGTGTGGGGTCACTCCGTGGCTGCCCGGCTCCACACCTCCCTGCTGCCTGCTCTGGGGCCTGGTGTCCTCCTCCATCCTACTCTTACAGGTCACATGGGCCTCAGGCTGCTGCGCTGCCCTGGGTGGAGGGTCGTGGGGGGAGGACACACCCAGCAGATGCCATGGGGTGCCCAGTGTGAGCAGGCGGGCCCCCATCTGCAGGGTGCCCCCGGAGAGCCACAAAAGACTCAGCAAGGGCGCAGCTTGGGGGGCCCCAGGAGGTGGCAGGCACAGCTGGAGCCCAGGAGGGACCTGATTTCAGAGAAGTGGGGGAAGGGTTCAGCCTCGGCTGCTTGCAGGCCGGCCCCATCATTCCTGTTTGCTTTCTGTTGCTTTCATTTTTCATTTTTAAAACTTATGTTACCATTATTATTTTTGTAGAGACACGGTCTTGCTCTGTTGCCCAGGCTGGAGTGCAGTGGTGCGATCTCGGCTCACTACAGCCTCCATCTCCCAGGATCAAGCCATCCTCCTACCTCAGCCTCTGAAGTATCTGGGACTTCAGGTTTGCACCATCATGCCCAGCTTTTTTTTTGGTAGAGATGGGGGTCTCACTATGTTGCCCAGGCTGGTCTCAAACTCCTGAGCTCAAGTGATCCTCTCACCTCAGGGCCAGGACCTCCCACCCACTACCTGCCAGGCACCTCACAGCCACCTCACCCATCCCTCTGGGAATGGCCATCCGGATGCCACGTGGGTCACAGGAGCCCACCGTCGCCATGACAACCAGCCAAGCGCCATCCTGCAGCCAGCGCCACGCACGGGGCTTCCTGATTAAGGCCCACTTGCCCCACCCAGCCACTTGTCAAGTGGTCTCACTCGGTTTACTGCCCCCTCCTTCCAGGCAACATCAGAGGAGAGGGGCTTCAGGCCTGAGGCCTGGGTGTCTGCGGAGCCCAGACGCTGCTGCTCCGCAGATCTGATTATGGGAGCCACCTCCCGCCTCCCTTCCAGCCGGAGACCTGGCATCCGAGGCTCAAGGCGAAGGAGGCCTCTGGCCTGGGAAGGGCCTGGGCCTAAAAGTCAGGGATGGGTGCACGGATGGGCCTCTGTCATTCTGCACCTCCAATCTGGGATCCAGGCAATGCAGCCAGCCACCTGCAGCTGCACCAGGTGGGTGTCCCCTCCACTCATCCCAAGACAGCCTCCAACCACGCCCTGGCACCCACACCCACATGACCACCCCACCCGCTGCCCGCCGCACCTCTTCCTCTGCAGGTTTCGCATCTTCTGCACGTAGAGCCACAGCTCCAGGCCCACGGGCAGCAGCAGCGGGCGGGGGCGGGGGGCGCCATACACCACCTTGCACACGGCCTTCTCCGCCAAGCTCAGGGCCAGAGGCGGGCCCTCCACAGCAGGAGATGGCATCGCCAGGCCCCAGGCCCTCCTCCCCCAAGCCAGCCCTCGCCCCACCATGGCCACGGGTCCTGGGGGGTGAGCTGGCCTTAGGCTTCCCTGCCCTCTGACCTCCAGGATGGTGGGTTTAAAGCTCGGCGGGGGACCGCCAGTCCTCCAGCAGGTGCTCAGGGGCCTCCCCAATCCCTGACGTGGATCAAGGGATCAAGGACAGCTCAGAGGCTGGGTCAGCCTCGTCAGCAGTGGGGCGGGGAGCCCTGGGGTAATCCCGTCCAACGTGCTCCTCCAGGGACTGGGACCAGCGGCATTGCCCTCCCATCGGTCACCCGCCAACTCCTCTGCAAACGTTTATCCAGTTCCCAGCGGAGGCTGCTCTGCCCCAGGACCGGGCTCACTCGGGAGCGCCAGGCACGTTTGTGAATGGAAAGAGGAATGGCGTCCAGAGTGTGTGAGTGCCCCCAGCCCAGCACCTCTTCCCCCAGGCCTGGCCCAGGGCTGGGCAAAGCTGGAATTCTGCGCAGTGGTGGCCCCGGGCCACCTCCCGGTTCTCCAGGCCCCTGTGCCTCCTCTGCTCCACCCCTGACCCCACCCGGCCCCCTCCCCAGCCTCCCTGGCACCAGCCCACGGTGCCAGCATGGGGCAGCGGGGGGGGTGCTCAGAGTCCTCACCAGGCCAGCCCCACGTCTGCCGGGCCCTCTGTGCTCTCCCTCACCTGACTGGTCAAGGTGCGAACAGGGCCCCAGGTCTGACGGGGTCAGGGCCACGTGGGGCCTGGGGGATGCCGCTCCCCAGGTCGTGGGGCTTGGGAGGCATGGACCACGTTCCCCTAGCCTGGCTCCTTTCCTCAAACTTCCCAAGCCCCCGGCATCCTTCTCAGCTGGGCTCCCAGCTTCTCCAGCCACCTGTGGCCCATGAGGAGGCTGGAACCTGACAGAGGCGGGGGATTGGGGGGGGCAGGTCTTATCCCTGAGACGGCCACGGGGTCTGAGCAGAGGCAGGAATCCAAGGACAGGTGGGGGTCTTCAGGCCCTGGGCTCTCTCCTCCTTACCTTGAGGCCTTGTGGGCTCAGGGGTCCTACTCAGGCCGGACCATTTGTCCACCTTCAGGACAGCTTGGCCAAAGGGGGGGCAGGACCTAGAATGCCTCTCCCTTGCCCAGTCCTCGTCAACAGACTGAACCCTCAAACCCTCCGTGGTGGCTGGGGTGCCACCACCAAGGCCAGCTCCCAAGCCAGCACTGCAACTCCTACTACCTCCGGCCACCCGAAAGCCGTGTCCCTCAGTCCCAGCCCTGCTAACAGAATTGGCACCTGCCCCTCCCCAAGGCCATCACCTACATGCTGGCCCCTGAGCAGATGCTGAAGAGACCCTGCTCACAGCTGGCTCTATCTGCCCCATCCCCCAGCCAGACACCCCCAGGGAAAACCACACCGACTCCCCTTCAGTGGCCAGGGGAGGGGAGAGAGTGAGGCGCAGGACCGGGCTGGGAGCACAGCGGGAGCTGGAATCACTGGAGAGGGGACTGAAGGTCACCCAGCTGTAGGAAGCACCTGGGGTCAGGCTTGCCAGGAATTCCTAGGGCCCGTCGCTGCCCAGCGACCCACTAGGGATGGTGCCCAGGACGGGGACAGGGGAGGGAGGAAGGATGGAGTGAGGGTAGGGGGTAGCATGGCCATGTGGCCAGAGAGGTTGCGGGGGGCCCAGTCCACACCTGAGGACGTCCTGTCTGGGAGCTGGTGGCTGCTGCTTGGAGGGCACCTCTAACAGGGTCACCCCCAGGTGGGTGGCTCTGCTGCCCCTTCCCGGCCCCAGCCCCGGGGAGCACTCAGCTGGCCTTAAAGCAGCTGGGAGGCCAGGAGACGACCACCCAGGGTTTCCCCACTTTCCGGGGCCTTCTCAGCCATTGGCCTGTCCCCCCCAGGCCTCTTCACCCCAAAGCCCTGCTCTGGGCCAGGGAGCCCCTGGCAAGTGGGCCAGAATTCTGAGCATTAACTGTAGCACCCAGGGCCCTGTCCCCACTGACCCAGCACCCAGGGCCCATCCCCACTGACCCAGAACCCAAGGGCCCGTCCCCACCGACCCAGCACCCAGGGGCCCGTCCCCACCGACCCAGCACCCAGGGCCCCGTCCCCACCGACCCAGCACCCAGGGCCCCTCAGGGTACCCAGTGGGCTCATGGGCACATTCTTGGGCCTCGCTGTCAGTGTGTTTTCCAGGCACAGTTCCCCATTTTAAAAGCTGAAACTCCTCTCTCCAGGAAGGAATGTCAGTGTGGGAAGGCAGTAGACGGGGCAGAGGAGACCTTGGGCCAACCTGGAGCCCCATCCACATTGAGGGACCCCAGTACAGCCACGCAAGGAGTGCCCACACGGATTCCGCCCACCTCCAGGGCATCCACATGCCCACCGCCCACGCCAGCAGGTGGGCCGCCCCCAGCACTCGGGTTTCAGGAGACGAGACTTTTCCGTGTCTTGCTCTCCAGCCCCAGCATGACAGCAAAGGGCCCTCCCGTCCGGCCCGCAGCTTCCACTGGCCCAGAACACCTCTAGGCATCCATGCTCTGAAGCCAGCTCCGACCAGGAACCGCCTGCCCAAACCGGGCTGTGGCTACACGGTGGGGTGCAGACTCCCGGGGGGCCTCATCACAGGCCCTGCTGGAGGGCTTGGCGCGCTTCCCCCAAGTCTGGGCCTGACTCAACCCTGGAGCTCAACTGGACTCCCTGCTTAGGGGGATGCAAGGCTGGGTCTGGGGTCTCTCTGAGTGGTCCCTCTGAGCACTGCCCCTGCCCGGGGCTGGCTCCTGTCTGGCGTGTCCCCAGGGGACCCCAGGCTTCTAGCTGTAGCCTGGAGAATGCCCAACTCTGTGGTCAGCTGTGCAGGGCTCACCCAAGGCTAAGGTCTTGGACACCCGTCTCTCACAGCTCCACACACACACTCTCTCACAGCTCCACACACTCACACTCAAACTCACTCCAGCCAGGGCTGCTATCCATCCCCCTCACAGCACAGCCGCCCTGGAGCACATGCGGCCCTGCACAGCCGATCAGATCAGCGGAGGAAACCCTTGAAAATCCTTTAGGGCAGGCCCCCGGCAGCAGCTGCCAGCAAAACCACCCTCACGCCCCTCCCCTGCGTGGGGCCCAGGAGCCAGGCTAGGGGCTCAGCGCTCCATCCAGGACGGCACAATGGGGCTGTGTCTGGGACCAAAGCAGAGAGCAGACCGGAGGCAGCAAGGCCTCTGTCCGCCGTGCCGCCACCAGTACCTCATTTCGGGTGCCCCAGGCAGAGGCTTGCTGCTTGGCTGGGGCCAGAGAATCCTTGGGGGCCAGGCTAGGCGCCCCCCGGGATCAGCTGCTGGGACCTCTATCAGGGAGGTCACCAGGTTTTAGGGATGTCCAGAGGACAATAGTGTCCCTCACTCTGGGGAGCCAGGCCTGCCTCTGACGGCTGCCACCCATTCGCAAGCCCCTGCCTGGACCTCACGCTCGTGTGGCTCTGCCTGAGGCCTGGCACCACCCAGCCTTGCTTGGGGCTCCAGGCACCTGCCCGGCTGGGCCCAGGGCACCCCCTGGGGGGACATTGGGAGTCACCAGGCAGGCATGCCACCTGGGGCAGGGCCACCCTGTCATCCCCAAAGGCGTGGGGGCACAGAGCCCAGTCACTGGGATCACCCAGGAATGTGCCCGGAGAGTAGATGCCTTTTCAGGCAGGTACACACCCACCTGGCTGGCTCCCTTCCAACCCAGCCGGATCCCACTGGGCTAGTGGAGGGCTGGTGAGGGGCAGAGCCCCATCCAGAGCAGCCAGGTCTCTTTGGCCATGATGCTCCTGAGTGCCCCGGGCATGGCAGGGCCAGGCTTGGGAGGGAAGCACCCCATGGTGACCCTGCCAGGTGCCAGGGGAGTGAGGGTGGAGAAGCTGCCCACCCCGCCTCCAGCCCCCCAGCCCCCCACCCCCTTCCCCTTGGCTTGGGGGAAAGAGGGCTTCAGGGGACGCCCACGCGGGCACACGCCGGGCTGGGCTCGGCCTGGAGGGAGGGGCGCGTCCTCAGCCACGCTGCGCGCCCGCGAGAGCTGCCTTTGTTCCCAACTGCAGCCTCCCCCGCGTCCCGACCCGGCCCGGTCCGGTCCCAGCCCCAGCCCCGGCCCCGGCCCCAGCCCCAGCCCGTCCTACCTGGAGTAGAGGCGCCTGGCGGCCGGGCCCGGGAGCTCGTCGGCCGCGGGCGGGGCCGGGCCCGCCATGGGTCGGGGACGCGGGAGCGGGAGCCGGGAGCGCCCCCCGCGCCGTGGCCGTCCGCCCCCTGCCCGCCCTGCTGTCCGCCCTGCTGTCCGCCCTGCTGTCCGCCCTGCTGTCCGCCTGTCCGTCCGCGCCTCGTTCGCCCGTCCTCCCCCGGGGAGGCGCCGAGGAAGTGATGTGCGCGGGGCGCCGCCGCCCCTCCCGCCGCCGTGGCCGTGATGTCACCGCCGCCCGCGCGGGGAGGGGGCGCGGACCGGGCGGCCACCGCCGCGTGCCTCCCTCTGCGGGGGGCGGGGCGGACGCGGGGGGAGGGGCGCCGTGAGGCCGGCAGTCCCCGGGGAGGGGGGAGGGGGTGTGGGCCCCAGCCCACCCCACCCCAGTGAATGCAGGGGAGAGGGCCTGGGCCTGGCCTTGCTGCTGGTCCCCTGGGGACTTCTGAGGGCCCGCGGGGGTCCCTGGGTCACAGTGCAGCCACACTGGCCTCTGGGCTCCTTTCATCCACAGGCCGCCTGGTGAGCCCTGCAGCCTCACCCACGTGGGGAGGGGCTGCTGAGGCCTCCTTGCCTTTCTTGGTGGGCGCCCTACGCCTCGGGGGTCCTACCCTCCTCTTCTGTGCAGCCCCAACATGGCTTCGCCCCCTTCTCCAAACTTCTGCCTTGGGCCATGGGGCACAGGCCGTGGGGATGCTGTCTGCCTGCTTTAGAGAAACCTGGGCACCGATGACAAATACAGGCTCTGCTTGGCCTGTGGGACGGTTGGTAAGCCCCCCACCTCTGAGACCCTGGGTGGCCACATTCCCCTCCCAAGCTCCCCCGGAATGGGGATGCAGCCTGCCCCTTCCTTCCTCCCGGCCACTGTGCAGGCTTAGGGAGGATGCAGGTGGCACAGTAGGCTGTGCCCACCCGGGGTCCCGGGACCCCAGCCCCCACCGCCTCCTCCTCCTCCTCTGAATTCTTGGAGCCCTGTGGGCCTATGTGGTGTGACGTGGCTTCCCCTCCACCCACCCTCAGCTGGCTTGGGGGGTTCTCCGCAGCCAGCGAGGCCCACAGCCGGCCTCCCCGGGTTCTGTCCTGCCCCCGACAGCATCCTGGGCCTTCCGGTGGTGTCAGGAGACTCCAGGCCCTTGAAAGGCAGCTGCGACCCCGGGTATGACTCGGACAAGTCCAGGAGCAGGAAATGGGCTGCATTCCTTCGGGGCCCCTCCTTGCACCCCAGCCTCTCCCTGGGAGAGCTGCCCTGAGGTCAGGAAAGTGCCGCCCTGGCGAGACCCTCAGCAGATGCCGCCCACAGGACAGTCAGCGTTTTCAAGCATGGGAAGGAAAATAAACACGAGGTTAAAAAGGGGTCTGTTGGCCCCGGGCTGGTTTGTTTTTCCTGTGTAAGGGAGGCAACGGGAATGAGAACCATCTGTGCCCTGAGCGCAGCGCAAGCTGCCTGCTGGGCCCACGTGCCCTCCCCGAAAGACCATAGAAGCCAGGCAGAGCCTTGCTCCCTTCCAGCCGGGGCCGTGGCTGCTGGCCGGCAGGGGCAGTGGTGTTGGCTGGGGCACCACCCTCCTTTGCCACAGCCCTGGGCCTGGCTGCGGGCAGAGAACAGGCCTTCGATTGAAGCTCCAACCTTCCGGGCGACCTCCTTTGGGCTTCGGGCACCTGAGCCAGCATCATTGTAAGGGCAGGGGCTGCTGGGCGCCCGGCCTGTGCCAGGCCTCAGCTCAGCCCTCTTTCCCCAGGCGCTGCTGCCATCAGGAGGCCCACAGAGGGTCCACACCAACACTGTGAGCCCCTTGTGGGTCCCCTGGGTTAGTGGTGGGAGGCTGGTGAAGAGAAGTGGGGACAAATGACATTGCACAAATGGTGGAGGGAGGGAGAGATTTGCGGCCTCGTAGCTGTCATTGCTCGGGGAGCTTCTCCTGGTCTCCTTCCTTGATGCAGAGAGCTGGGAGCTTGTGTCCCTGGGCTGGGAGAGCCCCAACATTATATCAGAACTTGTGGGGAAACCTGCACCCCCGAGGGCTCTGGCTTTGTTAGGCTGAGCTGGGCTACGAGGCTGTGTGACCTGGCACAAGTTGCTTTCCCTCTCTGAGCCTCGGTTCTGTCACCTGAGGGCTGCCCGTCCCGCAAGGTGTGGAGGGTCACTAAGGCCTGGGGTTTCTGCGGTGCTTGTCCATGTGCCTGGCACACAGTGGGGTTTGTGCAGTGCTTGTCCATGTGCTTAGTGGCTCATAGTGGGGTTTGTGCGGTGCTTGTCCGTGTGCCTGGCACACGGTGGGGTTTGTGTGGTGCGTGTCCATGTGCCTGGCACACAGCGAGAGCTGCTGGGGTCGTGTTGCTCTCACACTCGTGCCTGCCCCTGCTGCGCCCCTGCAGTGGGTCCTGGCTGGATTGGGGGTACATCACCACACTGCACAGAGGGGCGTCTCCTCCTATCCAGGGACCTGATTCTCCTGTCGAGAAAACCTATGAAGGGGACCCAGAGATGGAGTGTGACAAGGCCAGGTGACAGGCCTGACATGCGGTGTCCACATCCAGAAGGGAGACCCTGGAGGGATGACCCTCCACTGCCACCCCCTCCCATCAGGCTCTGGACACCCTTGAGCCTCCCACCATCCACCTTACCAGATCCCCCCAAGAGCCCGGGAAGCTCACTCCCCCAGGGGACCAGGAGCACAGCCCCTTCCATCCCTAACGGGCCTGACTCCCAAAGGGGGGTGAGGAAAGAAAAAGCCATTTCACATCGACTTATTCTTCTGGCCCCAGGCAGCAGCACAGGGCGCAGGGTGGGCCTCTGCAGACATGATGGCTCCGTGGTCAGGGAGGGGCCACCTCCCATGTGCCTGGGGAGGGGCCCTCCCAAGCCCCTGCATGGCAGCGCCAAGGGGTTGGAGTCAGCCCCAGCACACACAGGGCCCTGCTCACTGGTGGCCATTGTCAGCGCCACCTCCACCTTCAGGAGCCTGCCACGTGCCTGCCCTCGGTCACTTAGCCCTCCCTGGCACGCACCACTTTGTCCACACACCCTGTGTGTAAGTGGTGACAGCGGTGACAGCTCAGGCGTCACCTGATCGGGCCGACTCTAAACCTTAGTCCTTCCTTGTCCTGTTGCGCCGGACAAGCCTCTGGGAGGCAACGGTGGGACAGCCACAGGGTTCTTGGCTCAGCCCCCAGGAGTGGGGAGCTGGGGCTCTGGACGGAGGCGGGCACTCGAGGCTGGTGTGGCCTCCTGGGTGAGGGCCAGGCTCGGGAGAGGCAGCCAGACGGCCCCAAGCCACCCCAGGAACAAAGCACCAGCACACACCTCCACTGGTTTACTAGGGCTGGGAGAAGTTGGAGTGTTTCTGTGGTGGCCGTGGCAGCCCACGGCCCCAAGACCCTGGCTTCCTTCTGCTCCCACCTTTTCAGGCCCCTTCCCCAACAAGCAGCTACTGTAGGACCCAGTGGGGGCTAGGGCACCAGCAGCTACCATTACCCATGCTGGGGCCTGATGGTTCCTGACCAGCCTTAACCGTGGATTCCAAGCTGGGGAAGGAAGAAGCAGGCCGGGAGTGGGGAGGGAGACAGTGAAGGACACCCAAACACACACACACACACACACACACACACAGAAAGAACAGCTTCAGCTTTGTTTCCCAGTAATCTCACTTAAAAAGAACACTTGGGTTTACCATGTTCACATAATCTCGTTGCTCTGAGAATGAACTTATTCTTCCTCCCAGCTTGGCCATGTGTCCCTCCCCATTGCCCAAGTCCCCTCATGACACCATCTCCCACTGCCATGTCCTTTCCTTGGGGACCTCCAAGTCCCTGGAGTTTGGGGACTGCAGGGTGGGTGGAGGGGCCCACAAGCTCTGCAGGGAGCCAGAAGGAAACGGTCTGTCCTACCCCAGGGCTGAGCACCTCGCTGGGAGATGATACCCACACCTGGAAATAGCTCAAGGGCCGCGTGAGGCCGCACGACACCCACGCCAGTATGAGACACCTGGCCATGCAGCATTCCTGGCCGATTGCTGACAGCTGCAGGCTTTGTCAGCCAGGTGATGTCCCCGGGGTCTCTGGGCAGGCGGGGCACACAGGAGGCAGCTCGCGCTCACTCATCATGGCGAGGCAGGTCGTGTGGAACTTCCTTGGTCTTCCTCATCTGCGCCCCACCCAGCCTGGCAGACAGTGATGCTGTGAGTGCCAGGGAAACACACACACGCGCACACACACACATGCACACATGTACAGACAGGTGCACACATGCCTGGGAGAGTCTGTGCTGCTCAGCTTCCGAGGGCAGCTCCCCAGGTCCCCCCAGGGTCTGCGGTAGGAGTCGCCTCTTTTAATATCGGCCCAAACCAAACAGGACGAGGAGGGCGAATCGGCCGTCCCCAATAAATCCTAGGGAGTCCCTCCAAGGCAAACAGAAAATGCACCCCAGCTTTCACTTTTAGGGGTTTGAGTTGCGAGTTTCCAGTCTGCGGAGTGCGATGGCCGGGTGTAAGTCTGAAACCCTCTGGGGGAGAGAAGCCGCACAGTGCAGGGGCACACATCCCAGCTCCACTCCCCAGCTGTGAGGCCCAGGCGCATTCCGCGTTCCCCGCCCATCTCCACCTCCGAGGGTTGCAGGAGGCTGAGCAGTTAGAACCGTGGCTGGCGTACGGAGGGCACTCGGTAAACGTGGCTGTGCTGAGCTGTGGGCCTCGGAGTCTCGCGGGGCTGCTGGACCAGTGACCTTGCACTGGGTGGCCTAAAACAACATGTGTTTCCTCACAGCTCGGGGGACCAGAGCTCAGAATCTGGGGGTCACAGAGGAGGGTCCATGCTCATCCAGGTCAGCTCTAGGGGCTGCAGGCCACCCCTAATCTAGGATGGTCTTATGTTGAGGTCCTTAATTACATCCACAAAGACCCTTTCCGCAGATAAGTCCCCACGCACAGTTCCCAGGGACAGCCTCTGGGGCAGCATCACCACCCACTCAGTCCTCCATGCACCCCCTTGCGCTATCACGTAACTTAGATCAGGTCCACGCGTGTGGCTTTGCGGCTTTCCTTTGTCACAGCATGTCACAACTGTTTTCCTGGGTGTCACTGCTGTGGTTTGAATTTGTGTGTCCCCAGCCTTCATATGTTGGAACCTGAGACCCAAGAAGATCGTTATAAGACATGGGGCCTTTGGAAGGTGATTAAGTCACCAGGGTCCCCATTGAAGCGCTTGGGAAACCATCAAGGCCCCCTCCCCTTTGTCCTCTCACCTTCCGCCGGGAGAGGACACAGCAAGAGGCACCCACTGGGAGGCAGAGAGCAGCCCCCACTCCCACCGAGGCTGCTGGCACCAAGACCCTGGACTTCCAGCCTCCAGAAGCATGAGAAATAAATGTCTATTGTGTGTCAATGACCCAGGCTCAGGTGTTTTGTTATGGCAGCAGGAATGGACTGAAATGCATCACTGAAAGGTCTTCACGGCCGGGCACAGAGGCTCACGCCTGTAATCCCAGCACTTTGGGAAGCACTCAGCGTTTGAGGCCAGTAGTTTGAGACCAGCGTGAGCAACACAAGGAGATCTTGTCTCTACAAAAAAAAAAAAAAAAAAAACCTTAAAAAGTTTAGCCAGGCATGATGGCACATGCCCGTGATCCCAGCTACTGGAGAGGCTGAGGCAGAAGGATCGCTTGAGCCCAGGAGTTTGAGGCTGCAGTAAGCTGTGATCCTGCGGAGTCAGATCTTGTCTCAAAAAACAAATTAAAAACTCTCCTCAAGCATAACAGGGGCTGTATCCAATTCATGCTGTGGATGTACCACTGTCATTTAGCCAGGTCCTGGCAGGTGGACACCAGGCTGTCCCCTTTCTCCCGTCCCCTTGTCGGGGAGAACACCTGTGTCTCTAGGCGCGCAGGGGCCAGCAGAACCACAGCTCCTGGCCCGGGGCTGACGCACAAACACCGTTGAACACTGAGAGAGTTTTTTTCTGGGAGGGCCCTGTCCATCTAGAATGTCGGGGAAGTGTGTCTCTCTGGCCGTGAGGGACCCGGCTCCTGGGCTCAGCCACCGTGCCTTTGAGGGGACAAGACGTTTCAGTCATGGCCTGCAGACAGCCTTGGGACTTTCTCCTCCGGTGGAGACTCTGGGCAATGTCACCGAGAGGACAGCCTGGCAATCCTGAGGAATGGCGGGGCTTGGGGCATGCAGGGACACGCAGACATGGCAGGGAGGTCCTGGCCTGACCACCAGAGAAAGCATCCAGCCAGCACAAACAGACAGAAAGGCATTCCATGCTCATGGATAGGAAGAATCAACACCATGAAAATGGCCATACTGCCCAAAGCAATGTATAGGTTCAATACTATTCTCATTAAACTACCATTGGCATTCTTCACAGATCAGAAAAAAAAACTATTTTAAAATTCATATGGAACCAGAAAAGAGCTCATATAGCCAAGACAATCCTAAGCAAAAGGAACAAAGCTGGAAGTACCACACTACCTGACTTCAAACTATACTACAAGGCTACAGTAACCAAAACAGCATGGTACTGGCACAAAAACAGACACATTGACAAATGGAACAGAATAGAGAACTCAGAAATAAAACCACACATCTACAACATCTGATCTTCAACAAACCTGGCAAAAACAAGCAATGGGGAAATTATTCCTTATTTAATAAATGGTGCTGAGAGAACTGACTAGTCATATGCAGAAAACTGAAACTGGATCCTTTCCTTACACCTTATACAAAAAGTAACTCAAAATGGGTTAAATAATAAAATGTAAAACTCAAAACTATACAAACCCTAGAAGAATTTAGGTAACACCATTCAAGACATAGGCACGGGCAAAGATTTTTGATGAAATCACCAAAAGCAATTGCAACAAAAGCAAAAATTGACAAATGGGATCTAATTAAACTAAAGAGCTTCTGCACAGCCAAAGAAACTAGCATCAGAGTGAACAGACAACCTACAGAATGGGAGAAAATTTTTGCAATCTATCCATCTGACAAGGCCTAATATCCACAATCTACAAGGAACTTAAGCAAATTTATAAGGAAAAAAAAACCTCATTAAAAAGTAGGCAAAGGATATGAATAGACATTTCTCAAAAGAAGACATATGTGCGGCCAACAAACACATGAAAAAAAGCTCAACATCACTGATCATTAGAGAAACGCAAATCAAAACCGCAACGAGATGCCATCTCATGCCAGTCGGAAGCGTGATTATTAAAAAGTCAAGAAACAACAGATGCTGGCAAGGTTGTGGAGAAATAGGAGCACTTTTACACTGTTGGTGGGAATGTAAATTAGTTCAACCATTGTGGAAGACAGTGTGGCGATTCCTCGAAGATTTAGAACCAGGAATACCGTCTGACCCATCAGTCCCATTACTGGGTATATACCCAAAGGAATAGAAATCATTCTATTATAAAGACACATGCATGCGTATGTTCACTGCAGCACTGTTCACAATAGCAAGGACATGAAATCAACCCAAATGTCCATCAATGACAGACTGGATAAAGTAAATGTAGTATGTATACACCATGGAATACTATGCAGCCATAAAAAGGAACGAGATCATGTCCTTTGCAGGGATGTGAGGGAGCTGGAAGCCATTATCCTCAGCAAACTAATGCAGGAAGAGAGAACCAAATACTGCATGTTCTCACTTATATGGGAGCTGAACAATGAGAACACATGGATACAGGGAGGGAAACAACACACGCTGGGGCCAGTCAGGTGAGGGCAGTGGGGGAGAGCATTAGGAAAAATAGCTAATGCATGCAGGGCTTAATACCTAGGTGATGGGTTGATAGGTACAGCAAACCTATCAGGGCCCGGCCTCATGACCTCATGTAACCTTCGTCACTTCCTTACTCCAAGTTTGCCCACACGGTGGGTGAGGGCTCCAGCTTATGAATTGTGGGACACAAACGTGTATCCATGGCACACATTTACCTGTGTAACAAACCCGTCATCCTGCGTGTGTATCCTGGAGCTTAAAATTAAATTAAATTAAAAAAAGAAAGGGGGCCGGGTGCCTGTAATCCCAGCACTTTGGAAGGCTGAGGCGGGTGGATCACCAGAGGTCAGGAGTTCAAGACTACCCTGGCTAACATGGTAAAACCCCGTCTCTACTGAAAATACAAAATAAGCCGGGTGTGGTGGTACGCGCCTGTAATCCCAGCTATTCGGGAGGCTGAGGCAGGAGAATCGCTTGAACCAAGGAGGCGGAGCTTGCAATGAGCCAAGATTGCGCCATTGCACTCCAGCCTGAGTGACAGAGCACAACTCTGTCTCAAAAAAAAAAAAAAGAAAGGGGCCAGCCAGGGTGTCGGCTCAGGCCCAGTTCAGCGGCTCACAAGCAGAGGCCTTGGTCCCAAGACAGGAGGAAGGCCCAGTTCCCAGCCCCCAGCCTTCCCCCAATTCATGTGTGGCTTCAGACCCTGCAACCCTGAGCCACTCACTGGGCAGCCAGGTGGGCCAGAGGGGCACATGCCAGTCCCGCAGCGGGTACAGCAGTGCAGGGAGGACAATGCCAGGTGTTGGGACCACTTCACCATGAGGACAGGGCCAGGGAAGGGCAGAGCGGGGGCTGTGCTCAGGTTGGCCTGGGCCTTATGGGGAGCATGGGGTGGAGGCGACCAGGCACCCTGGGAGCTGAGTGGGTGCTACTCCAGGTGGTCTCAGGAAGCCCCGAGTCTGCCTTGCTGGGCCTCCGAGGCCCATGCTGGGCTCACTGTTGGCAGTGGACACGTCCTGCCAGATGGCCATGTGGTGCAAGGCGGGGCTCCTCCCAGGCCACAGTGCCAGCCTCAGTTGGGCCCCACCCTGCACCCGCCCTGCGTCTGTCTGATGGACTGTCTGACCGTGATGACGCTGAAGGAGCGCACCCCTGCCTGGCCCCACCCACCCTCGCAGAGTCTCTCCCCTGAGCCTCTGCTGAGCGGTTTCCACCCTGGGCCCAGTGACCCGCTACTGGTTGCCATGAAAACCTGCAACCTCTGCAGCAGCCCCTCCCTACTTCTGCAGGCTGCGGGGGCTCCTCTCCCCTGGGCCCAGGGCCTCCAGGGTCAGCCTAACAGGCGTCTGGGGAGGGCAGACTGAGTTTCCTGTGCAGGTGCGTCAGCTTTGAGCCCCTCGCACACCCCACTGCATCGACTCAGGGAGTTTGTTTGCATCTCAAACTGTGCATCACAGAGGTCAGGGGCCAGGGAGGAGACCCCGCTGTGGAACTGCACGGCTGGGGAGGAGTGCAGCATGGAGAGAGACAGGGAACAGAGCTGGACCGCTTGCTGGGTCCCTGAGAGTTTGCCTATCTGCCATCATGGCCACTTTGTCGGTGAACTACTGGCCAGCAGGGGTGGCTGATGCCCGGTGGGCCGGACGGTGCCGTGTGCGTGGCTTCTCAGTGTCTCGGCAGATGCTCTCCGGAGGGTACAGACTGTGATACAAAGACCGTGCACTGTTCTGCTCCCAGGAGTCCCCCACACCCCGCACACCTCTGCCCAGGCCTCCCAGGAGCCCACTCGCACCCCACAAGCCTCTGCCCAGGCCTCCTTTCCCTGACGGCTCCATCTTTTTCTTGTAGATTCCTAACCAGCCAGAGAGGCCATTTGCTGCGGCCCATGACTCCATTTTTATTCTCCCCTCAGGCTGCTTCCCTTCCCCCACGCGAGGGTGACCGGGGCAGTGTCAGAGTCCCCCTGAGGGTGACTGCACCACAGCCTTCCAGAGCCTCCCCAGAGGCACTGGGATGCAGCTGCGCCCATTTCGGTGCTCCCTGAGCCCATCCATCCGTAACCCAAGCCTGGCCAGCTACCCCTCCTCCAGCGGTCCTGGGAGAGCCCCCGAGGGTGGGTGGGCCCTGTGGGACTGGGCCTGGGCACCTGCCCACACTGTGGTGCCTTCTGCCTTCCCCACGTCTGTCCTCACGCGTCCACGTCCATTGCACAGCGAACTCTGCTGGGCATGCCACCTTAGGGTTGGGTGGGCCTGGCTGTGTCAGCTCACGGTGGGCAGCTCTTGCCACCTCATGCCCTGACATGCCTGGTCAGGTGTCTGTCTCCACTGGGGTCCAGTAGCCCAGCAGGACTTGGTTTTCAAAAGCTATGTGTCTCGGTCTGCGTGGGCTGGTGTGGCAAGTCACCATAGGAAGGTGGCTTAAATGACAGTGCTCATTCCTCACAGCCCTGGGGCTGCCAGGGTGAGGTCAAGGTTCTCTGATTTGGTTTCTGGCGAGGGCTGGGTCCTGACAGAGAGAGAGCCATCCCCATGCTGTGTCCTCATGCGGCCTCTCCTGGGGTGGTGAGAGTCAGCTCTCTAGTGTGTGTCCTTCTTAGGACACCAGCCCCATCTGATCAGAGTCTGGCCTTGGGACCTCCTGTCACCTTCGTCACTTCCTTACTCCGACTGCCCACGCAGGGGGTGAAGGCTCCAACCTATGAACTGTGGGACACACATTCGCTCCATAGCAGTGCGTGGCTCCCTGCCCTGCTGTAGATGAAAGCCTCGCTCAGAACCCAGGGGCCTGGGCTGAGATTCTCATGCTGGGCCTTGCCATGAGCCCCTGGCCCCATTTCCCATCCCTGCTGTGGGCAACACCAGCAGGTTCCCAGCCGCGATGGCCCAGGGAGGGCTCTCTGCTCCTCAGCCTGGGCCTGCCGCCGAGTCCTTCCCTGCTGTGTGTCCTCTTCCTGCCACCTGGGACAGGGTCAGAGCATATTCCTCAGTGTGGCTGTGCTGCCTCCCAGAGCCCAACAGGCCTCCAGGGTCTGTGCTTCTTTCCTTGCAGCAGGTGGTGCAGAGACAACCATCTGGCTTTCACTCTGGAGCAGAGGCCCAGGAACATTCCAGCAACTGAACAACACCCTGGCCACCATGCAATACCGCAACCTCCGAGCAACACTCCAACCACCAAGCAACACTCTGACCACCAAGCAACACCCTGACCATGGAGCGACACCCCAGCCACCAAGCGACGCTCCAACCACCAGGTGATGCCCCAACTGCCGAGAAACACCCTGACCTCCTAGGAACACCCTGGCCACTGAGCAGCACCCCGACCTCTGAGCAACAACCTGACCACGGAGCAACACCCCAACCACCAAGAAACACACTGACTGCCAAGCAACACCCCAACCACCGAGCAACACCCCAACCACCAAACAACACTCCAACCACCATGCAACACCCCAGCCACCACGCAACACCCTGACCACCAAACAACACCCCAACCAACACCCCGACCATGGAGTGACACCCCAACCACCGAGCGATGCCCTCACTGCCAAGCGACACCTCAACTGCTGAGCAACACCCTGACCTCCGAGGAACACCCCGGCCACTGAGCAACACCCCGACCACCGAGCAACACCCTGACCACCAAACAACACCCTGACCACTGAGCAACTCCTCAACCTCTGAGCAACACCCCAGCCACTGCGTAACACCCTGACCACTGAGCAACTCCCCAACCTCTGAGCAACACCCCAACCTCCGAGCAACACCCCAATCACCACCCCTCTAAATACTTTATGGATGAGGTAGGCCTCGGAATCTTTCCAAGTTTTCAACCATCATGGCACTGTGGATGAGTGCTGGGCACACCGCTGCCACCCGAGACCACTGCCCTGTTGGATGCATGTGTATCCCAGAGGCCTTTTCTCACCCAGCCCTTCCCCATGGAATCATAATTAGAGCTCTTATCCTGCAGACCAAGGGTCCAATGTGGGGGCCCCAGTGGCCCCCTCCCCACATGTCAATCCCAGCCCTCATTTAGAGCCTGGGGTAAGGACCACTGCGAACTGCAGCTTGGGCAGAGCTCCGCCAATGACTGCTCCAATGTGGGGGCATGATGACATTCTGGCTCTCTGGGTATCTGTGTCACCCTGACCCCACTGTCCTCAAATGTCCAGCAGTCCCCTATCCCAGTGCAGGTCCTATAGGTCCCTGTGGAGAAGGGCTGGCCAGAATATTGCATGTCCCTCCTGGTAACCTCTTCAGTCAACATTTCCAGGTCTAAAGACTGGCTCAGGTCCAAACCCCAGCAAAGACTGTGACTTTTTATTGGGGCTACCGCCATCAGTCACTCATCCTTCATTTACTCTGCTAGTACAAGTTGACAACTGCCCATCTATCCTGCCCCAGGGACACCATGTTTATCATCTCCATAACTCTCCAGGGTGATGCCCCTCTGACCCTTCCATTAATTAGGATATTTGCAATCTCATAGCAGTTAAGCATCACCCTCCAGCCTCTGTTATTTTAGGATCTTCTCATCTCTATTGCTGTCTGTAACAGCCCCTGGCCTTCAGGGGAGTCCCCATTGACCTCATTGGAGGTGCTGGTGTCCTTCTGACCAGCGCCAGCCATGCGGCCTTGATCAGTTGTAAGTGGTCTATCCTGGAGCACAAGTCTTTGGTGGGTCTTTCTGGACACACAGTTCATGGTATTTCCAGGCTGGCATGCTTGGACTTTTCAAGAGCAACTCCAGGAGCTAGAAGACAGTGTGGAAAGGCCTTTACAGTTCTCCAGGAAAATGTCTCCCAATTTGGACTTCTATACCCAGCCAAACTAACCATCCAGTGCTCACACAGCAGGTGGTATAAAGACACCTTCAGGCATGCGCCCTTTCTCATGGAGCCACTTGAGGGACGTGGTGCCCCAAACAAAGGAGCCTAACTACAAAGAGAAGAGGGAACAGGGGGTTCCCCTCAGAGGAGAAGCACTGGGAGGCCCAGAATGACCCTGCTGGGGAGATCCTGGGATGCCACCCTTCCTCTGGCGTCAGCCCAGTTTGGAGCAGGGGAGAAGATTCTGGAGGAATTTCTTCCAGAAGACTAAAGTGATAATACCTGCCTCAGACGTTTGTATGTACACAGGAAATTTAGACAATTGGAAGAAAATTTGAGGCTGAGTTATTCATAAGCACCAAAAATTACACAATGCAAGGGGAAAGCAAGAGGAAAAGTATTTGTAGACCCTACAGGGTCAGCTGTAAATAGTGTTTTCATGTAAATTCTGAATATTGAGTTTATGAGGAGGGTGGGAAGGACATATGTGGTCAGACAAGCCAAGAGGTGGGGGTGCACGGGGAACCCCTAAACCTGACAGGTCAGGGAGCGGCCATAGGAGTGTGCTTTTTAGTGGCACAGAGTAAATACCAAAGGAGTCTGCTAGAAATGGGAGTGCTTGCTTCTGGGAAAGGAGAAGGAAATTATTTTTCATAGGAAGCCCCATAGCATTATTTGGCTGTTTTGCAAAAACACTTGTAATACCAATTTATCTACTTTTTGCCCTGCCCCCGTGGTGGGGGGAAGCACATCACACCCCTCTATTGTGGGAAAGTACTCACTGCAGCCTCTCACAGCAGGAGGGCAGGGAGCAGGGAGGGCTCTCCTTTTGTTTGAGGTGGGATCTCACTCTGTTGCCCAGGCTGGAGTGTAATGGTGCAATGTCAGCTCTCTGTAGCCTTGACCTCCCAGGCTCAAGTGATCCTCCCACCTCGGCCTCCCGAGTATCTGGGACCACAGGCACATGCCACCACACCTGGCTGATTTTTAAATTTTTTTGTAGAGCTAGGGTCTTGCCATGTCTCCCAGGACAGTTTCAAACTCCTGGCATCAAACTATCCTCCCACCTCAGCCTCTGAAAGTACAGGAATACAGGTGTGAGCCACCATGCCCAGCCAGGGGCTCTCTTCTGAGCAACATGGAGCCACACACAGCTCCTGCCAGAGCTCTCCCCTGAGCCGGCTGCTGGGGCCACCCCCTGTAGACATGGAGGAAGGCTGATTTGGGGCTGGCACAACTGCTGAAGTGCATGGGGACCCTCGGCCTGCACCTGGAACCCTGAACCCAGAGCTCTGTGGGAGTGGGGCCTGCTGAGGGCTGGGTGATGTTTGAGCTCTGTGATCATGCAGGCTCTTGTTGGTAACACTGTGAACCCTCATGAAGCCAACACCCCAGACAGGCCTCAGGGGCTGCTCCCTCTCGTCAGAGAACAGGTGAGCGTAGGGAGGAACTGGTGTGTCCCCATGGCAGCACTGCTGTCTCGTTTTGTCCACTTGGGGGCCACAACCCAGCATGAAGGGACGCGGGTAGGGGATGGTCGGGACACTCAGTAGGAATTTGCCTCCTCTTGCAGGTCTCAGGCTCTGTGCACAGCCCTGGGCCAGGTGAACATCCCCCTGCTTCTCTGACATTGATGGACAAAGTCAGGCTGTCCCCAAAAGCCCACCCAGGACAGCACAAACCTGAGCCCATCCGCGGTGGGAATAAACCCACGAGGGCCTCATCTGGGATACCTGGACACCTGCTGGCCGTGTTGAGGCCAACGGTCCAAGAAGCTTCTGCAGGGGCTGCCCGGCCCCAGCCACCTGCCCAAGGATAGGGGCCACCTGCAGCATGGCCTGGCCTGGGACAGCGTTGAGCAATCTCTGGGGAGCAAGGGACTGTTGCCCCCAGCTGCTTGCAGAGGGGCAGGACACCCTGAGTGCTGGAGAGACCAGGCCACCTCCCAGCCTTTGCCCCCAGCTCCAATCTGAACACCAAAAGGAGTTTCTCAGCAGCAGATTTGTTTTCCTAGGGCGATTTTCCGGGTTGGAAGGACACATTTTCTTTTTCTTTTTCTTTTTTTTTTTTGAGACGGAGTCTCGCTCTGTCCCCCAGGCTGGAGTGCAGTGACGCAATCTCGGCTCACTGCAAGCTCCGCCTCCCGAGTTCACGCCATTCTCCTGCCTCAGCCTCCCGAGTAGCTGGGACTACAGGCACCCGCCATCACGCGCAGCTAATTTTTTTGTATTTTTAGTGGAGACAGGGTTTCACCGTGTTAGCCAGGATGGTCTCTATCTCCTGACCTCGTGATCCACCCGCCTTGTACTCCCAAAGTGCTGGGATTAGCCGCCGCGTCCAGCTAAGGGACACATTTTCTGGGGGGCAGGTGATGAGTGTCAGGGACCTCACCCTCTCCACGGGCAGCACAGCCCTGCGGGCAACCCCACCAGAATGGGGAGAGGGTGCCACCTGCTGGCACCCCCATGGCCATGTAGGTCCCCTGGGAGAACCCTGGATTTTCAGGGGTCAGACAGGCTGCCTGTCCCTAAGGGGACCCCTGGGCCCCAAGGCGCCCGCTTTGGGAGTGGGGCAGGGAGTGGGGGCAGCATGTCCTGTCCTGCCCTGCAAACTGATTAGCACCCTTAGTTGAAAAACTGGCCTAATGGCCTGCGGGGAAGCTCGGCATACAAGGACCCAGCGACCCAACACCCTGAGTAGGGGCCGTGGGGCCCAGCAAGAGAGGGAGGCCGGCAGCCGGGCCCCCCACAGCCCTCCCGTTACTACTCCTCCCCCGACTGACCACCCCAGCCTGGCTAATTTTTAACTTTTTTTGGTAGTAGATAGGTTCTACTCCAGCAGCTGAGTGGCCTTCAGGGTTGAGTTTGGTGCCACTGGACTCGGCTGTGCCTCTGTCAGTCCCCTGGCCGGGCCCAAAGTGCCCCATGGGCCCCCCTTAAACAGAACTGCTTCGAGGTTCGGAAGCAGCTCCGGACTGGAAGCCTGCAGCTGCTGGGCCCTGCTGGCTGGGTGGGGGGTCCCTGGAGGGGATGTAGAAATGAGGGGTGCGGCAAGCTGGGAGGGCTTGCTGGGGACTCTGATGGCCCCGCCCTCCCCTGCTGTTCTTCGGGAGCACAGCAGGGGCATGGGCGGGGTGCCCCAAGTGCGTGCCTGCCCCCTGCCAGCCAGGGTGGGGTACTTGGTGGTGCCTGGAGACCCTTCCCCTGCTCTGTCCCCCACAGCCCCTCAGGGCCTAGCAGGGTGGAGCGCCCCAGGTGTGTGCCCCACCCCATCCTGCCCACAGCAGGGCCGGGAGGGGGGGGCCGGGGGGCGGGGCATCATACAGGTGAGGCCCCTGGTGAGTGCTGGGGCTGCGCAGGGCTCTGAAGCTTCCAGGGAGGAGCCCGCACAGACGCCTCAGGGTTTCTCTGGCAACAACGTCCCTCCCCTCCCCGGAGGCACCAGCTCCCAGGGTTCTTGTGTGCTCAGGGCAGTGGCCTTTGAGTCACAGGTGCCTCCCATGACGGACAGGGAGGCCTGGGCCTTCCAGCGGGTGAGTAAGGGGCTTCTACCTGAGCCCCACCCAGTCCTTCCCAAGCACCAGCAGAGGGGCCTGGGGCTGGAGAGCCAGCAGGGTTGATGGGTGGGGCTGAAAGGGCACAGACCGGTGAGGAGGGGCTTAGACTTGCCTTTTCCAGGAACTTAGCGGGGAGAGACCAGCCCACACTCCTCCATCCAGCTCCCCTGGGTAGGGGAGGGAGTCTTCCCACCTAGGGGCTCCCTCTGAGGGCTTGGGGCCTCCTCAGAGGCAAAGCCAGGCTATCTCCAGGAGAGGAATTTCTCCTTCCCCACCCACTGGGCTGCCCCGCCTCTGGGCTCAGGTCCCACGTGGGGCCCTGGGATGAAGTCGTCATGTAATGAACTCAGTTTCCCCATCTGTGAAATGGGGATAAACACTGCCCAGCCCCCGATGGCTGATGCCTGGTCCTGCATTTGGTCTTGCTGGGCAGCGTGTGGTAGAGGTGGAGGCAGCCGGCTGACAGAGGCTCACCACTGTACCCCCACAAAGGGGGCCCAACTGACCGTTCTGCACCTCAAGGCGGGGATGCTGTGGCTCCTCTCCTGGCGGCATCCCATGCCGGCCGCTGCCGGGTCCCAGGCTCCACAGCTGCATGGTTGCCTGGGAAACATGCTGGGCACAGGGCTGGGTGCCCGGGCCACGCAGGCTTGGGAGATGTTGCTATCCACAGCGGCCCTGGGGGGTGCCGGGCGGCCTGCTGCGGGGACTGCCGCCCTCACGCTTTGCTGCTGTGGCTGTGGCCTCTCCTTGGTGGGGGTGGACGGTGTCTCCCAGCAGCTCTGAGCCACCCGTGTGTGCTGTAGGCCGGGGCCTTTTATTAGGGGCTGCCTCACCACACTTGGCGGCTGGCCGAGGGCGTTGCAGGGGCTGGGGCCCAGAGGGTGGGGGGTGCCGGCAGCTGTGACGCCGGGTCCTACCTGTCACTCCTCTGAGGGCCACTCTCCCTGTGATTTCTCTCCACCTCATCTCACCCCTTTCAGAGTTTCCGTCTGCCTTCCCCCATGGCACCCTCCCCTAGGGTCTTCACAAATCACTGGCTGTTGTGCCACTTCCTTCCCACCCTTGCATCTGCCACCTCCATGTGGCCCAGTCCCCCCGTGCCCGGCCGAGTCCCAGGGGAGTGGTTGGTGTCTAGAGCTGTCTACAGCATCATGGGGTAGCCAAAGCTGGAGGGGCAGGTGCCTGGACTCAGTCACCCTAGCAGCCTGGGCTGGCCTTGCCTGCCCTGCAGACCCGGGCAGGCGTGTGTGTGTGTTGTATGTGAATGTGTGTACAGTGTGTGTTGTCTGGGTATTCGCATTGTGTGATGTGTGCATGTGGAATATATGTGATGTGTGGTCTGTGTATTGTGTGCCTGTGTGTGTTGTGTATCTCGTGTGTGTGCATGGTGTGTGTGTGATGTGTGTATCTGTTGTGTGTGCACACTGTGTGTCTGTGTATCTGTGTGTGTTGTGTTTGTGTGTCTCTGTATGTGTTTGTGTGTGGTGTGTGTGCACTGTGTGTGTATCTGTGTATTATGTGCGTTGTGTGTCTGTGTGTTGTGTTTGTGTATGGTGTGTGTACTGCGTGTGTATGTATCTGTGTGTGTTGTGTTTGTGTGTCTGTGTGTTTTTGTGTGGTGTGTGTGTACTGTGTGTATCTGTGTGTTTTGTGCGTTGTGTGTGTTGTGTTTGTGTGTGGTGTGTGCACTGTATCTGTGTGTTGTGTTTGTGTGTGTATGTGTTTGTGTGTGGTGTGTGTGCACCGCGTGTGTATGTATCTGTGTGTGTTGTGTGTCTATGTGTGTGTCGTATTTGTGTGGGTGTGTGTGCTGTGTGTTGAATATCACAGGGGGCATGTGCTTTTGGGTGTATGGGTCCCCAGGTGCCCAGGCGTCCTCGTCCCCTGCGGGTAATTTCCCCGCACCTGGGTCAGCCCCCGGAGAGCTGGCGCTGCTGGAAGGGCTTCTCTTGGGACGCTGGAAACCTGCCCCTTTCCTTGATGCCTGGTGGCCTCAGGGCATGGCTGAGGGTGGCTGGAGCCCCTGGCCAGGGTGCAGGGCCAGCCTGGTGGGTCTGCTGCCGGGGGCCACTGCTTGGCACCCAGGGCTGGGGCTGAGGACGTGGAGGCTGGGTGCCACGCTGGGTGCCATGCTCACGTCCAGGCCTGTGCTCGGCTGCCGTGGCTGCGGAGGGCTCTGTGGTCTCCAGCCCTGGGCCCCGTGAGGCAGGGGCGTGGCGGGCACCTCTCCTTCACGGCCTACTGGCTCCATCCCCCGGGCCTGCTTGGGCCTGCCCGGGGTTTGCTTTTCTAGGGCGAGGCGGTGCCAAGTAAACACCGTCACTAGTTAGAGCAGAGCTGCCACCAGCTTCCAGGAGGAAACCCCCCACCCTGCCACCCACCCAGCCCCGCCAGCCAAGACCGCAGCAGTAGTGCGGCATATGCCACAGGCTGGAGAGCCAACAGGCTTCCACGGCGGCAGCTGGCTGCGCTTGCCGTGGGAGGTGCCACCTGCAGGCTACACCTGTACGGAGCTGGGCAGAGGTGTGTGGTGTGTGGTGGTGTGTGTGTTGTGTGTGTTGTGTGGTGTGCGTGTTGTCTCTGTGTGTTGTGTACATTGCCTGCACGTGTGATGTGTGTGTGTTATGTGTTTTTTCCATGTATTGTGTGTCCGGTGTGTGTTTGTGTGTGTAATGTGTGTATAATGGATGTTGTCAGTGTGTGAGATGTGTGTTGTCTGTGTTGTGTGTTCTGTGTATTGTGTGTGTAATGTGTGTTGTGTGTCTGTGTGTGATGTGTGTATAATATGGATGTGATGTGTGTTTGTGTGTGTGCATGATGTTGTCTATGTGCAATGTGTGTTGAGTGTCTGTGAGTTTGTGTGTCTGCATGTGGTGTGTGTGTCTGTGTGATGTGTGTTGTGTGTATGTTTGATATGTGTTTGTGAGTGTTGTGTGTGGTGCGTGTGTTGTCTGTGTGTTATGTGTGTAATGTGTGTCTGTGTTGTGCATTTGTGTGTGGTGTGTGTGTTGTCTGTGTGTTATGTGTGATGTGTATTGTCTGTGTATTGTGTTTGTATGAAGTGTGTGTATTGTGTGATGTATGTGGTTTCTGTGTGTTGTCTGTGTATTGTGTGTGTGATGTGTATTGTCTGTGTGTTGTTTGTGTGTTGTCTGTGTGTTGTGTGTGGTGTGTTTCTGTGTGTTGTGTGCATGATGTGTATTGTCTGTGTTGTGTGTCTGTGTGTGTTGTGTGATGTATGTGGTGTGTTTCTGTGTATTGTGTGTAATGTGTGTTGTCAGTGTGAAGTGTGTGTGTGTCTGTGTGTTATGTGATGAGTGTGGTGTGTGTTTCTGTGTGTTGTGTGTGTTGTCTGTGTATCGTGTATGTGTGACGTGTATTGTCTGTGTGTTGTGTGTCTGTGTTGTGTGATGTGTGTGGTGTGCGTTTCTGTGTATTGTGTGATATGTGTTGTCTGTGTTGTGTGTATGAAGTGTGTGTTGTGTGTCTGTTGTGTGATGTGTGTGGTGTGTGTTTCTGTGTATTGTGTGTGTGATATGTGTTGTCTGTGTTGTGTGTGAAGTATTGTGTGTGCATTGTGTGATGTGTATAGTGTGTGTTTCTGTGTATTGTGATATGTGTTGTCTGTGTTGTGTGTGTGAAGTGTATTGTGTGTGCGTTGTGTGGTGTGTGGTGTGTGTTTCTGTGTGTTGTGTGTGTTGTGTGTCTATGTGAAGTGTGTTGTCTGTGTATTGTGTGTGTGATGTGGATTGTCCTTGTGTTGTGTGTCTGTGTGTGTTGTGTGATGTGTATGGTGTGTGTTTCTGTGTGTTGTGTTTCTGTGTGTTGTGTGTCTGTGTGTGTTGTGTGATGTGTGGTGTGTCTGTGTGTTGTGTGTGGTGTATGTCTGTGTAGTGTGTGTGAGATGTGTGTGTTGTGCATTGTGTATGGCATGTGGTGTGTGTGTTGCGTGTCTGTGTGTGATGTGTGTTTGTGTGTGTTGTGTGGTGTGGTGTGTGTTGTATGTCTGTATTGTGTGTGCTGTGTGTATGGTGTGTGTTGTGTGGTACATGCAGTGTGTGTGTGCTTTGTGTGTGGTGTGCGTGTTGTGTGTGTGCTTTATTGTGTGTGGTGTGTGTGTGCATGTGTATTGTGTGTGGTGCATGTAGTATGTGTGGTGTGTGTGTACTTTTATGTGTTGTGTGTGTGTCGTGTGTGTGTGTGTGCTGTGTGTTGTGTGTCACGGGGAGGCATGTGCTTTTGGGTGTGCGGAGCCCACAGTGCCCAGGCATCCTCGTCCCCTGCGCGTCATTTCCCTGCACCTGGGTCACCCCTGGGAGCTGGTGCTGCTGGGAGGGCTTCTCCTGGGCCCTGGAAACCTGTCTTTTTCCTTTCCTGGGCGCGGAGCTGCCCTTTGAGGACAGAGGTGCCGTCTTGGTCCCTCCCTGGCCTCCTTTCTTCCCCCGCCCCAGCCCCAGGGTGAGCACTGTGTACTCCACGTGTCTTCTGATCCCCAGGAGCCCTAGCAGCCAGGGCTGACTCTCTGCCCACTTTACAGAGGGCAAGACTCGTGTCCAGCGGGTTGAACGACTGGCCCGCCATCACCGGCCTCAGAGACAGCCGCGTGTCTGGGCCAGTCACGGCTCTTGGCCTCTGGGCCCCACCGTTGCTGGGAAGGGGAGGTGTGTGGCTGTTCTGTGGGGTTTTCATCCCAGCCCCTCCCAGCCGAGGAGCCATCCCCATGCAGTGGCTCTGAGTGGTGCTGGGACCCCAGGCGGCTGCTGCTCTTTCCTGGCCTTGGGGACATGGAAGGTGTAGGACAGCTTGGCACGCCCGGCCTTCTGACCCTGCTGGGACCCTGGACACATGACTTAGGCTGAGCCTCATCCGCTGGTTAAGTGGGGGTAGCACCTGCTTTTCTCTGGTGGGATTGCCCTGAGACGACGTAAGATAAGTCATCAAGCATTTGCCACGGCGCGTGGTGCACTGGGGGCCCTGGAACGCTCTTCCAGCGATAAGCATCTGCACGCCAGTGTGTGCCATGGGCAAGGCTACTTCCTGCCCTCAGGGGACCGTCCCCCCAGGGAGGGAGGCTCAGGAGGGGTGGCAGAGGTCCCAGGAGGGGAACTGCATGTGCCTCACTGAGCCGGACTGGAGCATGGTGGGCGGAGGTGGAGAGAGCAGTGCGGCTGTGGAGGGGCCAGGAGCCGAGGTGCAGGGTCTGAATGGGTACGGACCCAGCTAGGCCCGGAGTAGGGTGGGGATGTGGCTGGCTGGGCCTGGCTGCAGGGCTCCCATGCTGCTGGGGACAGGGGGGGCCTGGCCTACCCAGGGGATATCCCTTGACTCAGGCTGCAGCCTCTGCCCAGTGGCCTTCTCGGAGCCTTGCTGCTCCTGTCCACCCCATGCAGAGTAGCCCCAAGCCTCGTACCCCAGCAGGCGTGAGTCTCCTGGGGGCAGCGCAGGGGCGCCAGCCGGTGCAGGCTGCGAGCGGTCCCCGTGGCATGGACAACATCGGCAGAGGGTCCTGGACAGGTGGACCCGCCTTCGGGAGCTGACGTGTGTCTCCTGATTCAGAGCTGCGTCTGGAAGCCTCAGCTGGTGACCGGGCCAGGGAGGCAGATGCTCCGCTGTCCCCCAGGGCGGGTGGGGAGAAGAAGGAAGGAAGCCGGTGGTGGGGGCAACTCGCAGGACCTCGCGATGCTCTGCTCGCTGGGTTTGCTTTTCCGTTCCCAGGCATTTGCTGCCATGGTTTTGTTCCTAGTCACAGCAACGCATTTCCATGGCTGTGCCGCTGCATTTATGATGCACCTTCTTCCAGAGCCTCCAGGCAGCTGCTGAGTGGCTGGGTGGTTTTCCTGCTCGTGGGAGAAAGGCAGCCACCAGACTTGGCCTCTTCTGCTCAGGAGGACCCTGCCCCTGTCCCTTCATGGGAGCAGGGCTGAGAGCCCAGGGCCACAGCTGATTTGGGAGCCTGAAGGCCTGGCAGGGAGGTGGCAACCCGTCAGCAGGGGGGCCAGGCCTGTGCACCACTTGGATGGCCCTGGGAAGCAGAGGCTGCAGAGGGGTCCCTGGGCAGGGCGAGGCTCTGTAGGAATGGAAGGGGGCTGGAAGGGGAGCTGCCTTCTGGGTGCCTGAGAGCCATCCAGGCTCTGAGGGTGGGGGGACCCTGTGGTCACACCGCTGGTTCCCTGAAGCTCCCTGTAACATCCCAGACATGTTCTGGGCATAACAGCCCGAGGCTCATCCTTGTCCCTGCCTCATCACAGGAAAGGGCTCATGCCCTGGCGCTAGGAGGGTGCAGACAGGCCAGGTGGGGCTGGAGGTGGCCGCACCTCACATTACACGCAGGGCCTGCCTGTCTTTGGATGGCTCCTCTCTCCCTCCCTTCCGAGGCTGCTGGTGGCTCAGCCTCTGTGCCCTGGATGCCCGTGGCTGTGCCTGCCGGTAGCCAGGGCCCCGTTTGGCTTGGAATCTCCCCTGGGCCCCGTGCCTATGTGGGGCTGGGCTTGGGCGGTGTCTCCAGGCGTTTGCCTGGCGGTTCCAGAGGACAGGTTGTATAGAGTGAGCCTGGAGGAGGGCCCTCCATCCTTCATGCCTTCCTAGACTTAAGAGGTCTTTTGCTGCAGACCTCCCTTCTCTGGGGCCACTTGGGAAGGGTCACCTTAAGGGCCATTCCTGGAACAAATCCGTGCTCATGATCACCGCAGCTCTGTGCCACTGCCACCTCCCGCACGGATGGACTCACCAGGGGCTCACAATGGTGAGCAGGGGGGTAGGGGGTAGTCCCCAGGGTCCAAGGTGGCACTGCCAGTGGGGGTGGGGAAGGAGCTGGGAGGGAACTGGGATCTGAGTCTGAGTTCCCCCTCAGGGACTGCAGAACCATGTCCTCCCCACCACACTGCCGTGTCACGGACCCACTGGGATGTGCAGGGGCCGAGGAGGCCAGCGGGGGCTCCTGACCTGGGGCAGCACCTGGCATCTCTGCCACTGTCACTGTGGGCAAAGGGTGTCTTCTGGCCTGCACCAGGGTGAGCCCAGAAGCCAGCGCCCCTTCCCCTGCCCAGCCCCATGGAACTGAGAGATGGTGGCTGATGTGTTTCTGTTGGGGTGTCTGGGCTGGGCCCCACAGCTGCTGGGACCTCTGTGCCTCAGACTGAATTGAACCTGACCCTGACCTGGGGTTAGGCCCCACCCCCACCAACCAGAAACTTGCCCAACACTGACCCCACAAGCCCAGCCCGGCCCCATTCCCTCCCTGCATGTCATTCTGGGCCTGGGCGGACTGGGTGGGGCGCCGCTGAGAGCCCCATCAGGAGCTGAAGGCCAGAGGCTCTGTCGCTGAGTGACAAGGTTATTATGCTGTCACGGGGCCAGCCGGAACTCTCCCCCACCCCACCAAGAGACAGCTCATTAGGAAGGCCCCCAGCTGTGGCCAGCCCAGGGCCGGGCTGCCCACCGTGCCAGCCCAGTTTCAATGACCCACCTGAGGGTTTCCATCGTGGGCCAGGGGACCGGCGCAGGCGGGCATCCGGAGCCAGGCAGTGGCCAGCCCATCCCGGGCAGGGTCATAGGTGGGGCTGCAGGCCTTGAAGCCGCCATGTGAAGGCAGCAGCGACCCCAGGCAGGGCGGGCCAGGTTGACCTTGCACCTGCTCTCCCCTCGGCCCTGCGGCCATGCCGACCCTGGTCGTGGGCACGCCGCCCACCTGCCTGGGGGACACACCTCAGCCCCGCCACAAGAACAGCCAGAGGCAGGGCCCCTTCTCCCATGGGGCCCCAGGGAGAGCAGCCGACTGGGAGGCTGTTGCCAAGCCCAGGTAGCATCTGCGTGGACTCAGGCGGGGGGCTGCACTGCTGGCAGGTGCCATGCCTGCCCCTGGAGGCAGCGGCTCTGTGGGAGGTACAAGGGCGTGGGGTCAGAGTGACATGCCTGCCTCTGCACGTGCCTTTGGGCAGGCAGCCCGGCCTCTCTGAGACTCAGTTTCTCCATCTGTAAATTGGGTCGATCACATTACCTACCTCAGAGGGGTGTGGTCAGGGCTTGAGAGAGAATGCTGGGGCTGTCCTCCAGGTGGGGTGTATTCCAGGCCCTCCTTTCCACCTCCAGTCTGTGGAGCAGGAATGCCCGGGGAGGTGGGGCCAGTCTGAGCGGCTCTGCTCGGCACCTCTGCGCCTGCATGTCTGACCAGCATGTCTGCCGTTCCCTCCCAGGCTCTGCGCACCTGCAGCTGAGGATGACGTGGCAGCCCTGAGGTGGCCCGGGCCCTCCCAGCAGCCAGACCCACCCTGGGCGGCTCCCCACGTGGTCGGGTCTGAGGACCTCGAGGAATCAGGCCCCTGGGGGAAGGCGTGCAGCCTGCCCATGTGGTCCACAGGCCCGGAGGCTAGGGATGGGGACAGCTCGGTGTCATCGGGCCGCCTCTCGTGCTCTTCGGGGGGCCACGACGTGTGTGTGTCCTGGAAGGAGAGGCCACCCCAGGTGTTGGGGCCCCAGCGGAGGCCCAGAAAGAGTGACCCGCGGCTGGAGCAGCTGAGAGACAAGATCCGGGCCCAGGCGTGGCAGCAGGGGAGCTGTGCGTCCCTGGGCACCTCAGCCCCCTCCAGCGCCTCCAGACTCCACAAAGCCTCCACGCTGGCGCTTAGGAGGAAAACCCAAGAGGCAAAAAATCCCCCTCCAGCCCCTGAATGCTCAGGTCAGTGGCCACTTTGCCAGAGAGTGGCAGGAGGGCTGCGAGGCTGTCGGGAGGGTGGGGAGCGGGCAGGATCGGGCTGTGCTGGACACGTGGTGGGGGCCAGCCGGGTGTATGCAGCGTGCCCCCAGGGTGGGGATTAGGAGTCATGAAGGGGTGCTTCTGAGCTGGGTCCATGATGAGGATCCCTCCATGGAGACGGCAGGGGAGCGGTGGAGATGCCAGCGCCCAGGAGGGAGGGGCACACAGGGCCTGTGGCGCTGGAAGAGGGGGCCTGGTCCCTGGACCTAGAGTCTGTGCCTTTGTCCCTGTAGCCTTGGGGGGCTGCATGGTCAGATTTGTGGGGACTTAGGTCAGGAGCGCCCTAAAAAGTCAGCCTGGGATTTGGAAAGTCTGGCAGCTTCCCTCCTGCAGGGACAGGGGGTGGGAGTGTGGTGGGGGGGTCTTGTCCTTGGAAGGGTCAGGGGTGGGAGGGGTAACTAAAGAAGTTTGGAAACAGCTTCCCTGTTGGAGTGATGTTGAGAGCCAGTCCTGTGGATTCTCTGTGTCCAGGTATTTAACTCTTTTCCTAAGAAAACAGGGAAGATGTTTTCCTCCTTTAATTTTATATTTATTTTTTATTTTTTTGAGATGGAGTCTCGCTCTGTCACCCAGGCTGGAGTGCAATGGTGCAATCTCATTGCAGGTTCAAGCAATTCTCCTTCCCCAGCCTCCCGAGTAGCTGGGATTACAGGCACCCGTCACTATGCCTGGCTAATTTTCGAATTTTTAGTAGAGATGGGGTTTCACCATGTTGGCCAGGCTGGCCTCAAAATCCTGACCTCATGATCTGCCCGCCTCAGCCTCCCAAAGTGCTGGGATTATAAGTGTGAGCCACGGTGCCCAGCCTCCTCTATTTTTAAGATAACTTCTGATTAAAAAAATATATAGTCCGGGAGCAGTGGCTGATGCCTGTAATCCCAGCACTTTGTGAAGCTGAGGCGGGCAGATCACGAGGTCTGGAGATCGAGACCATCCTGGCTAACATGGTAAAACCCCGTCTCTACTAAAAATACAAAAAAAACTAGCCGGGCGTGGTGGCGGGCGCCTGTAGTCCCAGCTACTCGGGAGGCTGAGGCAGGAGAATGGCGTGAATCCAGGAGGTGGAGCTTGCAGTGAGTCGAGACTGCGCCACTGCACTCCAGCCTGGGCGACAGAGCAAGACTCCGTCTCAAAAAAAAAAAAAAAAAAAAGTAACGTATGCATAACATAAAATGTACCATCTTCACCATTTTCAAGTGCATGATTCCATGTCACTGAGCACATTCACGGTCCTGCAGCCACCACCCTCCGTCTCCAGAACTCGCCATCTTCCCAAACTGAAGCTCTGTCCCCATGAAACACTCACCCCCGTCCCCTCCCAGCCCCAGGACCCCTCGTCCTACTTCCTGTGTCTGTAGCTCTGACAACTCTGGGGACTTCCTATCGGTGGAGTCACATAGAATTTGTCCTTTTGTGACTTTGTTTTTTTAAGGCAGTGCATGTTTTCGTAGCGGTGAGAGGTATAATAAGCACAAAGAATGAATAAAATGGAATAAAAATCATTCCAATTCCCCATGTACCTTCCTCCCCCAACCTGCCTGAGCGAATACTTTGGGGTGCACCCCTCTAAGTCGTTACTTCCCTTTGCAAGAACAGGAGTTGAAGCCCGTACTGTGGTACCTCCTTCCTGGTGCTACGTGGTCCACCCAGGGCACAGCATGAGGGCGCACAGGGCCTGGCTCACTGCTGGTGGCTCCGCAGAGCCACTGCCAGAGGCGTTTCTGTGTGAGATGCCTGCGTCGTGCCAAGCGCTGGTGCAGCTCCTGATGGGCCCCATTGGATGCATTCTCAGGCCTGGAACATTGGTCAGATGTGCTATTCAAAGGTTTTTGAGGCTGGGCGCGGTGGCTCACGCCTGTAATCCCAGCACTTTGGGAGGCTGAGGTGGGCAGATCACGTGAGGTCAGGAGTTCGAGACTAGCCTGGCCAACATGATGAAACCCCGTCTCTACTAAAAATACAAAAAAATTAGCCAGGTGTTGTGGCAGGCGTCTGTAATTCCAGCTACTCGGGAGGCTGAGGTAGGAGAATCGCTTGAATCTGGGAGGTGGAGGTTGCAGTGAGCTGAGATCACACCACTGCACTCCAGCCTGGGCGACAGAGCTAGTCTCCGCCTCAGAAAAAAAAAAAAAATCTTTTGAAATACAAAAATTAGCCAAGCGTGGTGGCCAGCACCTGTAGGCCCAGCTACTCGGGAGGCTGAGGCAGGAGACTCGCTTGAACCCAGGAGGCGGAGGTTGTAGTGAGCTGAGATTGCACCATTGCACTCCAGCTTCGGTGACAGAGTGAGACCCTGTCTCAAGTAAATAAATAAATAAAGGCTCTTGAGCTGCTGCCAAACTGGAACCTTTTCTTGGAAATTCTTTGCGGATCTCTCTTCTCACACTGCCTTCTTCTTTTCACCCTGTTCCAGGTTTCAGCATCTTGAGTGCAGCTGAGCGCAGAGTTGAAGCCAAGGCATCCCATGGCCAGGGGCGCGAGCTCTCCAGGGTCTCCCAGCACCAGGTTCCTGGTGAGCGGCTCTGCGGCGACTGCCCTGGTGCTCCGGGTTGGATGCTCAGGCCATGATGGGGGCAGCACATGCTGGGCCACCCTCACAGACAAAGACACTGAGGGTCAGGGAGGACCCCACCTGGAAAGAGGCCAAGGGGGGATTTGGAGCCAGACTGCCATTCTCCGGAGCCTGTATTCTAACCCTCTGCCTCTCCAGTGGGGCAGGATCCAGGCAGGCCCTGCAGGGCAGGGGAGCTGAGCAGGGGCGTTTTTTGTTGTTGTTGTTGTTGGTTTGTTTGTTTTTGCTGAGAGATCTCCTGCACAAAACAGGCAAGGAGTTTTCTGTGTGGCTGCATGCCAGCCACAGGGAGTGGGTCTGGGGCCCTCCAGGTCCCTGCCAGCTCCTGGGCTCGCTTTTCCGTCTTGTAGATGGGAGGCACTGCCCCCCCAGCCCACAGATAGGGAAACGCTGAACCATTGGCGGGCTTCCAGGCCCGTGAGGAAGGAGCTGGGGCCAAGGGCCCCACCAGGTTTTTGCTCACTCATTTGCTCAACAAATGGAAGGGGTAGGATGGAGAGGGCAGGAGCTGCTGCTGGGGGCTGGAGGATGTGGCCTTCATCCCGGGCAATGGGAACCATTAAGGTCTAGGCGGGGAACGGCCGTGAGCTGGGCTTGGGCAGGCTCACTCTGCTGCTGGGGCAAAATGGATGCAGGAGGCTCTCTCGAGTCCAGAGACAGGCAGACGCCGGCAAGATTCCTCAGGCCCAGAATGAAGGATGGGGAGCTTGGGAGCGGAGGCGTTTCGGGCTCAGCACAGGGAATCATGTGCGTTTTTGTGGGCACAGTTGCTGCCCATCCCAGCGGTGCAGTGCCGGCCGGGTGGGTCCAGGTTGGTGGTTTCTCCATGAGATCTGGTTGGGCAGCAGCCACAGGCAGGCATTTGGGTGTGTCCCTCCCATGTGGTGTGTGAGCCAGTGCAGACGTGGGTGGGGTCCAGGGCTGGCCCCTTGGAGAGCAGGGGACAGAGCCATCTCCCTGACCCCACAGTTGCCGGGGAACTCCTGTCCGTCCAGATCCAGTTCCGCCTGAGCCCCGTGATCAGCGCCACTTTGTTCCTCCCTCCTCCGCCTTCCAGGGGGACCCCAATGGCATCAGCTTGGTGACCACTTTCTCTGCCCCTGCCCCAGGTCAAGTTTAGGGTCCAGCAATGGGTCACTCAGGGACCTCAACCACCCCATCCTATCAGTCACCGGCTCCTGGCAGCCTCGTTTTCATGCTCCGAGTTTGAGAACTCTCCAGAAGCAGGCATGGAGGAGGCCTTTTTTAAAGTGCCCAGTTCAGAGGCGCTGAGCACATTCATAGCACTGTGCAGCCACTGCCAGCCTCCGTTTCTAGAACTTTCCATCTTCCCAAACTGAAGCTCTGTCCCCACTTACTCTCCATCCCTCTCCCCCAGCCCCTGGCACCTACCTTCCTACTTCCTGTCTCTATGGACCTAGTGACTCTGGGGACCGCATAGAGTGGGATCACAGTCTGTGTCCCTTGCAGAGGACCTGGCTCTTGAGGCTCCTCCTGCCAGCAGAGTTGGGGCCTGGAAAACCAAGAGACAGGCCCAGCCTGGACCGAGTGGCGTTTGGAGGCCCAGACGCCTTTGGGCCAGGGTCCTCTTCTGTGGTTCCCCACCCATGGGGACGAGGCAGGTTCTCGCATGGCGGCTTCCCAGATACTCCCCCACCCCAGCTGTGCAGAGACTAAAGGAAGTCGGAGGCAGGGAAAGATGACCAGCCAGCCTCTGGAGCCGGGCCCTCTCGGTGGCCGCTGCACTCGCTGCGGGACTTTGAACAAACTCCGCCCCCTCGGGCTCTCCATCTCCTCCCCATCAGCAGAGGGGTCCACCCCGTGGTGCCAAGGCCCCCCCAGGTCTGGCCCTCACTCCTCCTGGCCCTGGTCCCAGAGATGTTCAGTCCGGCCGCTGCCACTCTGTGCATTCACTTGGGGCCTGGCCCGTCCAGTCATTCATTCAGTCAGCAAACAGTCCTGAGTGCCCATGGCCCGGGCCCCCAGCTGGGTGCTGGATTCAGAGATGAGAAACTGGTTCCTGTCCTCAGGACCTCTGGGCCTGGAGGGGAGGCCACCAGACACTCGGGAGGGAATTTGAGTAGGTATGCCTGCCTCTCTAAGGAGGAGTCCCCAGCGGCAGTCCCCAGGCAGAGCACTGCAGGGGACGTGACAGTCAGACTGTGCCCTGTCCCCAGCGTTAGCTCCCTCCCTGGCTCTCGCCAAGCAGGGAGCAGGACTGGCAACGTGTATGGCTCTAGGGACTATGTTTGCACAGGACCCCGGGGTAGCCACGTGGGGGGCCCGTGTGTCACTTTACTGCTCACCCTCCCTCCCTCCCTTCCTTTCTCTTCCTCACTGAAGTTCTAAGGGAAAAACCCAAAAGGGTCAAAAGTAGTTCTTGCAAAAGAGAGAAGACCCCCAAGTCGCCCTCCCCTAGAAGAGCGGCCAAAGACAAACACAAAGACGAAGGTAAGGTTTGCTATTTTGGGGCCCTGGCACGCTAGGTGCATATGATCCTGGCACACTAGGTAGGCAGATGGCTTTCATTTCTGGGGCTGGGGCTGGGGCTGGCCAGTCGGACTGCCATGTACACAGGGTTCTGCAGGGCACCTGGGATCGGCAGGCCCGGCTGGAGCGTCAGGGCTGGTGTCCCAGGCAACTGGTGACCTTGGCCACCACTGGAGCAGCAGGTGGTTCCTGTCCGGGCAGGGGCGTGTCCCTTGAGACAAAGTGAAAGTCCACCAAACACCAGGCACTATTGTCCTCTCAACACCCAGAGACTGGGCGAGTCTAAGAAAACAGAGCTGTTCAACCACACTGTAGCATGCACTGGCAGCTCACGGTACCCGCAGCTCAGCTCACACCACCCGCAGCTCATGGCACCCGTAGCTCAGGACACCCGCAGCCCATGGCACCCGCAACTCATGGCACCCACAGCCTATGCCACCCACAGCTCACGCCACCCGCAGCTCACGCCACCTGCAGCTCACAGCTCCTCAGAGCAGTAACAGATACTGGCATGTGTGCACATGCAGTGGGCAGCTCAGGGCACGCTTGGCCGAGGGAGCCGTGCTTGCTTTCTTTGTCACACGGTCACATTTAATGAGCAAGCCCAGGGCATCTCCTTCCACCTGCACACTTGGGGGTGGGAAAGGGTCTTCCGCAGACCCCACTCCCTCCGGTAGCTTGGGGACTTTGTGCAGGCACAGGGGGTGTGTGTCAGCCATGTGCTTGCGTTACGATTAATTTCATGCGTGTTTCCCGGAGAGTCCAGTCAGGTAATCCTGTGGGTGGATCCCAGTGGTCATAAAGGAATTTCTGATCCAGGCATCTCCCTGCTGAGGACTGGGCAGAGGTGTCAGTGCCCTGCAGAGACCCAGCAGCCCAGCCTGGGCATGGGTTTCAGAGCTTGCAGGGCGAATCTGACAGCGGCCCCTGCCCTTGAGTGGGTGGGTGGCAGGCAGAGTCCCTCCAGGGCTTCCTTCTGGGGCGTCTTCGAGGTCAGGGGAGTGGCCAGTGCCCGCACTCTGTGAGCTCACTGCAGCCTCCTGGTTCCCCGCCGAGGTTGGCAGTCTTGCTCCCATTTTGTAGATGAGGCAACCGAGGTTCACAGAGTTTCCACAGCCTGCCCGGGGCCGCACAGAGGCAGAGCCTCCCACCCGTCCAGCTCAAGGCCAGTGCTCCTAACCTGGAAGCCCAGCCATGTGCACCTGGGGCCACGCCTGGGCAGCTTGTCAAGGCCACCCTCCAGGCGTGGATTCTGGGGCCACCGAACCACAGGGTTTTGGAGACACCAGCAATAGCCCCCAGGTGGAGTGAACGCCACCCACTAGGCTGAGATTGGCTTTGTGGGACCCTCACTCCAAGTGTGAGCAGTGCCAGCTCGCCGGCCACTCCTGTAATGCTCCATGCCTCAGTTTCTCCACGCTGCGTGCAATCACAGCCCTGGGGCCACGGGGAGGGGCACTGCGTGGCGTGCGTTCTGTCCGTGCCCAGGTGCCTGAGCATCTGTCCCGTGTTGTCAGTTGCCGGCCCCTCTGCTCCTAGGCAGAGCAGCAGCTTCCAGCCGAGAGTAAACGCCTCTGTGCCCATACCCAGGGAGGACACGTGGGTGAGGTGGGAGCTCAGCGGGGCCAGAGGCCGAGCAGAAGGGGACTGCGATGTAGGGACCCGGGCACCCAGAAGGTTCCAGAAGGCCGTGGAAACATGCGTACAATATAACAATTTTCTGCATGGTCACCCCCTCCCTCCCCCAGGTCTTTGGTTTGTTTTATTTTAATGGCTCTGTTGAAAAATGACCTGCTTTCTGCCTGACACTGGGTCAGAGGGCATGCCACCGGCCGCATTCATCATCGTAAGCACCGTGTCACCCTGACAGTGTTGACCATTAGTTTCTGTCAGTGACGAAGTCACAGCTGGGCTAAGGAGAGATGAGTTTCGGTTCAGAGGTCAGAGCCACAGGACTTGGGAATTGGATGAATTAGAAATTTGCTGTAGTTAACAAAAAATTAAATCACAATAGTTATAAAATATTCATCCATCCAGGCCAAAGGAAAATGAAGCCCGATATTTAATTTCAGATTATATCACCTCACTTTGCATTTTTTATCATAGATTAGGTCGGCCCCAGAACTTTGACAGGGCACTTGGGGACTTCATCCATTTCCACAGATTAAAAATCCTCTCGTAAAAAAATTAATTGCCATTAAACTGCTCAGCGGAAGAAAAAATGTGCCCATCAGGACCCATTTATCGAGCGGGACCCTCTGGCGGGCTAATGGGGAAGTGAGTGGCCAGCGATGGAGGGGCCGGGCGGGCAGGCGGGCAGCCCCTCCCCAGGCGGGTCCCTGGCCCAGCACCCCAGCAAGGGAGAGCAGCTGTAGGGACTAGGATGGAGAAACCCCACCGGGGCTCCCCTCCACGCTGGGTATCCCCCAAAACTCAGCTGTGACCAGTTGGGTCATGCTGGCCTCAACTCCGGCCTTTGACACCACCCTGAGCCAGTGGAATCCTGACCCCCTTCCAGGCCTAACTCCTGCAATGATCGTGACTGCCCTTTCATTCTTGTGGCCCTATGGGAGGTGCTGTGAGATACGCACCCCATTTTACAGATGGGGAAACTGAGGCATGGATAAGTGAAACACTTGCCTGAGGCCCATGGCTGGTGAGTGGCAGAGCCAGACTTAAACCCAGGTCTGAGACTCCTAAGACCACGCCCTAAACCTTCCTCTACCTTGGGGTCCTGTCCTAGACAGTGTATGGCCTTAAGGGGTCCTGCCCTAAAGTGGATGTGGGGCATGGCCTGGGGTCCTGTCCTGGAGAGGCCGTGGCCATGGGAAGCCTGTCCTTGGGGACGTGGCTTTGGGAGGGCATGGCCTGGTGGGTGCAACCATGTAGCCCATTCACCTTCCTGGAGAGGTAGCTTCAGGCCTGTGGCTGATGGCCAGGGGTCAGGGCAGTGTGAGGAGGGTGCCGTGTCTGGGGGTGCTAGGGAAGTCCCTGACTCAGTCCGGGAGCCTGCCCCTGGGTGCTCAGCTCTCTGGATGGTCCCTGCCCAAGGCACTCTCATTTGGCAGAAAGTCCCCCTTCATGGGGGCCAGGGCGAGCCCTGGCTGAGACTCCACAGTGGTCTTGACCCCAGGCCACGGGGTGGAGCCGCCCTGGGCTGGGCCTAAGGAAGGGGCATAGGGGCCAGGGACCCTTGGCATGTGTGGTGTTGGCCCTGCAGAGCCAGGTGGAATAAGCAGTGTGTGTGAGTGAACGTGTGTGTGAGAGCACGTGAGGGTGTGTGTATATGAGCGTGTGAGAGTGTGTGAGTGAGAGCACATGTGAGGGCGTGTGTATATGAGTGTGAGTGTGTGTGTGAGAGCATGTGAGGGCATGTGTATATGAGCATGTGTGAATGTGTGTGGGAGAGCACATGAGGGAGTGTGTATATGAGTGTATGAGTGTGTGTGGTTGTGTGTGAGCGTGTGAGTCAGACAGCATATGAGACTGTGAATGTGTGTGAGAACATGAGTGTGTGGTAGTGTGTGTGAGTGTGAGAGCATGTGTGTCTGTGTGAAAGTGTGTGAGGATGAGACCGTGTGTGAGCATGTCAGTGTGTACAAGTGTGTGTGCATGTGTGAATACGAGTGAGCATGTGAGAGCATGTGACTGTGTGAGCATGTGGGACAGCACGTGAGAGGGCATGCGTGTGACAGAGTGTGAGCATGTGTGAGCGTGCGAGTGCCTGTCAGCATTGGCGTGTGTGTGTGTGAGTCGGTGAGCACGTGAGGGAGTTGTGAGCATGTGTGTGGGAGCGTGTGTGTGGGAGTGTGTGTATGGGCACGTGTGTGACAGTGTGTGAGCATGTGAGTGTGAGTGTGTGAGCATGTGAGCTCAGGGCTGGCCCTGCCTCCGGCCTTTGCCAGGGCCCTCGCAGCTGGGCCCATGGGGCTGGTGGGGCTGGTGTTGGCATCGGTGGCCGTGAGCTGGGCTGTGAAGTGCCACCTGGATGAGCGCCACTCACTGCGTGATGCCATTTGCCCGTGAAGGCTCGTTTGTACTCGGGACGTGGGGCCGTTTGCTGCCGCGATGCCCGGGACTCCCTGTCCTGCCAGCCGGGGAGCCTTCACTGCTGCCCACCCGTGTGACTGCTGGCTCTGCTGGCTTAAAAGCAGGTTAATCTCCTGTGGCTCGGCGCATGTGGCCAGCGGTGACAGGACCTCCCGTGCTACGCGGAGCCCGAGGTGCAGCACGGAGCGGAGGGTGGGGCTGCTGGCTCGTGGTTGTCACTCAGCTGCTGCTGCTGCTCGGCGTTTCTTTCACATGTGCTGTGTGCCCGGCCTGTGCCGAGAGCTTCACCGGCAGAGCTGTGGGGCAGGCCCTGTTGTCCACGCTTTCCTGAAGAGGACTCTGAGGGTCAGGGAGGAGGAGGACTCTGAGGGTCAGGGAGGAAGAGGACTCTGAGGGTCAGGGAGGAAGAGGACTCTGAGGGTCAGGGAAGCCACCTGCCCATGGCCGCCCTGAGACTCAGCCTTGCCCTGTGCAGGCTGAGGGTCCCGCTCTGCCCAACAGGGGCCTGGACATGAGGGATATCCCCCCGGTGCCTTCTGGGAGTGTTGAAGTGGCCTCCTGGGGCTTGCAGAGCCACCAACCTCCCCGTCCGGGCCAGTGCCCAGAAGGCCATGGGGCGCCCAGCTGTGTGTATGTTTTCTCCGTTTAAGATTCGGAGCTGGTTGGTGTTTACGCCTGGAGAAAGGGACAAGCTCTGGTGAGGTCGCTGCTTGGGCCCCCTCCCGTCCTCCGCAGGCACCATAGCAAGGATCCCTCGAGAGACCCGGCTCTCACCGTGGACTTAGGTACCTGTGCCTCTGCCATGGGCTCTGTCCTGCTCTGCTGTGGCATCTGGGGGTGGGCGCAGAGAAGGAGACACCCAGGCTCCAGGCCGCCTGAAAGGAAGAGGTGTTGGCGCCTCTCACAGCAGCCTGCAAACACCCTCCAAACCTGCCACCCATTCAACTGGGGACTTTGGGCAATAAGTGTTTTCAAAGCCTGAGAAAAGGGTTTCTGGCCCTGGGAGGCTCCATCGCCAGTTCCCGGGGCAGGCATGCTGCCGAAGCTCTCTCCTGGGGGCAGGCATGCTGCCGAGGCTCTCTCCTGGCAGGAAGGCAGGATGGGAGCCGGCAGGGGCTCCCCAGACACAGGCGCCCTCCACCTGCGCTTGGCTACCGTGTGCAGAGCGGCGGCTCATCACACAGGCATGGTGCCCACCCTCAGAGGGCTTCTGCCCAGCAGGGGCCCGAGGGCCTCCTCACCGCCCCCACACTCCTTGCCTCCAGCCCGGATGGAGGAGCTGGCTTTGCTCTCCCCTCCGCTCCCCTCCTCACCCCTGACGCTCCTGTCTTTGCAGGAGACAGCGAGAAAGTCATAGCTGCCGAGTGCTCACTGGTTTGTGCCCAGTTTCCCGATGCCACCTCCACCCACAGTGACCAGCAGGTGTCTGGGAACACACCCAGCCTGGCTTCCTTCGACCAGCCAGCGACCATACAGACGGCCATGGCCATCCTACAAGACCTGCGCCAGCAAATCCAGGCTGGGCTGGAGCTGGCCCAGGCCCGCAAGGGAGGGCAAGAGCTCGGGCCATCAAAGCGGAGGCTGCAGGACGTGGCAGGGAGGGGCCGCTGCAGGGACCCCAATGCCCAGAGCTCCTTCTCTAAGAGTCCCTGGGCCATGACAGAGAGGAAGCATCCCTCTTTAGAGAGGGCTAGGAGTTTCCACACCTGGGAGCCCTGGAGCTCCTCCACTGCATGGGAGTCCTGCCCGCAGAGGGCCTGGGGGGCCCAAGGACAGGACCGCTCCTTCCAGAGGCCGGAGAGTCCCCATGAGAGGTTGGGCCACTTCTCCCAGCGGCCCTGGAGTGCACTGGCTGGGCAGGCCTGCAGTCCGCAGAGGGCGTCGGGGAACCAAAGACAGGGCCTCTCCTCCCAGAGGCCTGGGAGCCCCCCTGAAAAGCGGAGCCCCTTCCCCCAGCAGCCCTGGAGTGCTGTAGCCACACAGCCCTGTCCACGGAGGGCCTGGACTGCCTGTGAAAACTGGGAGGACCCTGGCCCCAGACTGTGGAACCCTCTGGAAAGGCCCAGTCCTCCAGCCCAGCGGCCCTGGAGCAGCTCCGGCGTGCAGAGGGCCAGCCCCCAGGGCAAGGGCAGAGGCATCGGCCCCCCAGTCTCGGCTGCCAAGCATGCCCTGCCAAGGCCCACCGGGAGCTTCCCTCAGAACCCACTTGGGAAGCAGAAGGACACACTGCGGCCCTGCCCCAGGTCCCGGGGGCTCCTGGGACCCTCGCACAGCTCCGAGTCCTTGCGGGAGTTCATGCGCCAGAAGGCGCAGGCCCGGCAGCGGCAGGCCCTGGAGGAGAAGGCCTCGGCCCTGCGCACACGGGAGCTGAGGAGCCGGAGGCTGCAGGAGGTCTACCGGCAGCAGAGGGAGGCCGTCCTCGGCAGGGTGGTCCCCGTGGTCTCCCGGACCACCCCTGGCATCGTGACCTTTGTCCCCAGTTCTGCACAGTCCGGGGTACGTGCTGGGGGTGGGTTGGGGGGACTCGGCTCAGCCATGGGCCAGAGGCTTAGGCGCTCAGGTGCTGCCTCCAGCCCCCTGGTGTCCTCCAGGGAGCGGCCGGGCGAGGGCTGCAGCTGGGGGCTGGGGACTTCGTGGCGTCGCTGCCACTGCCTGTAGAAAGCCAGCGCTTCTGTGGATGCCTCCCTGGGGGAGGCCCTGGTGAGGTGCAGGGTCAGACCTGGGCGCCTTTGCCCCTGGGTGCAACGGGGCTCCGGAGGGACCCCCTTGCCTCTCACAGCCCCTGAAGTGGGACCCCGATTCCTGCAAGACTCTGGGGAAGCAGCCTGAGACCCCCAAGGGAGGTCAAGGCCTAGCTCTGAGGCTGAGAGAACGGGGCGTGTGGTCTTCCTGAGTTGGGGGCTCTGATGGCATTGCCCTCTACTTTAGGGCCTGGAAGCCTCCGGGAGCCTGGAGTCCCCAGTGCTGGAATGGAGCAAAGTGACCTCTGGCATGGTGCTGGGGGGCCAGGAAGCCCCAGGCAGGTGGGTGTGAAAGCGCGGGTGCTGCACATGCCGGGCGGGGCCTTGGGGGGGGCCAAGAACAGTTCTGGGTGCGTTCTGGGGCCCTCGTGACATTGCCTGATGACCGAGAGGCTCCTCAGGTGGGGCAGGCTCTGCCCTGCCCGCCCACAGTGCCACCTGGCTGCTTGGAGGAGGCGGTCACCACTGTGCTTGTTCTCGTGGAGGCAAGAGTCGCATCAAACTTAAATCCACCACGTTAAAGTGCATGTTCCGTGGCATGGAGCACCTTCACCGTGTGCTGTGCAACCACCACTTCTACTGAGTTCTGGAACATTCCATCTCCCCATGAGCCCCCACCCTCAGGAGGCAGCCCCTCCTGCAGCCCTTGTGGGGGAGCCACGGGGGTGTCCTTTCTGCCTCGACTGATTTGCCTATTCTTTTTTTTTTTTTTTTTGAGATGGAGTTTTGCTCTGTCGCCCAGGCTGGAGTGCAATGGCACAATCTTGGCTCACCGCAACCTCCACCTCCCAGGTTCAAGTGATTCTACTGCCTCAGCCTCCTGAGTAGCTGAGATTACAGGCACCTGCCACAACGCCCAGCTAATTTTTTGTATTTTTAGTAGAGACGAGGTTTCACCACATTGGCCAGGCTAGTCTCGAACTCCCAACCTCAGGTGATCCACCTGCTTTGGCCTCCCAAAGTGCTGGAATTATAGGAGTGAGTCACCGCGCCCCGCCCGGATTTGCCTATTCTTGACATTTTATCTAAATGGGATCACCAAGTACGGGTCTGGCTTCTCTCACCGAGGATAACGTTTTCCAGGCTCATTCAAGATAACGTTTTCCAGGCTCATTCATGTTGCAGCTTGAGTCAGAACTTCATTGAGTCTGTGGCTGAATAATGCCCGGCTGTGGGCAGGTGACCTTTTCTTCACAACCTCGTGGCCGACAGATGCCCGGGCTCCACCTGCCGCTGCTGTGAACGGGTGCTCGCGCCTGCTTTGGCCCTTGAGCTGTTTCTCTTGGGTGCACGCCTGAGAGTGAATTTCATGGGCATGTGCACCTCTGTGTGCAGCTTTCTCGGGAACTTGCACCCTGTTCTCCACAGCAGCCGCCCTGGTTCCCATCCCCCGACCAGCGTGAGGGTCCCTATCTCCCCACTTCCTCGCAGCACTTACTTTTAGGTTCTTTTCTGTGTTTCTGTTTTGCTTTGACTATTGTGTATTTTAATTTCTGGAGGCCCCTCCCCCAGGGGCATCGTGAATCACACACGTGGGGTCTGAAGACCTCCCCCCACTTTGCTTGGGGGAGTTGTGCCTGGGTCTCACTACAGTTTCCAGCCTGGCTCTCGCCCAGGAAGGGCTGTGGAAGGCCCCAGCTTCAGGCCAGTGGCAAACACTCTCTGGCCTGGCCTCACGCTAGGCACCTGTGAGGAGCTCACGGCCAGGCCTCCTGCATGCCCTGGGTTCCAGTGGGCAGGGGGAGCTGGCTCAGAGGCCAGGGAGGGGCTCCCACCCACCAGAGCGTCCCACCCTGGACTCCCTCAGGGCTGCCCCTGGCGTATCTTTGGCAGCTGGTGTTGGGGGCTTCAGGCTGGCCCCTGGGAGCTCAGCTCCCACCCCTCTCTGCAGGACCCGACCCCTCCCTCTGGCTCCTTTTGGCTCCATTTTATCTTGAAGGCACTCGTTTTGGGATTCTTTCCCGGGAGTCTGGGTCACAGGGCAGCCCAGGGGCTGCATCTGTCAATGTCCAGCAAGACAAGGACGCAGGTTCTGAGTATGCTGCTGGGTGAGCGTCCCATGCTGGCCCCGCCGTGCCACCCCCTTCCCAAGGGCAGCCCCTCCCCCACTGGCCACCGTCGGGCTCCGTTTGCTTGACAGCCTCCCTAGTAGCTGGGACTCGTCGTCTTGGGCAGCTGCAGGGCCTCATCTCACTTCATCATGTCCTTGTCCTTTTTTTTCCCCACCTAAAAAATTATAGCTGGGCATGGTGGCTCCCACCTGTAATCCCAGCACTTTGGGAGGCTGAGGTGGGAGGATTGCTTGAGGCCAGGAGTTTGAGACCGGCCTGGACAACATAGTGAGACCCTATCTCTATTTTCTCCAGAACTCTTCATCTTCCCAAACTGACACTCTGTCCCCATGAAACACTAACTCTCCATCTCCTCCCCAGCCCTTGGCAGCCACCATTCTACTTCCTGTCTCTATGGATTTGCCTGTCCCAGGACCCTCACGTGAACAGGAACACGCCGTGCTTGTCCTTTTTGTTACTGAAACACCAGGGGTTTGGTCTCAGTCTTACTGCTTGCGACACAGAAGGCCAATCGCGGAGACAATGAGTATTGCCAGGGAAGAGGCTTTAATTGGGTGCCGCAGCCGAGGAGGTGGGGGCTCAGTCTCAAATCCAACTCCCTGACGGACTAAAGTTGGGGTCTTGCGTATCAGGGAAGGAATGCAGCTCCGTGCAGGAAACGGGAACTAGAGAAGGGTAAGGAAGCAAGCGTGATGAACGAGGACTCTGGCGTCTCATTGTCCAGTTGTGGTGATCTGGTGCGTTTCAGCTCCTTGATTCTATGTGGGAGGCCTGATGGTAGGTTTCCTGAGAAAGGAACTCAGGTAAGACAAATGAAACTTTCTCACATGTTAAGACCGGCCAGGCTCATTTCTATGTTTATTCAAAAGAAACCGTGAACGTGAGTTCCAGGGGACCATCGGGCCAGTTTCATTTTGTGGCTGACTTATTCTACCAAGGGTGATGTTGTAGCCTGCGTCGGAACGTCCTTCCTTTTCAGGGCTGAATACTATTCCGCCGTGTCGGTGGACCTCATTTTGCTTCTCCGTTCGTCCCTCGATGGACACTGGGTGGTTTCCACCTTCTGGCTGTTGTGAATAAGGCTGCTGTGAACATGGGTGACGTCTTTGAGACTCTGACTTCAGCTCTTCTGGGTGCGTGGCCAGAGGCAGACTTGCCAGACCCGTGGTTGTTCTATGTTTGACCAAACTGCCTCTGGCCACAGCAGGACTGTTTTACACCCCACCGGCGGTGCCTGGGATCCAGTTCCTCTGCCCCCTCGCTCACGCCTGGCCCTGTTCTTTGCGGCAGCTGTGTGGTCTGTTGTGTGGATACCGTCACCGCTTCCCTGGTCCCTGCGGACAGACACTGGGTCGGTCACAGACGCTGCTGTGACGCTCACACCTGCAAAACACGCGTGCTTTCCGTGCCCTGCTGGGGCGACCGAGCCTGAGCTGATCTGTCCGCGTCTCTCTTCCTGCAGCTTCTGCCTGTGTTTGAACAGAGCCTGGAACCATGCTGAGACCCTAGAGCCCTCAGGGATGGGGGGCCCCCAAGATGGCCGGGATGCCCCCGTGCTGCTGTCAGCTTCACCCTCTCTGGGATCCCTGGAGCTCCAGGACCTGACCACCCGCTACCTACCCCGGGGGCTGTGCATCTACCTGGACCCGAAGGAGGCTGAGCACCTGGGCACTTCCAGCTCCCTGCACCTCCGGCATAAGCAGGCGCGGCTGCAGGCGCTAGAGACCACAGCCAAAGTCCTCAAGCAGCGGGTCGATAGCCTCACTGCCAAGCTGCAGGGTGCCGAAGCGCTGGACACCGTCAGGGACCCAGCTGTGGGCCTGCTGCGCTCGTGCCCCCACAGCCTACCTGCCGCCCCCACGCTCACCACCCCCACGCTTGCCGCCCCAGCCTGCCCTGGAGCCTTGGGGCCCAACTGGGGCAGAGGGGCACCTGGGGAGTGGGTGAGCATGCAGCCCCAGCCCCTTCTGCCCCCGACCTACTTCCTGGACGGCGAGACACTGTCGTGGGGCCCCAGCTGGGAGCAACAGCAGAGTGTGAGCCCGAGGGCCCGCTGCGAGAGCAAGCCCCAAGGTAGGCCGGCACCGGGGACACGGTGACTGCTGGGTGGCCAGGGGGTCCTGTGGGCTGGGAGGGATGGAGACCCCATTTTCTCTCTGAGCCTTGGTGTCCTTTCTGGAAAGGGGGCTAGGAGGACAACAGTCCAGGGGGTCTGAGCAGCATAGTGTACGTGGGCTTTCCCACGTGGCGTGTGGTGTGTGTGGGCTCGTCCTTGTGGGATGTGTGAGCTCTCCTGTGTGGCACGTGGCACCCGCAGCAGCTGTTGCTCCTGTCTTGTTCTCTGGCCAGAAGAAGGGTGAGGCTGCTCCAGTGGCTCCTCCCCTGCTGCCTCCCTGCCCTTCCTCCAGCAGAGAGGCCTGAGGGCCAGGGAGGCTCCCACACCCCCACCCCTGTCAGGTGTGTCTCAGGCTCCTCTCCTGCTGTGATGGCTTGGGTCCCCCGTCCCGTGCTCCCGGCTGACCAGGGAGTGAAGCCAGGTGCCCTCTTCTCCGAGGTTTTCCAGAGGAGGGACACGTGGACGTGAAACCGGACAAAAGGCTACAGAGAGGTGTGGCCCCCTTCCAGGCCCTCAGCCCCTCTGCGGGGAGGTAAGACCACCTGCCCACCCGCCTGCCCACGCTCACGGGCTGCCTCTCACTTCACCCCCATGTGTCCCCGTCATGCTGGTCCAGAGGCTGCGGCCAGGGACCCGGAGCAGGTGGTGCTGGCTCGGACGCTGGCTGGGGCAGGGAAGCCCCGCGTCAGACACTCCCCCAACAAATGCCCCCTGAACTGGCTGCGGGCCTCGGGGACGCCACTGGTGCAGCTCCCTCTCGCCTGCTGCTCCAGACTGAGTGCAGGGACAGTGACTCGGGTGGTCCTTGCCATCCGGGCCCGGCGACCCCACCTGAGCTCTCAGGGCCGCCCGTCCACGGAGCCTCACACACCTTCTGGCTCCCATCCGCAGCACGGGCTGCAGCCGCCTCTGGGGCCATGTCACACAGGTACATCTGAAGCCCCTTCCCGGGGACACTGTGCCTGCCCCGCGCCCCCAGGCCCCTCTCAGCCCCAACTCCCTCCCCCTGGGGGAGCATCTGCCCTACCCCAGCGCCTGCAGCCCCAGTGAGCCCCAGGCTGAAGCGGAGCCCAGCAGGCTCGGTCCATGGGGGCTTTGCAGGTGGAAACTGAGTTACATGCTCGTGACAGAGGTTGCAGTGCACGAGGCGGCGGCTCCCTCCCGAGCACCTAAGCCTCAGCAGCAGCTGTGGCCTTGAGTCCCTCCTGGGGATTTGTGAACACGTTTGGATCTCCTCTCCTGAAAAACCCCCCTCCACACCTGCCCCCCACCAAAAATCTTCCTCCAAGCCCACCACCTGCCCAGCTGGCCTCTCGCTCTTGCTGGTGTGGGCCGGGATCCCTGTCCAGGGCCTCCTGGCCAGCAGTGCCCTCCTGGTCCCCGCGGCTCCCTGCACACTGCATACTGCCAGGCATTCTTGGGCCACTCCCGGCCACTCTCACCCCTCTGTCCTTGACGGAAGCACCCTGGGTGAGGGACCCCGGCTGGACCTGAGCAGCTGCTTCCCAGGCAGCCCCGGAACCCAGGCTCGAAAACTCAGCACCACGGGCGGGGCAAGCAGGAGGCCAGGCCGGCGGCGGTCTCTCGGGAAAGCTCTGTGCATCCTCAATGCGTGGCCAGGTCCACCAGGGACACCTAGACGTTGGCTCCCCGGACGCCAGGGCCTGGGTCATGCCACCCACCTCCACCAAGCTGTCTTCTGCTGGGTGGCCGAGGGCATGAGGGCAGACACCACGTGTAGCCCTAGGGTGGCAATGGGCACTGAAGCAGAGGGGCTGTTGCTCAGAGTCCACATGTGGGGGAAGGGGGTGCCCTCTCCCCAAGCCCAACCTTCCCTCCTTTCCCTGCCCCTCCCCTCCCCTCTCCTCCTGCTGGGACATTTCCTGGCCCGAGGTCTCCCCTGCCCATCCTTCCTAGGAAATCCCACCAGCTTCCTCTCCTGAAGCCCCCCTTGCCCTCAGGGGATGGTGGGCTTGGTGCCTGCGCCAGGGCCTTTGGGTTGTGCCCCATCTCACTCTCAACCCCACCTGCTGCCCAGGCCCAGTCCGGCCCATGGAACTGAGCCATTGTGACCAGAAGAGGGCAGCATCGGGCCAGACCTCGCCTCTGTCGCCTGCAATGCCCGGGACAACTTCTGCCCAGCCCTTGAGAAGGGGTGGGAGGCAGAGGCGGAGGCAGTGAGAATTTTTGAAAAGGTTAATTTCAGTGCCCCGGGCTCCCGGGGGACCAGCTAGATCTGTCCCCAGGGCCAGACCCAGGCTGAGGTCTCAGCGTTCCTGGCACAGCCTGGGTCCAGCCAGAGGGGCAGAGGTGCGGCCCGGGCTCCCTGTGGCGATGGCACCCAGACATTCCCATCAGGGCTGGGCACTGGACTGTGCCCTCCACCCCTACAGCCCTGCCGAGGCGGCAGAGAGACAGCAGGAGGCAGAATCATATTCATGAACCGTGGCCCGGAGGGACCCGGGCTGGTGGAGAGCAGGGATTAGGGAGAGGCTCAGAGGCTCGCTGGGCCCTGCCAAGGCTTCTGCCCCTGCTCGGGCAGCCAGGAAAGGGGCCTGGCCTGTCCGTTGCCACTCACCACTTGAGGGGCTGGAGCTTCAGGGCTGGCGCACACAGCCTCTGCTGGTTCCACCTGCTGCCATCTGGTGCGTTTCCCACGCTGAGCCTCTCAGGTACCCCAGATCCCGGCCGCCTCTCAGACTGGTTTCTTTTTTGTTTTGTTTTGTTTTTATTTTTGAGATGGAGTCTTGCTCTGTCGCCGAGGCTGGAGTGCAATGGCTTGATCTCAGCTTGCTGCAACCTCCGCCTCCCAAGTTCAAGCGATTCTCTCACCTCAGCCTCCCCAGCAGCTGGGATTACAGGCACCCGCCACCACGCCCAGCTAATTTTTGTATTTTTAGTAGAGACGGGGTTTCACCATATTGGCCAGGCTGGTCTCGAACTCCTGACCTTGTGATCTGCCCACCTCAGCCTCCCAAAGTGCTGGGATTACAGGCGTGAGCCACTGTGCCCAGCCTCAGACTGATTTCTGAGTTGGGGTGAGTCTATCCCCTCTGTCCCACGGGAGCCCAGCACTCAGTGATGGAGGCACTGGGGCTTCTAGCCCCCCAGCCCGGGTTCCAGAACACTTCTCCAGCCCTGTGCTCCCAGGTGCCATGCAGCCCCTCATGGCCTGGGCACACGTCCAGCTCCCCTGCAGCACCAGGAATGCGGGTGGGGGTTAGGAGGTGGGTCACCACCATCACCAGACCCTGCACAGCTCCTGCCCACAGCAGGTGTGAGACAAACACCTGTGGGCCCTGCGGGCTGCTGAGGGAGGGCGTGTCTACCCCCTGCCTAACAACCCCTGGGCCACAGGTGTGGGCAGCATCTTCAGCCACTCCAGTGGGTTCTGGGTCACTGTGTACCAGGAAGCACAGATGGGGGCCCTGATAAGAAATGCGAAGTGAGGTGAGCCGTGCTCACAGATGCAGGCTCAGCACATGCCCCGCCCACAAACCTGTCTCTCTCTGCACCCCAAAGACCCCTCATCCCAGTAGCACTGCCTCCCCGTGCCTGGTAGTTCTCCCTCACCACTTGGCCACCTCTGGGAGAAAGGCCAGTGGCCACACCTGGCTCCGGGCTCTGTCAGCCTTGTGTGCTGGCCAGCTTGACTGGGGGCAGGTGTGTGGGTCCAGCTGTACCTGCCTCCATGGTCACAGCCCGGGTGCTCCCCAGATAGGTTGCCCTGCAGTCTCCAGTGCCAGCCTTGAGCAGTGGGGTGAGGGTCACAGCTGATGCGTGACCCCGTTCTGCTCTGGGCCTGGTGGGCAGTGCCCTTAGTAGATGGCAGAGATGGTCCCGATGACCACGCTGGCTGGGAAGACTCTGATCTTGGCCCTGGGGACTAACGGTGGCCATGGAAGCTGACCGTGCACACCCCTGTTCCCCCTGGGGTCCGAGTGCAGAGCTCCCAGCAGCCAGGCTTGGCGCCAACGCTTCCCAGATGTGGGCTGGTGGCCTCACCTCAGCCCACGCCACCACGCTGGGACATATGCTCAGGCCCCACCTGCTCACCCCTGCCTCCCGCTCACCCCTGCCTCCTGGCTCCCAGGCCTCAGGCCCTTCCCCCGCCAGGCTTTTGGCCCTTGGGTCCCACCCTGGGCACACTGTTGGGGGTCTGAGAGCTGCTCCAGGCCACGGGAGCCCAGGTTCCTGCTCAATGAGGGGCTGTCCCCCGGATCTCCCTGCCTCCTGTCTCCTCCATGGGCCTGGCCCTGCCACACGTGTGCCTGTGTCTTCCAGCTCATATGCGGGCCCAGCCACGCTGCACCCTATCTGGGGCTCCCTGGGACTGGAGGAGACGCCGTCGGTCGGAGGGGCAGATTCTATGGCGCCCTGCACCCCCTGGAGCTGCGGTAAGGGCGACCCTGCGGACAGGCCCTGGGCTGGCTGGTCGGGTGGCCGGGACATCCACCGAGAACCCCTTCCACTGCCTAGCACTCGAGCTTGGCCCTACGGGGTAGAGAAATCCTTTTCCACGTGGAGAGCATCCACGCCTCATTATTAAAGGTTTTGGAGGCTTTCGGGACCCTCTGCGTGCTCTGTGCTCGCCACACCTGCAGTGATGGGCCCTCGGTGGATGAGACCCACGTGCTTATTTCATGACAGCCATGCCCCGTGCTGCTGGGCCCAGCCCACCTCCTAGGGCGCTTCCTTACAGTCCCATCAGCTCGGATTCGACTTTTTCTTCTGCTACTGAGTGTTTTCATCCGGGGTTTCCAACGAGCAGTGCCCACTGCCTGGTGCCCAAGGGACCCAGCAGCTGCTGAAGCCCTGGGCTTGAGGGCCTCGTGCTGGCGTGGGCTGCGCTGTAGGACCCTCCTGGCTGGGGGGCTTGGCAGGGCAGCTGGAGGGGCTGGTGCAGCCATGGGAACTGAGTGTGGACTCAGAAGTGGGGGACCCCCGTTTGCCGCTTCATCATTGTCTGTTGATTTTCTTCAAAAGAACAGGTTTTGAGCATTGGAGTAAAACACATTCATGTCTGGCTGGGGGAGAGATGGTGGGAGGGTGCATTCTGAGTGAATGGGGGCCCCCATCCAACCCCTAACCCTGGACCACCACCCCAGAGCAGCCCCAGATACAACCTGCACCCTCCTCGGCTGGCAGTGGGGAGGCCTGAGGAAGGCCTGGGGGAGTGGGCGGAGCCCCAGGTGTTCCTGCTGCAGGGCCAGTGCCAGGGGGAGGAGAAGGGTTCCAGTCCTGGGCTGGGTTCAAAGCCTTGGGCTGGAGCCCTCCTGGAGGCTGCTTCCCAGCTGTGGGGCTTGGGAGTGCTCATCGGGTCCTCCCCAACTGACAGCATCCTCCCAGGGCCCTGGAGCCACACCTGGCAGCTTCAGGGAAGCTGTTCTCTGTGGACCAGCAGAGAGGGTCCTGTGTGTGTGTGCACATGCATGTGTGTGTGCATGCTTGCTTGTGTGTATGGAGGGGAGGGCTTGTCGGGCTCACACCTGGAGCCCTCTGAGGGAGGAAGGGTCTGCGTCTTCCCCACCCCGGCCCCTCCCCTGGGAGACTCTCCCAGTCTCCAGGGTGTGGGAGCCTCTGCAGCCCTGGTATGCACCTGCCCCTTCCTTCCACACACACCCTCTGAGCATCGCTGCCTGCCTGGCACTGAGAGAGCAGGCCCCGGCCCTTACAGTGCCTGTGTTTCAGGGAAAGTGGGCAGTAAGAAGATGAGCAAGTGAGGATACACAGTGTGTGGGATCTGAGGCATGAGTGCCAAGGCGAGAATTCAACAGGAAGAGGCAGAAAGCACATGTGCCGGTGGGGCGGGGTGGCAGTTCAGAGCCAGGAAGGCCCCCGTGGGCCTCTGGCCTTGGTTGTTTATGCTGTCGTAACAGAATCCCAGAGACCGGATGATTTATAATGACCAGAAATGTATTGGCTCACAGTTCTGGAGTCTGGGAAGTCCAAGAACAAGATGCCGGTGTCTGGCAAGGGCCTTCTTGCTGCATCAACACAGAGAGGAAGGCAGGAGGGCGAGATGGGGAGAGGGCAAGAAGGAGAGAGGACAACAGGGGGTGGGACTCTTCCTTTTATAGTGAACCTGCACCCACAATGATGGCACTCATCCATTCACGAGGGTGGAACCCTCATGGCTGAATCGCCTTGTGGCTGAATTGCCGCCTCATGGCTGAATTGCCTTGTATTTCAACATGAGGAGGGACAAATGTTCAAACCATAGCAGCACCTTTCCTCTTCCCAGAAAGTGCAGCCCAGGGAGGTACAGCAAGCTTCCCAGGGTGCCCAGGTATGGGCTGGGATGGGGCTCCGTTCTCCCACTGCTGGATTTGCTGACCACCCTTCCTGAAGGCTGGATGGGCAGGGGCTGGCTGCTGTGAGTCACAGACAGTTCCAATGGCTGCAGGACAGCCACCTCTTGGCCAGGATCTCCCAAGGGGCTGAGGTCAGAGACAGGCTCTGCCTCCTCCTTGGAAGGGGCAGCCTGAAGGGGCAGTTTTTACCCCTATACCTCATTCACCATCCTATGGGCAGAAGGTGCAGTAGCCCCAGGGGGACAGGCAACAGGAGTCTGTTGGGTCTAGCTTTTATGACTGGAGGCAGCACTGTCCGAGAGAATCTTCTAGACATAAACACTTCCACCAGAGCTGTCCAATGGAACCTTCTAGACTTAAACACCCAGACCAGAACTGTCCAGTGAAACCCAGACTTAAACACCCAGACCAGAGCTGTCCAGTGGAAACTTCTAGACTTAAACACCCAGACCAGAGCTGTCCAATGGAACCCTCTAGACTTAAACACGCAGACCAGAGCTGTCCAATGGAATCTTCTAGACTTAAACACCCAGACCAGAGCTGTCCAATGGAATCTTCTAGACTTAAACATGTAGACTAGCTCTGTCCAATGGAACCTTCTAGACTTAAACAGACCAGAGCTGTCCATGGAACCTTCTAGATTTAAACACCTAGACCTGACCTGTCCAATGGAAGCTTCTAGACTTAAACATGTAGACTAGCTCTGTCCAGTGGAACTTTCTAGACTTAAACAGGTACACCACATTGTCCACCAGAACCTTCTGCAATGAGGGAAATGTTCCGGATTCTGAGTTGTACAATATGGTAGCCACCAGCCACATGTGGCTGTCAAGCCATGAAATGTGGCCAATGTGACTGAAGAGTGGCATTTTATGTTTTATTTTCTGTTAATTTAAGTTTAAATGTAAACAGTGGGTGTGGCTGCCAGCCGCCATGTTGGACAGCAGGGCCCTGGCTCTCAAACTCCACAGCCCCCACTGAGGGCAGGGGTCCTGTCAGCCTCATTCTGGTTTGAGGCTGTGACTCCCCAGGACCCAAGCCACATGACTGAGAACGTAGCTAGTTAACATCATCACTACCAGCAGTGACCGCAGCTGCCATGTGCCAAGATCTGTCAAACTGTCCCATTGCATCCTCACAGCTACCAGGGACTTTGGGGTGGCACGTGGGGCTAGACTTTTGGGGCTCCTCACCCATTGCTAGAGGAGTCAGGGCACTCATTGGGGTGACTCCTACAGTCTCTGTCCAGCCAGGACCGTGCCCAGCTCGGGGATGGCTCGCTTTCTCCTGGGTCACAGCTCAGAGCTCAGGAACAAACAGCTCATGTCCCCCCATGTCCCCTGATCTGTTGGGTGCTGACATGGCCGGTGATGACCAGGACTCCCCCTCCTCAGGCCACAGCTGGGAGATCTGTGGGGGCCGCAGGACTGTGGGGCTCCCAGGAGCCGGAGGGGCATTTGGTGGGGCTGGGGCCCCTTCTCTGGCTTCAGCCTCTCTCAGGGCCATGAAACAAAAGCAAAGGATGGTTTCTTCCCTTTGCAAAAAAGGAATTTCAGCTCAGAGCAGACGCCTGAACCCAAACAAAGAAGTGTAAGAGTGTCTTCACTTCCCATCATAACCAGTTAGATGGGGGCCACGGGGGTGACCCCGAATGCTCAGTGCATGCCAGGTGGCCAGGCGCCCCTGCTGCTCACCCTGTCTCGGTGCTTTGGGGTGTCCTCTGCTGCTGTGGAAATGCCCAGGAACTGGCTTAGCTGTGGTTCATGGCTGAGCTGCTCCGTTCCGGGAAGGCGAGCAGTCCACTGGAGGAGCTGCCGGTTCTGGGACAGTTGGAGTGGGGATCCTGGTCTTGGCTCCATCCATACACCAGCCAACAGTGACCAAGGCGCTCATCCACAAGCCACCACGAGGGCCCCACCATCTGCAGACCCCATTGCATGCAGCACCTCCTGGTGGCAGCCTCTGTGGGGCCAGGAGCTCCAACAGCATTCAGAGTCAGAGCTGGGACTTGGGGCCACCAAGGAGAAAGGGAAGCCCCCTCCGCTGCTGCTGGGGACTTCACCATCCAAGGAAGAGGCTGAGGTTTTCATACCCAGGCTCTGGACCAATCCCAGAAATTCCCAGGAGAGCCCTGGACTTGTGCCAGGTGCTTACGTCACCACCCACCCTATGAGCACCCACCCACCCCCTCAGCACTTGCCCACCCCCTCAGCACCCACTCACCCCGTCAGCACCCACCCACCCTGTGAGCACCCACCCACCCCCTCAGCACCCGCCCACCCCATCTGCACCCACTCACCCCCTCAGCACCCACCCACCCTGTGAGCACCCACCTGCCCTGTCTGTACCCACTTACCCCCTCAGCACCCACCCACTCTGTCAGCACCCACCCACCCCATCAGCACCCACCCACCCCGTTCACACCCACCCCGTCATCACCCACCCACCCTAGCCACACCATCAGCAGCAGCTTCTACCTGCTGAGTGCACAGCCAGCCTGTACCAAACTATCTCCTTGGACCCTCACGCAAGGGAAGGAGGAACCTCTGTGTCCCCACTGGGCTCTGACTGACAAGTGATTTGTTCAAGGTCACATGGCAAATGCATGACAGACCCGGTCTGTCTGGGGGCAAAGCCCATGTCCTGGGCCTCCACCCTCCCCACAGACTCCTGCCATCCATCCTGGAGTTGGTCCTGGCCGGGGTCAGGCAGAGCCAGCCTTAGCAGGGACGAGGAGATGCAGCGGGTCTCCGTGTCCTTCTGTGGGGCTGCAGCCCTCCCAGCCCTTCCTCGACGTGCAGGGCAGGGGCTCTTGTTGATGGAGTTGATGCCAGCTGGGCTCAGGACTCAGGCCACCTGCACTCCTGGCCTCTGTGCCTCAGTTTCCCTGCAGGTGGAGAGGCTGTATTAACCCGTCATGCCATGGTGCACCAAGGCAGCGGCGAGGGGAGGCCGGGAGAGCGGCCTGGGCCACTCAGCTGTCCCCCCTCCATGGTTCCACAGGTCAGCAGGAGGATCCATGTGTGAGATGCCTTCCCAACACCCAGCAGAAGACCTCCAGCTTTCTGGATTCTCTGAAGGTTTGCCCAAGGCCGATGACAGCTGGGTCCCCTTTCTGCTAGGTGGTGAGCCGGGAGCAGCCTCTGTCTCCCAGAGGCCAAGCAGAAGTGGCACTAATGTGCAGACTATAGAATTTAGAAACAGAGTGGCCGGGTGAGAGGGAGGGGAGCATGCAGGTGGGAGGAACAGACAGAGGGTGCCTGGCCTTCCCGGGCTGATGGGGAAGCCCCTGGCAGGGAGAGAAAGTCGGTGGGCTGGAGGGAGGGGCCCTGCCCAGACATAGGATCCCTTGGGGTGACCCCCGAGGAAGGGGCCCACCCTCCCTGGCTGGGGGCAGCAGGAACCTTGAGCTGTGGGCTCTCCCTGCAGCTGGACCAGCAGAAGCAGGCGTTGGCCCTCCTGCGGCAGCGGGCAGAGCTAGAGGCCTGGGAGACACAGCAGACCCTGGATGGGCTGCTCTTCAGGAGGCGGCTGGAGGTAGCAGCCGCTTGCCACAGGGGGAGCCCCTGTCTCTGCAGGAGGTTGGGTGGGAAGGTCAGTCACACTGGGAAGGAATGCGGAGACTTCCATAGGAACAATGGGCGCCCCTCGTCAAGAGGAGGCAAGCCAGAGGCTAGAGCTCCCTTTAAAGCAAAGTCTCTATGCAGAAACAGGAGGTTTCAGCCACGTGTGTCCTGGGGGCGCTGGCACTGGGGGGTGCCCCAGCGGGAACCAGAGCTGGGTCACAGATGGCCATTGGAGCCTCCCACCTGTCCGTGTCCCAGGCTCGGTAGGCCCCTGAGCCCTGGGCTCTCCATGGGAGCATGCAACCCAAAATGCATGTGGTGCTTACACCCCCGGCAGGTCTCTTGCCAGACAGGAAGGAGCTTAGTGTCTCCTGAGCCACCTCTGCCGGGCCGTCCTGCACCAATAGTGTCCCCTCCGAAAGGCAGCTCCTACTGCCCGGGGTGGCTCAGCACCTGCCCCATGAGGGGACAATGTCACCCAGTCCGAGGAGCGGTGACCCTGGCAGGGGATTGATCGGGCGGCTGACGGCTGTGACCTGGCTGGAGGGGATAAACCTTCTGGGAGGTGGACCTTTCTTCTGTGTTTGGTTCAGGGGTCGATGGTGGGAAGTACATCCACGGTACATGTTGGGGGACATCTCCAGGAGAGTGATGGAAGTATGTGCGTGCACACGTGTGGGTGTGTGTGCATGTGTGTGTGTGTGTGGGAGTACACATACAGGCAGCCTCAGACCGACAGCAACACAGACACCCTGCCCTGTGTCCCTGCCTGTTCCCTCCCTGCTCCCCGCATCACAGGATTTGCTCCCCTCCTGTGCCTGGCCTCCCAGCACCCCCAGCCGGGACCGGAGCTGGGGTTTCCTTCCCACCCGTCTCCATGCAGCTGGCCCCCCAGCTCCCAAACCCTCCAGCCCTGGCGGGGCACTGGCCACCCCTGCTTCCTTGCAGTGGCCTCTCTGGGAGGCAGAAGGGGGCTGTCGGCCCCACTTGCAGGATGACAGACAGGCCCCTGAGGTTGGAGACTTGCCCACCTTCAGGCTCCTCTTTGGGACTGGGCTTGGCCTGACCGCCCTGACCCAATGCCCACAATTGTGGAGCCGCCTCCTGCATTCTCCGCAACACACCTCCCACTCCTCACAGCAGCTGATGGAGAGACACTCGACCCAGGCCAGGCCAGAGGAGGCATTGAAGCTGGAGCAGCCTCCGATGTGCAAGGACCGAGAGCCGACCACAGCCTCTCAGAGCACAGGGATGGCCACACCCAGGTGAGGTCGGGGGCTGGGGCTGGCCACCCCCTCCCAATGTGGAAATGCAGGTTGCAGAGTCTCTGGGCACAGGCAGTGGGGTGGGCACTGTGGGCGCTGGTGCCAAGTCTCCCGGGCATGTCCTCACCTGTAGGTCACACCCGCCTCTGGACACAGATGCTGCCACGTCCTCCCAGGGTCCCGAGGACAGGCCAGAGAATGTGGTGGCCAAGCCAGCTTCTGCAGGTGACAGTGTCTTCAAAACCCCACCCAGGCCTGGAGGCAGGCAGAGCCCTCGGCCAGTGTGAACCCGAGATGGGGGAACCGAGGCAGGTGCACAACAGGGAGGCCCAGAGGGCTACAGTGGCTGCCTAAGGCCATGCAGAGCGGAGCTGGGATCTGCAGCCAGGTCTGTCTGACTCCAGCACTTGCGTGACTGACCCTCGGGCAGCCCTAGCCCCTGGCATCGCTTGAGCCCGGGGAACTGGGTTAGACAGCTGGCGGATACCATCTCCACCCACCCAGCCTTGGGGAGCTGAGTCAGGATCTCAGCAGGAAAGCTTCCCTAGAGCTGGGGGACCAGCCTGACACGAAGGGAGGTCCGCAGCCCAGGGAGGGTGAATGCGGCAGCTCGGCCAGGTGAGCACAGGCTGCTGTCGGCCTTGCTTTGGGACAGAGGGTCTCAGCTCCTCTGAGCTGGCATGACCTCCAGGCTGGCCTCCAGGTGGCTGCCATCTCCTGGAAGCCTGGGTACAACCTGTCTCGGCATCTTCGGGAACAGGAACCCTTCCCTGGTTCCAGGCCCGTTGATACGCCCACCTCCACTCCTTTGAGCGGCTTTCCCTGGTGAGAAAGCTCTCTGCACAGCCTCCCCAGCGTGGGCTGCACAGAAACCTGGTCCAGACTCCCCTCCCGTGTGATGTGTGTCAGCGAACAAGGAAGGGTCTGCGTGCAGGTTGTAGGGATGGCGCGGCAAGACCACCACAAGGTGATTTCAGCCCTCAGTGTGATCATGGCAGATGCGGTGACTTCCCAGCTGGCCACAGTCACCCCATCTCCAGGCTTGGCACCTGCTGTGCATTCCTAGTTTAACTTCATTGTATTCACAAAACACATCTGTGTGAACCTCG